>NC_060175.1:56932340-57271807 GCF_021184085.1 Oncorhynchus gorbuscha
TGAACTACACATACTAAAGGATATACATTGCAACACGGTTTTAAACAATATCACAACATAACATTTACAACATTACCTCACTACTGACAATATCTTTCAATATGTGTCATGCAGGTGAAAGAGGACCCAAAAGCGACTTAACAGAAACAGAGTTTATTTAAGTCCAAACAGGGAATAACAGAAATCCTCTAGTCTGTAGAGGGGAATAACTGGAGAAGCGGCCACAGACTGCAGGTCGCTTCGGGTAGGCGCAGGCCGTAGTAGACAGAGACACCTGCTCACACGCAGCATCTGATGAAGGCAAAAAACACGACAGGACAGGGCGATACACAATCACAGCAAAAACACGACAGGACAGGGCGAAACGCAATCACAGCATGGTGAATACTAAACAAGGAACCGACGGGACAGGAACGGAACACAAAGGAATAAATAGGGACTCTAATCAGGGGAAAGGATCGGGAACAGGTGTGGGAAGACTAAATGATGATTAGGGGAATAGGAACAGCTGGGAGCAGGAACGGAACGATAGAGAGAAGAGAGAGCGAGAGAGTGAGAGAGGGAGGGGGAGAGAGAGGGATAGAAGGAGGGAAAGAACCAAATAAGACCAGCAGAGGGAAACGAACAGAATGGGGAGCACAGGGACAAGACATGATAATAAATGACAAACATGACAGTACCCCCCCACTCACCGAGCGCCTCCTGGCGCACTCGAGAGGAATCCTGGCGGCAACGGAGGAAATCATCGATGAGTGAACGGTCCAGCACGTCCCGAGACGGAACCCAACTCCTCTCCTCAGGACCGTAACCCTCCCAATCCACTAAGTATTGGTGACCCCGTCCCCGAGAACGCATGTCCATGATCTTATGTACCTTGTAAATAGGTGCGCTCTCGACAAGGACGGGAGGGGGGAGGGAAGACGAACGGGGGTGCGAAGAAAGGGCTTAACACAGGAGACATGGAAGACAGGATGGACGCGACGAAGATGTCGCGGAAGAAGCAGTCGCACAGCGACAGGATTGACGACCTGGGAGACACGGAACGGACCAATGAACCGCGGAGTCAACTTACGAGAAGCTGTCGTAAGAGGAAGGTTGCGAGTGGAAAGCCACACTCTCTGGCCGCAACAATACCTTGGACTCTTAATCCTGCGTTTATTGGCGGCTCTCACAGTCTTCCCCGCAGACAAAGGCAGACCGGTAGTGAAGCCTAAGGCGATGTGAGACCATGGTCGAGAAGGAATGGGGAGCGGTCTGAGACGACCGGCAGGAGGAGAGTTACCCGACTTAGTCTGCGCGCAGTCCGAACAAGCAGCCACGAAACGGCGCGTGTCACGCTCCTGAGTCAGCCACCAAAAGCGCTGGCGAATAGACGCAAGAGTGCCTCGAACACCGGGATGACCAGCTAACTTGGCAGAGTGAGCCCACTGAAGAACAGCCAGACGAGTGGAAACAGGAACGAAAAGGAGGTTACTAGGACAAGCGCGCGGCGACGCAGTGTGCGTGAGTGCTTGCTTAACCTGTCTTTCAATTCCCCAGACTGTTAACCCGACAACACGCCCATAAGGAAGAATCCCTCGGGATCAGTAGAAGCCACAGAAGAACTAAACAGACGGGATAAGGCATCAGGCTTGGTGTTCTTGCTACCCGGACGGTAAGAAATCACAAACTCGAAACGAGCGAAAAACAACGCCCAACGAGCTTGACGGGCATTAAGTCGTTTGGCAGAACGGATGTACTCAAGGTTCTTATGGTCTGTCCAAACGACAAAAGGAACGGTCGCCCCTCCAACCACTGTCGCCATTCGCCTAGGGCTAAGCGGATGGCGAGCAGTTCACGGTTACCCACATCATAGTTGCGCTTAGATGGCGACAGGCGATGAGAAAAATAAGCGCAAGGATGAACCTTATCGTCAGACTGGAAGCGCTGGGATAGAATGGCTCCCACGCCTACCTCTGAAGCGCCAACCTCGACAATGAATTGTCTAGTGACGTCAGGAGTAACGAGGATAGGAGCGGACGTAAAACGTTCTTTTAGAAGATCAAAAGCTCCCTGGGCGGAACCGGACCACTTAAAACACGTCTTGACAGAAGTAAGAGCTGTGAGAGGAGCAGCAACTTGACCGAAATTACGAATGAAACGCCGATAGAAATTAGCGAAACCTAAAAAGCGCTGCAACTCGACACGTGACCTTGGAACGGGCCAATCACTGACAGCTTGGACCTTAGCGGAATCCATCTGAATGCCTTCAGCGGAAATAACGGAACCGAGAAAAGTAACGGAGGAGACATGAAAAGAGCACTTCTCAGCCTTTACGTAGAGACAATTCTCTAAAAGGCGCTGTAGAACACGTCGAACGTGCTGAACATGAATCTCGAGTGACGGAGAAAAAATCAGGATATCGTCAAGATAGACAAAAACAAAGATGTTCAGCATGTCTCTCAGAACATCATTAACTAATGCCTGAAAAACAGCTGGCGCATTGGCGAGACCGAACGGCAGAACCCGGTACTCAAAATGCCCTAACGGAGTGTTAAACGCCGTTTTCCACTCGTCCCCCCTCTCTGATGCGCACGAGATGGTAAGCGTTACGAAGGTCCAACTTAGTAAAGCACCTGGCTCCCTGCAGAATCTCGAAGGCTGATGACATAAGGGGAAGCGGATAACGATTCTTAACCGTTATGTCATTCAGCCCTCGATAATCCACGCAGGGGCGCAGAGTACCGTCCTTCTTCTTAACAAAAAAGAACCCCGCCCCGGCCGGAGAAGAAGAAGGCACTATGGTACCGGCGTCAAGAGACACAGACAAATAATCCTCGAGAGCCTTACGTTCGGGAGCCGACAGAGAGTATAGTCTACCTCGAGGAGGAGTGGTCCCCGGAAGGAGATCAATACTACAATCATACGACCGGTGAGGAGGAAGGGAGTTGGCTCGGGACCGACTGAAGACCGTGCGCAGATCATGATATTCCTCCGGCACTCCTGTCAAATCGCCAGGTTCCTCCTGAGAAGTAGGGACAGAAGAAACGGGAGGGATGGCAGACATTAAACACTTCACATGACAAGAAACGTTCCAGGATAGGATAGAATTACTAGACCAATTAATAGAAGGATTATGACATACTAGCCAGGGATGACCCAAAACAACAGGTGTAAACGGTGAACGGAAAATCAAAAAGAAATAGTCTCACTGTGGTTACCAGATACTGTGAGAGTTAAAGGTAGTGTCTCAAATTTGATACTGGGAAGATGACTACCATCTAAGGCAAACATGGGCGTAGGCTTGTCTAACGGTCTGAAAGGAATGTTATGTTTCCGAACCCATGCTTCGTCCATGAAACAACCCTCAGCCCCAGAGTCAATCAAGGCACTGCATGTAGCACCCGAACCGGTCCAGCGTAGATGGACCGACATAGTAGTACAAGATCTAGATGAAGAGACCTGAGTAGTAGCGCTCACCAGTAGCCCTCCGCTTACTGATGGGCTCTGGCCTCTTACTGGACATGAATTAACAAAATGTCCAGCAACTCCGCAATAGAGGCACAGGCGGTTGGTGATCCTCCGTTCCCTCTCCTTAGTCGAGATGCGAATCCCTCCCAGCTGCATGGGCTCAGTCTCAAAGCCAGAGGAGGGAGATGGTTGCGATGCGGAGCAGGGAAACACCGTTGATGCGAGCTCTCTTCCACGAGCCCGGTGACGAAGATCTACCCGTCGTTCTATGCGGATGGCGAGAGCAATCAAAGAGTCCACATCTGAAGGAACCTCCCGGGAGAGAATCTCATCCTTAACCACTGCGTGGAGTCCCTCCAGAAAACGAGCGAGCAGCGCCGGCTCGTTCCACTCACTAGAGGCAGCAAGAGTGCGAAACTCAATAGAATAATCCGTTATGGACCGTTCACCTTGGCATAAGGAAGCCAGGGCCCTAGAAGCCTCCCTACCAAAAACTGAACGGTCAAAAACCCGAATCATCTCCTCTTTAAAGTTCTGGAACTTGTTAGAGCAATCAGCCCTTGCCTCCCAGATAGCTGTGCCCCATTCTCGAGCCCGGCCAGTAAGGAGTGAAATGACGTAAGCAACCCGAGCTCTCTCTAGAGTATGTGTTGGGTTGGAGAGAGAACACAATCTCACACTGCGTGAGAAAGGAGCGGCACTCAGTGGGCTGCCCGGAGTAGCAAGGTGGGTTATTAACCCTAGGTTCTGGAGGCTCGGCAGGCCAGGAAGTAACAGGTGGCACGAGACGTAGACTCTGGAACTGTCCAGAGAGGTCGGAAACCTGAGCGGCCAGGTTCTCCACGGCATGGCGAGCAGCAGACAATTCCTGCTCGTGTCTGCCGAGCATGGCTCCTTGGATCTTGACGGCAGTGTAACGAGCGTCTGAAGTCGCTGGGTCCATTCCTTGGTCGGTTCCTTCTGTCATGCAGGTGAAAGAGGACCCAAAAGCGACTTAACAGAAACAGAGTTTATTTAAGTCCAAACAGGGAATAACAGAAATCCTCTAGTCTGTAGAGGGGAATAACTGGAGAAGCGGCCACAGACTGCAGGTCGCTTCGGGTAGGCGCAGGCCGTAGTAGACAGAGACACCTGCTCACACGCAGCATCTGATGAAGGCAAAAACACGACAGGACAGGGCGATACACAATCACAGCAAAAACACGACAGGACAGGGCGAAACGCAATCACAGCATGGTGAATACTAAACAAGGAACCGACGGGACAGGAACGGAACACAAAGGAATAAATAGGGACTCTAATCAGGGGAAAGGATCGGGAACAGGTGTGGGAAGACTAAATGATGATTAGGGGAATAGGAACAGCTGGGAGCAGGAACGGAACGATAGAGAGAAGAGAGAGCGAGAGAGTGAGAGAGGGAGGGGGAGAGAGAGGGATAGAAGGAGGGAAAGAACCAAATAAGACCAGCAGAGGGAAACGAACAGAATGGGGAGCACAGGGACAAGACATGATAATAAATGACAAACATGACAATATGCCCATATGCATTACTGAGCCATTTGGGACAGGCACTATAAAGCCAACCCAATTCCCTTAGCTCGGGTCCTTTTCCAGCATACCCGGAAGCTACAGAGATGGAGAGAGAGGAACAGAACAAACAAACAATGCGCTCATCCACAACATTGATAAGTATAATAATTATTGTATCTCTCAAATATGAACACTGACAGGTGTGAAATGCATGCACCAAGACAGAAGTTAATTTGTGTGTCGACCCACATTGTTAACTTATCTTATAATGGCGCAGGGAGGAGTGAAGAATATGTGTGTGCGTTAAAGAACCAAATGCTGCCCGCGGCCAGTGACGGACTTCTACGTCACATTACCTTCCTCCTCTCCTGAAGCGACCATGTACGGGAGCCTTGATAGGTAGTCCGCAGTAACGTTCTCTTTTCCTGCCTTGTGACGGACACAGAACCTGAAGGGCTGGAAAAGAGAACGTTACTTGAGGCAAGCAACACTGAAGCATGCACTAGAGCATCAGCTGTTCTGGACAACTGTATGATAATGCTCTCGGTAGCCGATGTGAGCAAAACCTTTAAACAGACTGATTACCAGGATGTGTACTCAAAGCACACGCAGACCAACTGGCAAGTGTCTTCACTGACATTTTCAACCTCTCTCTGACTGAGTCTGTAATACCTACATGTTTCAAGCAGACCAACATAGTCCCTGTGACTTTAGGAAGTGAATGTAACCTGCCTAAATGATGATTGCAATGAAGTGCTTTAAAATCCTAGTCATGGCTAAAATCAACAGTATCCTCCAGGATACTCAAGACCCACTCCAATTCACATACCGCCCCAACAGATCTACAGATAACTCAATCTAAATCGCACTCCACACTTCCCTTTCCCAACTGGACAAAAGGAACACCTATCTGAGACTGCTGTTAATTGACTACAGCTCAGCATTTAACACCATAGTGCCCTCAAAGCTCATCACTAAGCTATGGACCCTGGGACTAAACACCTCCCACTGCAACTGGATCCTGGACTTCCTGACGGACCGCCCCCAGGTGGTAAGGGAAGGCAACAACACGTCTGCCATGCAGATCCCCAACACTGGGGCCCCTCAGGGGTGTGTACTTAGTCCAGTCCTGTACTCCCTGTTCAATCAAATACCGACCGCATTATCTCCAAGAGAATCCTCTTTGATTAGCTGTGTATATCTAACCCCAAGCAGATACCTCGTCGACCTTGAAAGAACTTCACAAGACTCTATGAAAACCTGAAACCATACATGATGAGGCTACATTTATTGTAGCCAGGGATTTTAACAAAGCTAACTTGAGAACGAGACTTCATAAATTCTATCAGCATATCGTATGTGCGACACGGGCTGCTAGCATTCTGGATCATTACTACTCTAATTTCCACGATGCAAACAAAGCCCTCACCACCCTTCTGCAAATCTGACCATGACTCCGTTTTGTTGCTCCCAGCCTATAAACAGAAACTAAAACAGGAAATGCCCATGCTCAGGTCTGTCCAACGCTGGTTTGATCAAGTGGACTGGGATATGTTCCGAATAGCCTCAGACAACAACATTGACTCGGTGAGAGACTTTATTTGCAAGAACATCGGAAATGTCGTACCCACTGTGACTATTAAAACATCTCCTAACCAGAAACCATGGATTGATGGCAGTAGTCGCATAAAACTGAAAGTGCGAACCACAGCTTTTAATCATGGCAAGGCGACTGGAAACATGACCGAATGCAGCTATTCCCTCCGCAAGGCAATCAAACAAGCAAAGTGTCATTATAGAGACAACGGCTCAAACACGAGACATATGTGGCAGGGTCTACAGTCAATCACAGATTACAGAAAGAAAACCAGCCCTGTCGCGGACATCGATGTCTTGCTCCCAGACAAATTTAAACAACTTCTTTGCTCACTTTGAGGACAATACAGTGCCTCTGAGACGGCCTGCTACCAAAGCCTGTGGGTTCTCTTTCTCCGTGGCCAACGTGAGTAAAACAAGGCTGCCGGGCCAGAATGCATCCCTTGCTGCGTCCTCAGAGCATGCACAGACCCGCTGGCTGGTGTGTTTACGGACATATTCAATCGCTCCCTATCCCAGTCTGTTGTCCACACATGCTTCAAAATGGCCACCATTGTCCTATTCCCAAGAAAGCTAAGGTAACTGAACTAAATGACTATCGCCCCGTTGCACTCACTTCTGTCATCATGAAGTGCTTTGAGATACTAGTCAAGGAGCACCTCCACCCTACCTGATACACTAGACCCACTCCAATTTGCTTACCGCCCCAATAGGTCCACTGACGATGCAATCGCCATCACACAGCACACTGCCCTATCCCATCTGGACAAGAGGAATACCTATGTCAGAATGCGCTGACGTTGAGATTTTTAGAGAGCAGCCTTTAAAAAAATGTTAAGCCTCTCCACAAGCTGTGACTTGATTTCAATGAGAAGACTTTGATAGACTCAACAACGTAGGCAAAATATTTTTATAAAGAACCAAAGGGAGTTTTTACTATAGGTCTAATGTCTGAACATGTAATATTTTCTGTTATTTCAATTCTTTGCTATCCAGCTCAAGGAAGAGTGTGCAGTGCTTCTCAATGTAAAATGTATTCATTCTCCAGACTCGCCTCCTAATAAGGTCGTACTCAAGAGAAATCCCTCGAAGAATGCCCTCGGAGCATTGGAATATGGAGCACGGTAGTATGCATATTGAGAAACACCCATTATGTTTGTTTGCCAAGGCCCCAGTCATTACTGAAAGAGTAAACATGCCTTCAGCCAGCAATTGTCGCCTCTGTCTGTCCCATTTAATCTCTGGGATAATACAGTTGAAGTCAGAAGTTTGCATACACTTCGGTTTGAGTCATTAAAACTCATTTTTCAACCACTCCTCAAATTTGTTGTTAACAAACTATAGTTTTGGCAAGTCGGTTATGACATCTACTTTGTGCATGACACAAGTCATTATTCCAACAATTGTTTACAGACAGATTATTTCACTTATAATTCACTATATCACAATTCCAGTGGGTCAGAAGTTTACATACCCTAAGTTGACTGTGCCTTTAAACAGCTTGGAAAATTCCAGAAAATTATGTCATGGCTTTAGAAGCTTCTGATAGGCTAATTGACAGGCAACAGGCAGCATAGTGGTTTGAACGTTGGACTAGTAACTTCACAAAATAGATAGCATCACGAGGATGGATATATTGAATCAACATCTCAAGACATCAGTCAGGAAGTTAAAGCTTGGTCGCTAATGGGTCTTCCAAATGGACAAATACCCCAAGCATACTTCCAAAGTTGGGGCAAAATGACTTAAGGACAACAAAGTCAAGGTATTGGAGTGGCCATCACAAAGCCTTGACCTCAATCCTATAGAAAACTTGTTGGCAGAACTGAAAAAGCGTGTGCGAGCAAGGAGGCCTACAAACCTGACTCAGTTACACCAGCTTTGTCAGGAGGAATGGGCCAAAATTCACCCAACTTATTGTGGGAAGCTTGTGGAAGGCTAGCTGAAACATTTGACCCAAGTTAACAATTTAAAGGCAATATTACCAAATACTAATTGAGTGTATGTAAACTTCTCACCCACTGGGAATGTGATGAAATAAATAAAAGCTAAAATAAATCATTCTATCTACTATTATTCTGACATTTCACATCCTTAAAATAAAATGGTGATCTTAAATTGACCTTAGACAGGGAGCTTTTACTAGGGTTGAATGTCAGGAATTGTGAAAAACTGAGTTTAAATGTATTTGGCTAAGGTGTATGTAAACTTCCAACTTCAACTGTATATATACAATTATATTGGTGGCAATAATTTTGTATAATAATTTAAATAGAACCATTTAAAATGTTGAATCCGGTGTCATTTTGAGTATCAGTTTATAAACCATGTGTCCTGGAATTGGTACATCTTCCCAACTATTTTGCAACCTGTATGGCACAGCTGTCAATTTTTTGGTCCTGATATTTAACTGGTATACTTTTTTATTTATCATATTTTGGGAATTTAGTTTTTGTTCTTCAATCACCACATGAATTTTGAAATATGGGTTATGCATATTTATAATGAAATGACAGTTGTCAGTCTTTTCTTGCAGTTGTTTCCTGTGTGAATGCAAATTAATTACTTAAAAATCATACAATGTGATTTTTTAGATTTTTGTTTTAGATTCCGTCTCTCATACTTGAAGTGTACCTATGATAACAATTACAGACCTCTACATGCTTTGTAAGTAGGACAACCTGCACTATCGGCAGTGTATCAAATGCTTGTTCTCCCCACTGTATATATAGGGAGAAAGACAGGATCCTACCTGGCTAGCCATGATTGGCTAAGATAATGGAGGGGTTGACAATGCTGACGGTTGGACATGTATTAACATGGGAATTCTTTAACAGTTGGGTGGGTCAATGGCTTAAGGGGGTGTGAACAATGCTGAATGGGCATAAACAAAAGTTCACATTGGGCCATCACATGTTAGCTTCATTATAATTACAAGATGTCAAACAGCATTTTGATCTAATGCATTCTGAGAAATGTATTTCTTCCCTAATATTTAATAACATGTAAGTGATTTATTAATTATTACTGACAAACTATAACATTTTCTTACCGTATTTCCAGACCACTGTAATTATTTACAACTTTTTTAGGAGGAATTTTCAAGAACATGTTAAACATATGTTAGGTAATCATATGTTATTTCAAAAATAAACATGAGCACAACGATCTATGGAATAAACTAACCATTTGAATTTCAATGCATTTAATTGAATTAAATGCTGCTTCCTGTGGAGTGTTGACAATTCAAATTCAATTTAAATTGAAGAATTGAATTTAAATTTAAAACACATTGAATTGACCCAACCCCTTTGGTCAGTAGCAGTTTAATGTAATGTATTGACTTAGATGCATTCCCCCCCATTCAATGCAATGCACTTAAGCATCATGTCAATGATGACTTTCTCCAGGCATCCCTAGTGTGAGGCTAATCCCCCCATATTTAATTCAATGTATTCACATAAGCAACACCTAATGTATTCACATAAGCAACACCTAATGTATTCACATAAGCAACGCCTAATGTATTCACATAAGCAACACCTAATGTATTCACATAAGCAACACCTAATGTATTCACATAAGCAACACCTAATGTATTCACATAAGTAACGCCTAATGTATTCACATAAGCAACACCTAATGTATTCACATAAGCAACACCTAATGTATTCACATAAGCAACACCTAATGTTTCCACATAAGCAACACCTAATGTATTCACATACGCAACACCTAATGTATTCACATAAGCAACACCTTTGTTGATCCATGTAGATACCAGCCTGGCATTATTGTGCTGTGCTTATAGGCTATAAGGTAAATAGTTGAATGACATTCTGAACATGGCTTAAAGTAAAGAGGAGAAGAAACAGAATGCTATGCTTATGATAGTACATTTGTATTCATTCCCACTGCGCCTGTAGAATAGGAAACAATGTGAATTATGTTATGCTTACTGGATGAAGTTAAACAAGCATTCAGACCAGCCTTACTGATTGAGTCTCCAGGCGTGGACCAGGCATTTCCTTGTGTGTGTCTGCTTTCAGTTTAAAATAGGCTCAGTGAAACTGATCATCAATGCTGAGCATAATTGAAAATCACCTGGGTCAGGTTTCTGCAGAGGGCTGATATTGGACGACAACGTCAATAATCTCTGTGTGCGTCGTATGAAATCATTCAGTGTTTGAAATGCTGTCCTAGTTTGGTTGAATACAGCCAGTCTTTGCATCTGTAGTTGAACATGTTGGAGGTGAACATTCCAGTTTAGCTATTATTGTATTCTTTCCTAATTTATTAAATCTAAATGAATTCCACTAGGTGGCATTGTTATGCTTTAGGTTTTCTGCATATGAGGTACTGTATCAGTTCAACACAGGCTGTCCATCTCATTCATCTTGGTTTGAGAATAATATTTACTGTGAAGTATTAAGCAATAGAGAATGCACAATAATAATGTTAGTATAATAATACATTTGATTTATTTTCCCGGGACTTACTTGAGCTGGAATAGGCTTTTATATGGCAATCCTTTTTTTACAGAACCATTTAGCTCAGAAAACTAATTTAGGTTGTCCTTAAAACTGTATTTCCACAGTGTGAAGTCACATAACACAGTGCATTGTGGAGATGATTCTTCCTCCTCTAACCCAAGATCAATCAGATTAAATGAAAATCACTTTGACATTTCCTTGAGTACAAAATGTGTGGGGCCTCACACACTGAAGATACATACACTGAGTGTGCAAAACATTATGAATACCTGCTCTTTACATGACATGGACAATCCAGGTGAACACTATGATCCCTTGTTGATGTCACTTCTTAAATCCACTTCAATCAATGTAGACGGGGAGAAGAAAGGTTAAAGAAGGATTTCTAAGCCTTGAGACATTTGTGATGTGAATTGTGTATGTGCCATTCAGAGGGCGGATGGGCAATACAAAAGATTTAAGTGCCTTTCATCGGGGTATGGTAATAGATGCCAGTCACACCGGTTTGTGTCAAGAACTGCAACGCTGCTGGGTTTCTCACAAGCAACATTTTTCCATGTGTATCAAGAATGGTCGAACACCCAAAGGACACCCAGCCAACTTGACAAAACTGTGGAAAGCATTGGAGTGAACATGGGCCAGCATCCCTTGTAGAGTCCATCTGCTGATGAATTGAGTATGTTCTGAGGGATAGGGGGGGGGGGTCCTAATGTTTGGTATACTCAGTGTATGTGTTTATGATAAATATATATCCACTGATCTAATGCATCAATCTTTTATACCTATAAATTGAAGGATTGTTGGAATCTGTTTTTATCATGAAGAGGAGAACAATAAAGTAATACCATGCTTCTGGAAGAGGCCAAAGGATACACTGTACCAAAGCACTCAACTGGCTTTGAAAAAAGTACACCATCTATTCATCTATTCTCTAAAAAATTATATACACCGTATATATACAGGTAACTGCCAAAATTAAAGAAATACCAACATAAAGAAAGTATAGGTAACTTTTGACGCGCACAGTCAAACACATGTGATAATTCTACAGTGGTTCGTGACATGTATGCTCAAACTGGTGTGATTAGAGCACCTCATTAGAAAGTCTAGTTACGATTGACGCAACAGTCAGCATTCCAGCTGGCCTCACTGCTTTTTCACGGAAACATTGTGCATAAGCACAGTCTTTACAACTGTATGTGCTCAATGTGAGCAGTTTATTTTCAGATGCAGATGTTCAGTCATTCACAGAAATGCTGTAGCAACAACATAACACAGTTCTCTGACAAACAGAGAAAATGTAGTCTACGTTAGATGACTGGGGAAAGAATGAGCTAACACAAGCGGTCATACTTAGCTAACTCTTGGCTAACATAAGCCATCATATCAATAAGCTAACAGCAATTACTATTTACAATTCATCACATCACCGGTGAGCTCACCAGTGATTGAAATAATTGAGTAAGACACTTTCTAAAAGACTAAAGTAACCCGACGGTGGCTAGAGTTTGTGTGCGCCGCCATGTTTGTTTTTCCATGTCAACCAAAGGTAAGTCAAGGTGACAAGAAAAGTTGTGTCTGTTTACAATATAGATGTTGAAGGGGGTCTGTCATGTGAGGAGTTGCATAGGACAAGATAGGTCACTCCCATCATTCACTTCCCATCATTCACATCTGGAGGTTTACCTAAAAGACAAGTGAACCATTCCTTTCACCTCGTTTTGTTATAACATATTGTGTCTGACAAATGTTTACGTGACACCCAGAATGCATCGAATGATGACAATGACACACAGACGCCAATTAGCTTAGCATTAGTTCATCATAATATGTACAACCTTCAAAAAAGTGTTGTACACAAGTCATATGAGTCCATTACAATGTATACAAGAATCGGAATGCATGATTTGTCACCAGTACTTGAAAACGTGAATAAAACAGTAAATAAAAAAAATGTATAACCACACAAACCATTTTTCTGTTAGTGATTTATTAATACAAGTGTTGGTGCCGGCAGCCAATCACGTCACCCCTGACACTCACTATGTGTTGTTGTTTATGTATGTAGCTAGTGGGCTAAGCTGTAGCATTAGACATTTATTTCAAAAGGAGACAACTCACCAATTAGATTTTTGTAAATTAGGACAATGAGTCTGAAAATGAAAGTGAGCAATCAGATTCTGACAGTGACATTGAGGAGCTGCCCCCCAATCTTTTGGCTATTGAGAACATTGAATTTGAGGACCCCTTTCCCACCGACGAAGTCCCAAGTCCCTCTGAAGATGCTGAATGGAGCCAGACCAACAGTGGATGAAGTACATGGAGTCTGCGATAGCTGGAAGGCCGCCAGCTATTTCACCCCTCCTGACCCTGCTGTTTGCTTTGATGAGCCCCACACTGGAGTGAAAAGCGCCTTGCCATCTCCCTATGAGGCAGAGTGCTTCAAGCAGTTTCTGACAGAGGAGCTGGTGGGAGACATAGTGGAGGAGACCAATCGCTGTGCCTTGGAGCTACAGGAGAAGAGAGAGCCACAGGTAAGGCTGACTACCTGATGGGAGAGAGAAAGATCAAACCAGACTTTGTGCTTGACAATAATAGCAAAAAGAGGGCAGTGGATAAGGCAAATATAATACACAGCTTTGTGACATGCGCTCAGAAAACAACCCCATGGTATAAGAAGATATTTTTCTCATTTGATCGGCACTGCTGTCAATGGCCACATAGTTCACCGCCAGCTTACAAGTGAGATGATTACATAACAAAGTTTTCTGTAATTGGACATACAATTGGACACACAAATCACATACAGTTCCATGATGCTATTATGTTGACAAAATCTCACCAACCTACCCACTCCCTCATCATCCTTCTAACTCCCTCTCCTTCACCCCATAGGTGAGGTGATTACCTACCAAAAGTACAGAGAGAACCTCATGAGAGAGCTGCTGGAGGAGAACCACAACCTTCTGTGTCCATCTCCTGTGTGCCGTCCTGCTTCAGACAATCCTCTGCAAAGCATTTTCTCTCCGAAGTCCCTCAAAGTGCTGCCCATGGCAGTTGCACACAGAGGCACTGGAAATTCTGCCTGTCCAGCACCAGGGGCCTAATTTATAACTGTTGTGTATATTTCATACTACATTTCTGAGTACACATTTTCTGAAAGGTACACGCCATATATACGCATGTTTTCAGACACATTGTAGAAACTGTGCAAAGGGTGAACTAGCATTAAAACTCTGCATGGAAAAAGCACTCCATTCACTTATTATAGTGACAATAACGCCCTTTATTTGCTTTATGGAATTAGGCCACAACGGTTTCTAAAAGAACGAGCAATCTAATCAAACCAACATTGGTTCAGTGAAAGTTCCCAGAACATTCACTATCAGAACACAAAAACGGTCCAGTCATTCTGATGATTATGGAATGTTTGAATAAAACATTCCGCTGATGTGTCACGCCCTGACCATAGAGAGCTTTTTATGTCTCTATTTTGGTTTGGTCAGGGTGTGATTTGGGTAGGCATTCTATGTTAATTTGTCTATGTTTTGTATTTCTTTGTTTTGGCCGGGTATGGTACTCAATCAGGAACAGCTGTCTATCGTTGTCTCTGACTGGGAACCATACTTAGGTAGCCTTTTCCCACCTGTTTTTTGTGGGTAGTTGTTTTCTGTTTAGTGTTCTGCACCTTTTTTGTGGGTAGTTGTTTTTTGTTTAGTGTTCTGCACCTAACAGGACTGTTTCGGTTTCGTTTCTCACTTTGTTATTTTGTTCTAGTGTTCAGTGTTAATAAACCATGAACACGATCCTTCTTCATCAGATGACCGTTACAGAACTACCCACCACCAGCGGACCAAGCAGTGTGGTATGGAGGAGCAGAGGGTTTAAGATTCGTGGACTTGGGAGGAGATACTGGACGGAAAGGGACCCTGGAGACTATTGGGGGAATATTGCCGTCCGAGAGAGGAACTGGAGGCAGCGAAAGCTGAGAGGCGGCGATATGAGGCAAGTCAGCGAAGCAGGCACTAGTCAGCGAGGCAGGCACAATTTTTTGGGAGGAAGTACATGGGGAGATTGGCGGAGTCAGGCTATAGACCTGAGCCAACTCCCCGTGCTTACTGGAAGCAGTGTGGTACTGGTCAGCGCACAGTGTCTCCAGTGCGCTCATATCCCGGTGCGCAATATGCCAGCCCTCCGCAAGTGCCATGCGAGAGTGGGCATCCAGCCAGGGCAGAATGTGGCAGCTCAGCGCACTTGGTCTCTGGTGCGTCGTTTCGGCCCAGGGTATCCTGCGCCGGCTCTGCCCACTGTGTCTCCGGTGCGCTGGGACTGTTCAGTGCGTCCTAAGCCTGCGCTCTGCCCATGCCGGGCTAAAGTGGGCATACAGCCAAGTGGAGAGGTGCAAGTGGTAAGCACTATATCTCCAGTGCTCCGCCACTGCCCGATTTGACCTGTGCCTGCACTCTGGAGGGGCCTAGCTAAAGTGGGCATTCAGCCTGGAGGAGTGGTGCCAAGGCTGCGCACCAGAGCTCCAGTGCTCCTCCACAGTCTGGTTCATCCTGTGCCTCTAAGGACCAGGCCTCCTATAGGGCTCCCCAGCCTGGTGGGCCCTGTGGCAGCCCCATGCATCAGGCTGTCTCTGCATCTCCTCCCTCCAGCGACGGTCTCCAGTCCGGAGCCTCCAGCAGCACCCTCCAGTCCGGAGCCCCCAATGAGGGTGCCCAGCCAGGGACCCGCAACGAGGGTGCCCAGTCTGGGGCCCAAAACGAGGGTGCCCAATCCGGGGTCCACTACGAGGGTGTAGAGTCCAGGGCCTGCTGCGAGGGTCCACAGTCCAGGGTCGGCGGCGAGGGTCCCCGGTCCGGGGTCGGCGGCGAGGGTCCCCGCACTAAAGGCGCCACCAGAGTGGGCCAAGCCAGAGGTGGACCAGGGTCTACATCCCGCTCCAGAGCCGCCACCGCGGAGAAATGCCGACCCAGACCCTCCCCTATAGGTTCAGGTTTTGCGGCCGGAGTCCACACCTTTGGGGGGGGGGGGGTGTACTGTCATGCCCTGACCTTAGAGGGCTTATATGTCTTTGTTCTGGTTTGGTCAGGGTGTGATTTGGGTGGGCATTCTTTGTTCATTTGTCTAGGTTTTGTATTTCTTTGTTTTGGCCGGGTATGGTTCTCAATCAGGGACAGCTCTGATTGGGAACCATACTTAGGTAGCCTTTTCCCACATGTGTTTTTTGGGTAGTTGTTTTCTGTTTAGTGTTCTGTACCTGACAGGACTGTTTCGGTTTAGTTTCTCACTTTGTTATTTTGTTCTAGTGTTCAGTGTTAGTAAATCACGAACACTTACCACGCTGTGCTTTGGTCCGATCCTTCTTCATCAGACGACCGTTACATGAAGTTTCAAGAATGTTCCCAGAACACATTTAGTTGGTTCTTTAAAGGTTCCCAGAATGTTTCATTGGGTTGAGGGAACATTGTGGGGATATGACAAGAGATTCACCAAAACACTAAAGCTGTCCAGTTGTGCTGACATTCAGATAATGTTTGTCTCAGGGTGCACAACACATTATTTTGACATTGCAAGAATGTTGACAGAACACCCTTTCTGAGTTCTTTAAAGGTTCCCAGAACATGGCTCCAGGTCATCTACAAGGCCATGCTAGGTAAAGCTCCGCCTTATCTCAGTTCACTGGTCACGATGGCAACACCCATCCGTAGCACGCGCTCCAGCAGGTGTATCTCACTGATCATCCAAAAAGCCAACACCTCATTCGGCCGCCTTTCGTTCCAGTACTCTGCTGCCTGTGACTGGAACGAATTGCAAAAATCGCTGAAGTTGGAGACTTTTATCTCCCTCACCAATTTCAAACATCAGCTATCTGAGCAGCTAACCGATCGCTGCAGCTGTACATAATCTATTGGTAAATAGCCCACCCATTTTCACCTACCTCATCCCCACAGTTTTTATTTATTTACATTTCTGCTCTTTTGCACACCAATATATATATATATATATTTTTAATTTTACCTTTATTTAACCAGGCAAGTCAGTTAAGAACATATTCTTATTTTCAATGACAGCCTGGGAACAGTGGGTTAACTGCCTGTTCAGGCAGGGGCAGAACAGGACAGAACGACAGATTTGTACCTTGTCAGCTCGGGGGTTTGAACTCGCAACCTTCCGGTTACTAGTCCAACGCTCTAACCACTAGGCTACGCTGCCGCCCCAAAATATCTCTACCTGAACATGATCTTCATTTTTTCTACTGTGTTATTGACTTGTTAATTGTTTACTCCATGTGTAACTCTGTGTTGTCTGTTCACACTGCTATGCTTTATCTTGCTTTATCTTGGCCAGGTCACAGTTGCAAATGAGAACTTGTTCTCAACTTGCCTACCTGGTTAAATAAAGGTGAAATAAAACTTTAAAAAATAAAATACATTTACTTAGGTTGTGAGAAGAGTATGGGTACATTATAAGAAATAGGTTCCAAAACATAACATATGCTCAGTTGTGTTGACATTCATGCAAGGTTTAAGTTACGTTGCACAGGAAATTTCAATAATGTTGTAAGAATGTTGACAGACCACCTGGTCTAAGTTCCCAAATCTTTTATTAAATTATGGGAGTTGTCTGGGATTATGCCAGAATATTCTTGTGATACTTACATAGGTTGCAAAAAACATTTACACAATGTTGCATAATGTTACACAATTTCCAAATAAGTCAGTTTTTATGACATTCATAGAATATTTGTTTTAGGTTTAACATAATACTCCATTGATATTCAACCAATATGCATTTACCTTGTCTTGGAGGTCCTCAGAACATTTCAAGAACATTTGGAACATTTTATATATAAGTTTTACCTAATATTACCTCAACATTCAAAATTGTAGCTCCTGAAAATATATTGGAATACATCCCCATATGTTTCCTCTCCTGATTTAATTTCATTCGACATTTACATAGCATTTCATCTTACAGACAACCACCTATTTTCCACTTCATACATAGACAAGCTGTACATTATTTAAATCATGGGAATTTTTTTTTTTTTTTACACTTAACATGTTGACATACTGTGATATATAACCCAAGGAAATACTGGTAACTGGGTTAATACCCATCACTTCCCCCATGTTGCGTACTTCTGGGCATCCAAGAAAATGAGTGCTGATCTAAGATTACTTTTCCTTTTCAGATCATAAAAAAGAAGACCGGAGGGACTATATCAAGAGTCTCGAAGTAGGAATTATATCGGGTGCGTTTTTTAAGTTGAACAGTCAATTTTTACACCATGTTTAATTGTTTACAGGTTGTCTAAATTATGCATTTCTGGCTTGATTTATGAATAAAGACATCCTTCCTTTTAGTAGATTATATCTGACTCTCAATTTCACTTTTTTTATGTTTAAAGAAAAAAAAAATAAACCTCGCTGTCAATACTTTGTAGTAGCACTTTTGGCGGGAAATACAGCTGTATATCTTTAAGAGCTTTCCACACCTGGATTTTACTCATTATTATTTTCAAAATTCTTCAAGTTCTGTAAAATTGGTTGTTTATCATTACTGGACAACCATTTTAAAACGTATTAAATATATTTAAAATGTTATGGATAACATAGTAGCAAGAGTAAAAGCACTTTTAAAGTGGATCAAATCAAAGTCTGTTGGTCACAAACACATATTTAGCAAATGTGATTGGAGGTGAGGCGAAATGCTTGTGTTCCTAGCTCTAACAGTGCAGTAGTATCTAACAGTTCATTAGTATCTAAAAATGATTTTACAACAATACACACAAATCTAAAAGTAAAAGTATCCCTAAAATGTTAAGGTCTTGCCATAGATTTAAGTAGATTTAAGTCAAAACTGTTACTCGGACACTCAGGAAAATTCACTGTCTTCTTGGTAAGCAAATACAGCGTAGATTTGGCCTTGTGTTTTAGGTTATTTGTATGCTTAGAGGTGAATTCATCTTAAAGTGTCTGGTGGAAAGCAGACTGAACCAAGTTTTCTTTCAGGATTTTGCCTGTGTTTAGCTCCATTCCATTTATTTTTTTATCGTCAAACTCCCCAGTCCTTAACGACTCAGTAATGTGTTGCATTGGACTTGCCCAAAACATAACATTTTGTATTCAGGACAAAATGTTAATTTCTTTGCTACATCTTTTGCAAAATTAATTTAATGCCTTGTTGGAAACAGGATGCATGTTTATATGCAATTTTATCAGCATATCGAATGAGCTCCCCGAGCGAAAAAAAAATCCTGGACCATTGTTACTCTAACTTCTGCGACGCATACAAAGCCCTGCCCCGCCCTCCTTTCGGAAAATCTGACTACGACTCCATTTTGTTGCTCCCAGCCTATAGACAGAAACTAAAACAGGAAATGCACGTGCTCAGGTCTGTTCAACGCTGGTCTGACCAATCTGATTCCACGCTTCAAGATTGCTTCGATCACGTGGACTGGGATATGTTCTGCATAGCATTGGACAATAACATTGATGAATACGCTGATTCTGTGAGCGAGTTTATTAGCAAGTGCATCGGTGATGTTGTACCCACAGCAATAATTAAAACCTTCCCCAACCAGAAACCGTGGATTGATGGCAGCATTCGTGCAAAACTGAAAGCGCAAACCATTGCTTTTAATCAGGGCAAGGCGACCGGAAACATGACCGAATACAAACAGTGTAGCTATTCCCTTCGCAGGGCAATCAAACAAGCTAAGCGTCAGTATAGAGACAAAGTAGAGTCGCAATTCAACAGCTCAGACACGAGAGGTATGTGGCAGGGTCTAAAGTCAATAACGGACTACAAAAAGAAAACCAGCCCCGTCGCGGACTTTGACGTCTTGTCCCAGACAAATTAAAACAACTTCTTTGCTCGCTTTGAGGACAATACAGTGCCAACGACATGGCCCGCTACCAAAACATGTGGTTTCTCCTTCACCGTAGCCAACGTGAGTAAAGCATTTAAACATGTTAAACCTCGCAAGGCTGCCGGCCCAGATGGCATCCCCAGCCACGTCCTCAGAGCATGCGCAGACCTGCTGGCTGTTGTGTTTACGGACATATTCAATCAATCCTTATCCCAGTCTGCTGTTCCCACATGCTTCAAGAGGGCCACCATTGTTCCAGTTCCCAAGAAAGGTAAGGTAACTGAGCTAAATACCTATCGCCCCATAACACTCACATCCGTCATCATGAAGTGCTTTGAGAGACTAGTCAAGGATAATATCAACTCCACCTTACCTGAAACCCTAGACCTACTCCAATTTGCTTACGGCCCCAATAGATCTACAGACAACACAATCGCAATCACACTGCACACTTCCCTAACCCATCTGGACAATAGGAATACCTATGCAAGAATGCTGTTCATCGACTACAGCAGAGTATTTAACACCATAGTAACCTCCAAACTCGTCATTAAGCTTGAGACCTTGAGTCTCGACCCCGCCCTGTGCAACTAGGTGCTAGACTTCCTGACGGGCCGCCCCCAGGTGTTGAGGGAAACAAAATCTTCACCCCGCTGATCCTCAACACTGAGGCCCCACAAGGATGCATTCTCAGCCCTCTCTTGTGTGGCCATGCACGCCTCCAACTCAATCATCAAGTTTGCAGATGACATTACCAACAATGAAGAGATGGCTTACAGGGAGGAGGTGAGGGCCCTCGGAGTGTAGTGTTAGGAAGATAACCTCACACTCAATGTCAACAAAACAAAGGAGATGATTGTGGACTTCAGGAAACAGCAGAGGGAGCACCCCCCTATCCACATCGACGGGACAGTAGTGGAGAAGGTGGAAAGTTTTAAGTTCCTCGCCGTGCACATAATGGACAAACTGAAATGGTCCACCCACACAGACAGCGTGGTGAAGAAGGCGCAACAGCGCCTCTTCAACCTCAGGAGGCTGAAGAAATTTGGCTTGTCACCAAAAACACTCAAACTTTTACAGATGCACAATCGAGAGTATCCTGTTGGGCTGTATCACCACCTGGTACGTCAACTGCTCCGCCCACAACCGTAAGGCTCTCCAGAGGGTAGTGAGGCCTGCACAACGCATCACTGGGGACAATCTACCTGCCCTCCAGGACACCTACACCACCCGATGTCACAGGACGGCCAAATAGATCATCAAGGACAATCATAATAAAAAGTGGATGTAATAAATGTTTCACTAGTCACTTTAAACCATGCCACTTCATATAATGTTTACATACCCGACATGTCTCATCTCATATGTATATACTGTACTCTATACCATCTACTGCATCCTGCCTATGCCGTTCGGCCATCGCTCATCCATAATATTTGTATGTACATATTATTATTCATTCCTTTACACTTGTGTGTGTATAAGGTAGTTGTTGTGAAATTGTTAGGTTACTTGTTAGATATTACTGCATGGTTGGAACTAGAAGCACAAGCATTTCACTATGCTCGCATTAACATCTGCTTACCATGTGTATGTGACAAATAATATTTGACTTGATTTGTAATCTGTACAGACTTTTCACTTTGTCAATTAGGTTAGTACTGTGGAGTAACTACAATGTTGTTGATCCATCCTCAGTTTTCTCCTATCACAACCATTAAACTCTGTAACTGTTTTAATGTCACCATTGTACTCATGATGAAATCCCTGAGCGGTTTCCTTGCTTTCCGGCAACTGAGTTAGGAAG
The DNA here is from genome assembly GCF_021184085.1 of Oncorhynchus gorbuscha. Lineage (NCBI taxonomy): Eukaryota > Metazoa > Chordata > Actinopteri > Salmoniformes > Salmonidae > Oncorhynchus > Oncorhynchus gorbuscha. Next base: position 56,954,098 of record NC_060175.1, read on the forward strand.
GATGCCTGTATCTTTGTAGTGACTGTATATATTGATACACCGTCCAAATTATAATTCATGTCTTCTCCATGCTCAAAGGGATATCAAATGTCGTCTTGCATTTTTTTACCCATCTACTAATAGATGTCCTTCTTTGCGAAGCATTGGAAAGCCTCCCGGGTCTTTCTGGAAGAATCTGTGTTTGAAATACACTGCTTGACTGACCTTACAGAAAATTGTATGTTTGGGGTACAGAGATGATGTCACGATTTCTGCCGAAGTTGGCTCCCCTGCCTGTTCGGGCGGTGCTCGGCGGTCGTCGTCACCGTCCTACTAGCCGCCACCGATCCCTTTTTCGTTAGTTTTTTCTTATTAGTTTCATCTGTGTTTCTGTTGTTTGGTTTAATTAGCTCCCCTATATTTAGTAGGTAGACCTGCCCTTGTTTTGTTTGCGATTGTCTTTATGTTACATGTGTGCATTTTAGGTAGTGGTGGATTTTATTTTCTTTAACTTGGCAGCCTGTGGTTTTTGGGTTGTCTCGTTGTGTGTCCCGCTCCCTGTATTTTGTTGTGGGCTTATTATTTTGTTGTGCCTGAGTAAAGCACTTAACCTCAGTGGAGCTCTCTCTCACAAGGACAGGTGAAACAGATCAGGGCGTGACAAGTATATGTATGTATACAGTTGAAGTCGGAAGTTTACATACACCTTAGACAAATACATTTATACTCGGTTTATCACAATTCCTGACATTTAATCCTAGTAAAAAATCCATGTCTTAGGTCAGTTAAGATCACCACTTTATTTTAAGAATGTGAATTGTCAGAATAATAGTAGAGAGAAGGATTTATTTCAGCTTTTATTTATTTTATCACCTTCCCAGTGGGTCAGAAGTTTACATACACTCAATTAGTATTTGGTAGCATTGCCTTTAATTATTTTAACTCGGGTCAAACGTTTCGGGTAGCCTTCCACAAGCTTCCCACAATAAGTTGGGTGAATTTTGGCCCATTCCTCCTGACTGAGTTGGTGTAACTGAATCAGGTTTGTAGGCCTCCTTGCTCAAAAACACTTTTTCAGTTCTGCCCACGAATGTTCCATAGGATTGAGGTCAGGGCTTTGTGATGGCCACTTCAATACTTTGACTTTGCTCTCCTTAAGCCATTTTGCCACAACTTTGGAAGTGTGCTTGGGGTCATTGTCTCTTTGGAAGACCCATTTGCGACCAAGCTTTAACGTCCTGACTGATGTCTTGAGATGTTGCTTCAATATATCCACATAATGTTCCTTCCTCATGCAGCCATCTATTTTGTGAAGTGCACCAGTCCCTCCTGCAGCAAAGCACCCCCACAACATGATGCTGCCACCCCCGTGCTTCACGGTTGGGATGTTGTTCTTCGACTTTCAAGCCTCCCCCTTTTTCCTCCAAACATAACGATGGTCATTTTGGCCAAACAGTTCTATTTTTGTTTCATCAGACCAGAGGACATTTCTCCAAAAAGTACGATCTTTGTCCCCATGTGCAGTTGCAAACCGTAGTCTGGCTTTTTTATGGTGGTTTTGGAGAAGTGGCTTCTTCCTTGCTGAGCGGCCTTTCAGGTTATGTTGATATAGGACTTGTTTTACTGTGAATATAGATACTTTTGTAACTGTTTCCTCCATCATCTTCACAAGGTTGATTTGCACTTTTCACAGCAAAGTACGATCATCTCTAGGAGACAGAACGCGTCTCCTTCTTGAGCAGTATGACAGCTGCGTGGTCCCATGGTGTTTATAGTTGCGTACTATTGTTTGTACAGATGAACGTTGTACTTTCAAGCATTTGGAAATTGCTCCCAAGAATGAAACAGACTTGTGGAGGTCTACAATTTTTGGGCTGATTTCTTTTGATTGTCCCATGAAGTCAAGCAAAGAGGCACTGAGTTTGAAGGTGGGCCTTGAAATACATCCACAGGTACACCTCCAATTGACTCAATTATCCTTTCAGAAGCTTCAAAAGCCATGAGATAACTTTCTAGAATTTTCCAAGCTGTTTCAAGGCACAGTCAACATAGTGTATGTAAACTTCTGACGCTGTATGAAGCTTCCTTTTCTGATAAAGGGCCCATTTCTGAGCATTTGCAATAATGCAGTGATTAAAGTAGCATGCAGATGTTTCCGTTTAGCTCATTGTTCTGTCATTTGCAAATATAACAGCACAGCATCATGTCACTGTATTTACTGTATATACACAGTGCCTATAATAAGTATTCATTCCCCTTGTTTCTTTTCCAACATTTGGCTGCGTTGCAAACTGGGATTGAAATGGATCTAATTGTGATTTTTCTGGTCACTGATCTAAATGAAATTCTACATAATGTCTAAGTGAAAAAAACATCTTTAAACGTTAACACAACTTGTTTAAAAAAGGAATAATTATTCACCACCTTACTTATGGCAAGCCTAAATAAGGAGTAAACATTTTTTCAACAAATCACAAAACAGGTTACATTGTGCAACAATAGCAGTTATTTTTGAATGACGACCCACTATACCCAACACACATCTGTAAGGTCCCTCAGTCGAGCAGTGGATTTCAAGCACAGATTCAACCAATCAATCAAATGTATTTATAAAGTCCTTTTTACAAGTGCTATACAGAAACCCAGCCTAAAACCCCAAACAGCAAGCAATGCAGATGTAGAACCAAAAGGACAAGGGGGCTTTTCCAATGCTTCCAAATAAGAGCACTGATTAGTAGATGGGTAAACGTATTAAAAGCAGACACTGAATATCCCTTTGTGCATTGTACAGTTATTAATTAATTAGACTTTGGATGGTGTATCAATACACTCAGGCGAGTACCACAGTATGAGTCATAAAAACCTGGAAAGGGATCTGATCATTTTTCCACCATTAATTTTTCTGAATGGGATTTTAAAACTACTTCAAATGAGGTCTATGTTTCATGTAGGCTTACTCTGGAGTAACATTTTGATATATGTGCAAATCTCTCTCGGACAAGGGAACATTAATCAATATATCGCCTGTAATGACCCCCCACAAATGTAATGATAATTAGCCACTAATGTGGCTATCATATAGATCTATACATCCTGTCGCAAGCTTTGACGTAATCAAGCCCCAGGGTAAATAATTGATATTGTGTTTTTTTCGTGTGTATACTTGTTTAGCATTTTTCAAATGACATAGCTAGCTACCTTGTCATTTTTTAAATTACCCTGGCCTTTGTAGCTAACTAGCTAAACTTAGATCACTAGATGCTTTTGAATGCTTTTGTTTTTAAAAATTTGCTGGATAACCATGGACTGTAGTTACGTGTACAATGCACATTACCTTCCTTACAAGTAAAACAAAAAGAGTATAGGCTAGCATAATGACTGTTGTGACCTTTTCATTATTTTGACAAGTCCTTTGTGAGCTAGCCAGCTAGTTAACATTAGTTCATGGTTTGTGTAGTCATCCTATTTTACGTGGTGGCATGCTAGTTAATGTTATCCCACCAGGGTTTGGATTTTGCTAGCTAAAAATGTACTGGTGGGTTAGCTAGGTTGGCAACTTGGTTGGCTAGTTGGCTACATTAGCTAATGTTAGCTACCTAACATTGCACAATAATCTCACGTGTTGTTGTTGGACTTTACCGACAGGCCGTGGCATGCTAACGAATATGCCTAACAATATCAATTAGCTCTAAAAGGCTAACATTGAATATCCCTGCCCTGGTGGACTAGGGGCAGGGATGTTACCACCCGTGGGGTCAGGGGAAAAGTCTGACTACACAAATAATGAGCTAACGTAACTACCTAGCTAAAAGTTTGCTAAATATCCTTGCCCTGGTAGGCTTACATTAGCTAGCATGTCACCACATGGAAAGGTATGACTGTACGAACGGTGAGCTAACATTAACTAGTTGGCTAGCTAGGTCAGAAAGGACTTGTGGGTTTTCCCATGAGAAAACACAAATTGTGTCAGAAGTACAGTAGTATAGTTCATCGCAATACCTTACCTCTTCAGGCAAATAGTACCCTAGACTGTCCTGATCATCTAGTTGAGCATTCCAGATAAATCATCCGTCCCAGCAGAAATGTTCCATCCACATGGGAGAATTTTAGGATGTGCAGATAGACCAAAGCTCAGTCTATTTTACCGTTACTATAGTCAAATCTGGGTTATGGTATTTTAATACTTATTAAAAATTTCGTAATCAACTTAGCTAGCTAGTAAAAGTAACTTTTTTAAATCTTTCTGATGGGCGGACCAGAAACCCAGTGACAGCACTTGAGTCTGCAGCTGCCATTTTCCGGTGGGAAAGTGAAATGGCCCTGTATTTCCCATAAAAGGTAACTCATCCACAATAGTAAAAGAGGAAGAGCCAGACTGTGGATTGGGATAGAAGAACAAACAATGAAGCAGGATTGGGTGTTGAGGGACCACTTGTCACATTTTCCAATGTGGGTTTGTGAACCAGTTAAGGATATATGCATATAATAACTATTATTGGATAGAAAACACTCTAAAGCTTCTAAAACCGTTTGAATTATGTCTGTAAGTATAGCAGAACTCACAGGGCAGGCAATCGCCCAAACTATTTTTGGGAGCCTCAAACTTGGGGCAACTTTGACGTCATCGCTCCCACCCTTCCCAACCAGCTATGGATCTGGAGACACTTTCTATGTCTTCCACTAGATGTCCAAATCCCGCGGGTTTTGAGCCTTTAGTAGGCAAAAGACTGAGTGTCGCAAGAAAATTCAAGGTTACGGGAACGCGCTTCTTGGAGACACGTTCCTTTGTTCCAGATAGCCTGCCAAGAACACGTTCGTCCGATAGATTAGATAATAGTTTTGTACGTTTAGAACATCCTAAAGCTTGATTCTGCACTTAGTTTGACCAGTTTAGTCGACGTATAATATGTAATTTTGAAGATTTGATGCGCAACTGTTTGTGACCAGAAGTAATTTTTGGTAGTATTTCAGCTGGAACTCGCAGCATTTGCTAATACAAAGACACATGAATTGAAAAAAACGATGTTTTGGGTAAGTATGACATCTTCCACTACATTATGATCGAAGACCATCAAAGGTAAGAAAATATTTATGTTGTAATTTTGTGTTTCTGTTGACTCCAACATAGCGGAGAAATATTGCTTATGTCTGAGCGCCGTCTCAGATTATTGAAAAATGAACGATTTCTGTAATGTTAAAAAGAAATGTGACAAAGCGATTTCATTAAGAAGCAGTGTATCTTTCTAACTATATGTAGAGCATGTATATTTAGTCAAAGTTTATGATGTGTATTGCTGTTATCTGGCGTTATCTGGTGGAGTTATATATAATTTCTCCGGACATGTTTTTAGCATGTTCTGAACATGACGTCAATGTAAACGGTGATTTATGGATATAAATTGCATATTATTGAAAAAACATAAATGTACTGTGTACATGTCCTATTACTGTCATCTGATGAAGATTTTCAAAAGGTTAGTGAATTATTTTTCTTTTAATCCTGCGTTTGTGATTGCATCTTTTGTTCGACAAAATGGCTTTGTGGTGGTTTGACATACATATGGGCTATGTTTTCGCCATAAAACATTTTAGAAATCTGACTCGCTGGGTAGATGAACAAGGTGCTTATCTTTCTTTTGAGCTATTGGACTTGTTAATGTGTGGAGATTAAATGTTTCTAAGAATATTTGTGCATTCTGTGCGCCACTGTTTCAGTTGAGCGGGGGGGGGTACCCTTGGGGAACCTGTACCGTTAACAAGTTCTTAAGATATCCAATGGATTTTCTGTCCAGTTAAAGATATTCATACAGCATTGAAAAAGACCCACCACTGACCAAATGTCTCTTTGTTTTTCAGTCCAACATGAGGGCATCCCTTAGACCATCCGATGCATGGACATCCTGTGCCAATGTGATCCGGTTGAGCACATCGAGTCTGTGGGCGAATAGGTCAGTAACTCATCAAATATGATACAGTATTGTGTACACCATTGAATTTCTAGATGCATCAACATGTAGACTTTGTCTCCTTTTCCCCATGGTTTAGACATGAGGCGTGACATGCAGAACATGTCCCACCCCACGAGAAACAGTGATCAATGCTACCTTTAGCAAGGAGATCTGCTGGAAGTGATGTCTCTCCCATCCTTAGAATTAGATGTGCTCTCCCATCTCTCTCAATTGCAACATTGAAGGTCCAGACACGAGGGATGATGCCAGATGTCGGGATAGCAGGTAGCCCTTTGTTTTGATGTTGCTTTGACGTTGGCAGTTCATTTGAAATAATGTCAGTTAAATGTAAATATGGTCTGTTAATCATTCCATTTAAATTGTCTGGCTAGTTAGTTGACAAACAAACACTGGGCAGATATCTCTGCAAATTCACCTGTCTAATTGATCATTTGAGGAGGAGTGACATGATGCTGTGCTGTTATATTTGTAAATGACAGCAAAATGAGCTAAACGGAAAACATCTGCGTGCTACTTTAATCATTGCATTATTGCAAATGCTCAGACACCTGCCGTTTACCAGCAAAGGAAGCTCCACACAACGAAGGGGGTAGGAAATAATTTAAACATCACAGATATAAATTCCCACTGTGCCCATGATAAAATATAATGTCAATTGTGTTATACTACTGAATGAAACTGCGAGGAGATGCACAAACCAGCCTTTTTGATTGGACTTACATTAACCACATTACTTTAGCTCACTGTTTTGAGCAAAACTTGTATGTAATATAATAAATTCTGGTAACCTAGTGTGTGTGTATGAACTACAGTTGTCGGAAGTTTACATACACTTAGGTTGGAGTCATTAAAACTCGTTTTTCAACCAGTCCACAAATTTCTTGTTAACAAACTATAGTTTTGGCAAGTCGATTAGGACATCTACTTTGTGCATGACACAAGTAATTTTTCCAACAATTGTTTACAGACAGATTATTTCACTTATAATTCACTGTATCACAATTCCAGAAGTTCAGATGTTTACATACACTAACTTGACTGTGCCTTGATGTCATGGCTTTTGAAGCTTCTGATAGGCTAATTGACATCATTTGAGTCAATTGGAGGTGTACCTGTGGATGCATTTCAAGGCCTACCTTCAAACTCAGTGCCTCTTTGCTTGACATCATGGGAAAATCAAAAGAAATCAGCCAAGACCTCAGAAAAAAAATTGTAGAGCTCCACAAGTCTGGTTCATCCCTGGGAGCAATTTTCAAACGCCTGAAGAAACAACGTACATCTGCACAAACAATAGTACGCAATAATAAACACCATGGGACAACACAGCCGTCATACTGCTCAGGAAGGAGACACGTTCTGTCTCCTAGAGATGATCAAACTTTGGTGCGAAAATGTGCAAATCAACCTTGTGAAGATGCTGGAGTGAAACAGGTACAAAAGTATCTATATCCACAGTAAAACGAGTCCTTTATTGACATAACCTGGTAGGCCACTCAGCAAGGAAGAAGAGACTGCTCCAAAACCGCCATAAAAAAAAGCCAGACTACGGTTTGCAAATGCACATGGGGACAAAGATTGTACTTTTTGGAGAAATGTCCTGTGGTCTGATGAAACAAAAATAGACCTGTTTGGCCATGATGACCATCGTTATGTTTGGAGAAAAAAGGGGAGGCTTGCAAGCCGAAGAATACCATCCCAACCGTGAAGCACGGGGTAGCAGCATCATGTTGTGGGGGTGTTTTAATGCAGGGGGGACTGGTGCACTTCACAAAATAGAAGGCATCATTAGAAGGAACATTACGTGGATATATTGAAGCAACATCTCAAGACATCAGTAAGGAAGTTAAAGCATGGTCGCAAATGGGTCTTCCAACGGGACAATGACCCCAAGCATACTTCCAAAGTTGAGGCAAAATGGATTAAGGAAACAAAGTCAAGGTATTGGAGTGGCCATCACAAAGCCCTGACCTCAATCTTAAACAACATTTGTGGGCAGAACTGAAAAAGCATGTGTGAGCAATGAGGCCTACTAACCTGACTCCATTACACCAGCTCTGTCAGGAGGAATGGGCCAAAATTCACCCAACTTATTGTGGGAAGCTTGTGGAAGGCTACATTTGACTCAAGTTAAGCAATTGAAAGGCAATGCTACCAAATACTATTTGAGTGTATGTAAACTTCTGTCCCACTGGGAAAGTGATGAAAGAAATAAAAGCTGAAATAAATCCTTTTCTCTACTATTATTCTGACATTTCACATTCTTAAAATAAAGTGGTGATCCTAACTGACCTAAGACAGGGAATTTTTACTGGGATTAAATGTCAGGAATTGTGAAAAACTGTTTTTGGCTAAGGTGTATGTAAACTTCCAACTTCAACTGTATGTGGAATATTTCAGTAACTGAAAACAGGTACTGACAGGAGGCATGACAAGAATGCTGATTTGTGTGCAGAAACTATTTACAAGAACTTTACACAGGTTCGCTGTTGCAGTGCCATCTTTGGGAGCATGTGGTCCTTGAAAAACTTCTCTAGTCCAGCAATATGAATCTGCCAGATGTTGTCACACTGGATGGGGATGGTGATGGAGGCTTTGGTGGACCAAACAATGAAGATGCAAGTGTCTCTTCAAGTGATGTGAAGCTTCCCTTGGACCTAGTGACAGTTAGGAGAATCTTCACGGAGGCGGTAAGACCCTCCGTCTTCCTAGATAATGCACAATACAGATACTTGACCTCCATCACTGCTTTGGTGCCCACCAGACCATCCAGTGAGGCACCCAGGATCCCAGACCCCACTATTTTGAATGCCTTGATGCCTTCCTCTTTGTTTTCTGTGCCCAACTTTACAGAGAACACCCCATACAATGACTGTGATCTGAGGACCCTTTTTAGCAGTGACAAAGTAACGCACTTGGCCCTAACCACTGCTCCAAAATTGCTGTCCATCAACCACCCTCTCCTCATGGTGTGCCAGTTGGGGTTGGTGCGCTGTCCAACTGTTGCCTGCCATATACTGTAACCTCCTGCTGCTCCCCCGGATGAATCCCGGAACATATTCATGTCTGTGCTAGCAAATCAGTCCTGTACCGTAGCATGTACGTTATCTGACCACTTTTGTATTGAGGCAGTCACTGGTACTTTGTGGTTTGTCTTTTGCTTGTAAGCAGGAATCAGGAGGATAGTATTATAGTCAGATTTGCCAATTGGAGGGCGAGGGAGAGCTTTGTATGCATCTCTGTGTGTGGAGGGAAGGTGCTTTAGAGTTTTTTCCCCTCTGGTTGCACATGTGACATGCTGGTAGAAATGAGGTAAAACAGATTTAATTTTGCCTTGTTTGCTTATGGCCTTTTACAGCTCGTTGAGTGTGGTATTGGTTTGTGGTGGTATTGGTATTGTATTGGTATTGTATTGGTTTGGTTTGTGGTGGTATTGGTTTGTGGTTAGTGCCAGTATTGGTTTGTGGTGGTAAAGAGACAGCTACAAGTAATGTAGACGAAAACTCTCTTTGTAGATAGTGTTTTCTACAGCTTATTATGATGTACTCCACCTCAGGCGAACCATACCTCAAGACTTCTTTAAAATGAGACATTGCGTCCCAGATGTTGTTGACAAATAGACACACACCCCCACCCCTCATCTTAACAGACATATCTGTCTGTCCTGCTGATGCACGGAAACCCAGCCACCTCTATATATCTGAGTCGTCGTTCAGCCACGACTCGATGAAACATAAGATATTACAGTTTTTAACGTCTCGTTTGTAGGATATTTTTCCAATGATTGCACGTTAGCCAATAGAACAGATGGTAGATGCTGGTTAACCACTCGCCGACAAATTCTCACAAGGCACCCCGATAGCCACCCCCTGTATTTCCATCTTTTCTTCACAAGAATGACGGGGACTTGGGCCTGGTCCCGGGAAAGCAGTATAACCTTCGTGTTGGACTCATTAAAGAAAAAATAAACAATGTGTGAAAAAAAATGGGAGAGTTGATTAGGAGCCCATAAAACGGCAGCCATCCCCTCTGGCGCCATTATGTTACATGGGATTTACAATGGTTAAGAAAAAGTATGTGTTACCTGAATTTCTGCACAATTGGTCATCAATTTTGATCTGATCTTCATCTAAGTCACAACAATAGACAAACATAGTGTGTTCAAACTAATAACACACAAATTGTTGTATTTTTCTTATCTATATTGAATACATCATTTAAACATTCACATTGTAGGTTAGAAAAAGTACGTGAACCCCTAGGCTAATGACTTCTACAAAAGCTCATTTGAGTCAGGACTCAGCTAACCTGGAGTCCAATCAATGAGACGAGATTGGAGATGTTGGTTAGAGCTGCCTTGCCCTATAAAAAACGCTATTCACAAGATGTATTGCCCGATGTGAACCATGCCTTGAACAAAATAGATTACAGAAGACCTAAGATTAACGATTGTTGACTTGCATAAAGCTGAAAAAGGTTATAAAAGTATCTCTAAAAGTCTTGATGTTCATCAGTCCACAGTAAGACAAATTGCCTATAAATGGAGAAAGTACAGCACTGTTGCTACTCTCCATAGCAGTGGCCGTTCTGCAAAGATGACTGCAAGAGCACAGCACAGAATGCTCAGTGAGGTTAATTAAGAAGAATCCTGGAGTCTCAGCTAAAGACTTACAGAAATCTCTGGAACATGCTAACATGATGAGTCTACGATATGGAAAACACTAAACAAGAATGGTGTTCATGGTAGAACACCACGGAAGAAGCCACTGCTGTCCAAAAAAACATTACTGCATGTCTGAAGTTTGCAAAAGTGCACCTGGATGTTACACAGCACTACTGGCAAAATATTCTGTGGACAGATGAAACTACAATTGAGTTGTTTGGAAGGAACACACAACACTATGTGTTGACAAAAATAGGCACAGTACACCGACATCAAAACCTCATCCCAGCTGTAAAGTATGGTGGAGGGAGCATCATGGTTTGGGGCTGCTTTGCTGCCTCAGGGCCTAGACTGCTTGTTATCATCAACAGAAAAATGAATTCCCATGTTGATCGAGACATTTTGCAGGATAATGTTAGGCTATCTGTCCGGCAATTGAAGCTCAACAGAAGTTGGTTGATATAACTGGACGACAACCCAGAACACAGAAGTAAATCAACAACAGAATGGCTTCAACAGAAGAAAATACTCCTTCTGGAGTGGCCCAGTCGGAGTCCTGACCTCAACCCGATTGAGATGTTGTGGAATGACCTCAAGAGAGTAGTTCACACCAGACATCCCAATAATATTGTTGAACTGAAACAGTTTTGTAAAGAGGAATGGTCCAAATTTCCTCCTGACCGTTGTGCAGGTCTGAACCGCAGCAACAGAAAATGTTTGGTTGAGGTTATTGCTGCCAAGACGGGTCAACCAGTTTTTAAATCCAAGGGTTCACATACTTTTTCCACCATGCACTGTGAATGTTTACATGGTGTGTTCAATAAAGACATGAAAATGTTTAATGGTTTGTGTGTTAATAGTTTAAGCAGCCTGTGTTTGTCTATTGTTGTGACCTAGATGAAGATCAGATCAAATTGTGTGACCAATTTATGCAGAAATCCTGGTATTTCCAAAGGGTTCACATACTTTTTCTTGCCACTGTAATTAAAGTTTGATTTGATTGATGGCATTACATCTGTAGAAAATTAAATTAACTGTAATTTACATTTTTTGATAACTAGGGATTTTATCACTTGACATATCAATCATACAGTGGGAAGGATTCTATAAATCCAGACCTTTGAATCCATGTACCACTATGAAAAAATAAATACTGTGCCTTTGAAGATTTGTCTCTGGTCATGCAACTACAATACAGACTGGATGTCTAAACTAAGACAATTCTGAATGTCAATATATTTTTTGATTCATTCTCATCAATTAGAACGAGAGTTATAGCACTCATCTAAGTCTGGTATCCAGGATAATCTGGTTAATGATTATAACATTGATTAAGTGGCTCTTTCCTTGTAGAATGGTGACAGTTGTATAGAACACATTGTATTGCTCAAACTTAACTTAATAGCTACACTCACCGACACAGGATAATCTTTATTCCTCATGCTTGCTCTGACCAAGCCGGTAAATTGCCCCTCACTATAGCTGCACTTCTCCACATGGCCAGACAATAACGTCTGAAACAGACATAAAAAGTCGACATACTGTACAAACAATTATCTAGGCTAAATAATACAAACATATTTGTTTAGCTACTGCTCTGCTAACCAGCTAGCTAAAATGTAGTCAGTGGCTAGCTAAGACAGAGAAAGGGGACAGCTCCAAGACAGTTATATCACTGACGTTGCCTAAATCATAGAAATATGCTATGAAGTTGTCGTTTATCTTGGATTAACGCTGGAACTGAATGAATCTCTGCCTAAATCTTGTAGTTATTATGGCCATATTACGTGCACATGGGCCTCGACCCCAAGGGCCTCGACACCCAGCGGGCCCACATTTGATATAGTTAGATGACTTTGGTATCATAATATGATACCAAGATGTAGCAAGCTGTGTACAATTGTAAGGAATGTGCTTTAAAACATCAACATTTTCTCTCCTCCCCATGGCAAAATGTGTATAATTGCAGGTAATTCTCTGCCAAAAAAGAGGTGTGAACAGATTGAACAGTTTGGGGTTGCTTGGGTCGTGAGGTGGGGGCGTTTGTTACTACCCTGATAAATTACCATATACATCCAGACCTTCTCAAATAGTAGTTGAGTACCCTAGAGTGCACTTTGAAAAGAGTAGGCTATTGCACTTAAAACAACATGGAGGAAGAGCAGCCATCACTTTACAACACAAATGTAATTCCGTATAAAAAAAAAAATCATGAGAGCAAATGATGGAAAAACCAACAGATAAATTGTTTGTTTGAAATCGCGGTGGAAACGCTTTTATGCGCATTTAACCATGCAGTTTATTAGGCTACAAATAAAATAAGTTAGGGTGAACTTCACAGAGTGGTGAAAGTGTATGGTAATGAGCTTGATGCACCTTTCCAATAAATATCCAGGGTCTTATTCTGGTGACATTAATGATAGATGCTTGACTGCCGTTTGACAAATCAAAATATTCTCACTCACCCGTAATAATGTTGGGTAAAGCACACATACCAAGACCAGATTTTGAACATTAGCTATATAATGCTTTTTTTGTTGAAAAAAAACATCAGTAGAGTTGAAATTAAGATGGAAACACATTTTATTAAGTATTTGGGAATTTAACCATAACAGTCATTTTTATGTGCACTACATCATCACGCACATCCTTTTATCTGCAACAAGTCAATTTGATGGAAACACATCTCTGAAGGGGAAATGGCATATTGTTTTTATGCAGATTTTATAATATTTGCATGAAAATCTGTCAACAATTGGAAACGCCAGGATTTACTTCAAGATGTTACTGTACAATTGTTGGAAAGAGATATGAACACATTCTGCGGGGGTATGTAGAATTTGAAGACCCATTGTTACCACACGCTTTATACAGTATTCTAATATTAACACCTAAAGAAAGAGGCCCATGCTGTATAGTTGGTTCTGGATGTCATGGCCGTTAAAAGAAGAGGACCACGGTGCAGCGTGGTGAGTGTACATTTTCTCTTTGTTTGGAAAATGCGGCGAACAAAACAAAAGTATGGTTCTCAATCAGAGACAACGATAGACAGCTGTCCCTGATTGAGAACCCTACCCGACCAAAACATAGAAATACAAATAATAGAGTATAGAATACCCACCCCAACTCACACCCTGACCAAACCAAAATAGAGACATAAACAGGATCTCTAAGGTCAGGGCGTGACACTGAAGAGCTGGACTTGGGGTCTTGGGTACTGCACATTTGTATTGATAAAAGGGAAAACCCTTACCACGACTATTCATAAAAATGGTATTGATCTATTGATTTAAAAAAAATCTTATGTTTTTATTGTCACATAGACCGGATTGTGTTCCCTACTAATGAAAACAGCCTTGACGTTAACTTTGCTGCTATCTTTATTTGCCAAGTGGATATGCAGACAAATAGTCAGGTCGGCCAATTCTCTCTTCATGAAAATCTGAGCCGGATACCCTGGTGAAATATTAACTGAAAACATTCCATTTCTGCTGAAGCGGGAGGGTTATTTTGGAGTTCCTCATTTCTTTTGTATACTTCAGTAATGTAAAACTAGAACTGACCTTGAGAAGCATGAAATTATTTTGTGCAGATGAAAAGACATTAGTACTCCCTAGCTGTTTAAAGTTTTTCTAACTGAAAACATTATTGGAGGGTTTCTTTGTCCCCAAAAGAAACTTCTTCATAATCACTGACTTTCTGGATTCACCTTGCTGTGTTTTTTTCTGCACCATGCTTTTTAAACCAGCTAGGACGTGAAATATGAAGGATAGTGTCACATTTTAATTGATTTGTCACTTTGGTCCTGATGTGAGACTGGAGAAAAAACTATCATGCTATGAACATGTTTTAGGATATTTTATTTTACCTTTATTTAACTAGGCAAGTCAGTTAAGAACAAATTATTATTTTCAATGACAGCCTAGGAACAGTGGGTTAACTGCCTGTTCAGGGGTAGAATGACAGATTTGTATCTTTACAGCTCAGGGGTTTGAACTTGCAACCTTCCGGTTACAAGTCCAACACTCTAACCACTAGGCTACCCTGCCGCCCCATATGTGACGCAGGGTGACTGCCTGTGGATACAATTACTGTTATGCTAATACTATTATGTGCCATATTTAAATCATGTCTGGTGAGGAGAGGACTGCAATCGTTTTGGACAATGACAGAAAAAGTAACTTCATCAAAGGCCAAGATCCCACAACCTAATAGTGGGAAAAAGGGCTGCCTAAGTATGATCTCCAATCAGAAACAATGATAGACAGCTGCCTCTGATTGGGAACCACACTCGGCAACAAACAAAGAAACAGAAGACATATAATTTCCATAATATATAAATGATGGGCATTCTATATTTTCTATCTTTTTACTGGTTTGGCCACCCGAGTCACACCCTGACCTAACCAAACATAGAGAATAGTAAGGATCTCTAAGGTCAAAGTGGAGGCTCCCCCAAAGTGGAGGCTCCGGTGCGGGACGCAGACCCCACTCAGCTTGATGCTCCCCCCACTTCGGTGGCACGTCTGGTGCAGGGATCGACGCCGGGGCCTCCGGACCGTATATTGTCGCTGCAGGCTCCAGACCGGGGACCGTCGCTGCAGGCTTGGACTGGGGATCTTCGCTGGAGGCTCCGGACTGGGGACCGTCGCTGGAGGCTCCGAACTGGGGACCGTCGCTGGAGGCTCCGAACTGGGGACCGTCGCTGGAGGCTCCGGACTGGGGACCGTCGCTGGAGGCTCCGGACTGGGGACCGTCGCTGCAGGCTCCGGACTGGGGACCGTCGCTGCAGGCTCCGGACTGGGGACCGTCGCTGGAGGTTCCTTTCCCTGGATCATCACTGCAGGCTTCGTGCCATGTATCATCACTGCAGGCTCCAGGCCATGGATCATCACTGGAGGCTTCGTGCCATGGATCATCACTGGAGGCTTTGTGCCGTGGATCATCACTGGAGGCTTCGTGCCATGGATCATCACTGCAGGCTCCGGGCCATGGATCATCACCGGAGGCTTCGTACATGGAGCTGGAACAGGTCTCACCGGACTGAGGAGACATACTGGAAGCCTGGTGCTTGGAGCTGCCACAATGCGTCCTGGCTGGATACCCACTTTAGCTTGGTGAGTGTGGAGAGCTGCCACAAGACGCACTGGGCTGTGAAGGCGCACTGGAGGCAGAGTGCGTAGAACCGGCGCAGGATATACTGGGCCGTGGGGGCGCACTGTAGGTCTGGAGCGTAGAGCTGGCACAACGCATCCTGGCTGAATACCCCCTGTAGCACGACAAGTGCGGGGACCTGGCACAGGCCGCACTGGGTTGTGCAAGCGCACCGGAGACCCAGTGCGCAGAGCCGGCCCAGGATATCCTGGGTCGATGAGACGCACCGGAGACCAGGAGTGCTGAGCCGGCACAATCCGTCCTGGCTGAATGCCCACTCCATTACAACAAATGCGGGGAGCTGTCACAGAGCAGCCAGGCTGTGGATACGTACCGGCGACACAGTACGTGTAACCGCATGACACGGTGCCTGACCAGTCACACGCTCCCCGCAGTTAGCACGGGGAGTTGGCTCAGGTCTAAACCCTGACTCCACCAATCTCCCTGTGTGCCCCCCAAAAATGTTTTGGGGGGAGCTGCCTCTCGGGCTTCCGTTGTTGACGTAACTCCTCGCATCGTCTCTGTTCCGCTCTCGCTGCCTCCATCTGCTCCCTTGGACGGCGATACTCTCCGGCCTGCGTCCAGGGTCCTTCTCCATTCAGGATGTCCTCCCACGTCCACTCCTCCTGGCCACGCTGCTTGGTCTGTTTTTGGTGGGATCTTTTGTAACGGCTCTCATTGGTGAGTAGACCAAAGCGCAGTGTGGAAAGTGTTTTTATTTATTCAAAAAACACTCAAACAAAATAACAAAAGCGAAAACAAAAGTGTACAGTTCTGTCAGGCTAAGACACTAAACAGAAAACAAGATCCCACAACCTAATGGTGGGAAAAAGGTCTGCCTAAGTATGATCCCCAATCAGAGACAACGATAGACAGCTGCCTCTGATTGGCAACCACACTCGGCCAAAAACAAAGAAACAGAAGACATTGAATTTCCCACCCGAGTCACACCCTGACCTAACCAAACATAGAGAATAGTAAGGATCTCTAAGGTCAGGGTGTGACATCTGTTTACCTCCTTGTCTCAGCAGTTACCGGCACCATGTCTGAAGCAGGTAAGCCAGCTGTGTTCTGGTAAAGGAGGTCCATGGGAAATGCCACCTCTCTGGTCAACGCAGGCGAACTCTGTTTCCAGGGACGATATTAAAATGGCAAAGTACCGTTCTCTATTGATGTTATGTACTGCTAATGCTAAAATAAAGGTTGTATTTAAAATTTGATCATTATGTTAAATCTTTATATCATTATAGTCTTTAATTGCAGACGGATATTTTGCAGAATCGCCTTCATGTTGAATGGAACTGGCCACTACATATATATTCTCTGTGTCATCCCCTTTCTTGTTGAGTTGAGTTATTATTTTTGTACGTTCTGTTCCTGCACCGTAGCTCTGAGTTCTTTTTTAAGTTGCTACTTTATAGGACAGTCAGTTTTTTTTCTCCATCTCAATTAAGTTTGAAAACACTTTTCGGTGTCACGCCTTGGTCATTGTATCTTGTGTTTTTGTTATATGTTTGGGTAGGCCAGGGTGTGACATGGGTTTATATGTTGTATTTCGTATTGGGGTTTGTATTAATTAGGAGTGTGTATTAGTAGGGGTGTGTCTAGTTAGGCTTGGCTGCCTGAGGTGATTCCTAATTGGAGTCAGCTGATTCTAGTTGTCTCGGATTGGGAACCGTATTTAGGCAGCCTGAGTGTGCGTTGTATTTCGTGGGCGATTGTACCGGTCTTAGTCACCAGATAGGCTGTATTAGTTTCATTCGTTTGTTGTTTTCTTCTTCCGTTATTTCATGTACCGTATTAACTTCATTAAAAGTCATGAGTAACCTACACGCTGCATTTCGGTCTGACTTTCTACAAACAACAGACGAAGATCATTACATTCGGTTTATTTTCTCTAATAAAAATTTATATTTTTGAAAATGTGGGGGAAAAAAACCCTACTTGGTGGCCACCCTATCTCAGTGTTTCCCGTTGCCTCCTTCGTCATTGCTAACACTCCGAGGAGAGACGCAAAATCATGAGCAACCTCACCTGTGCCTAAGAAAGTTGAGGTTCATAGAATCTAATATCAGCTGTGAATGAGTTGGCATCCAGAAGCACTCCATCCCCACAATGCAATTCATTCACTAGAGGAACGCATACAGGCCTGGAAGTAACTTATTGGTCCTCTCGCCAAAGAGGCCTAAAACAATGTGTGACCACTTTTCAAAAACCTTCCCATATAACCACAACCTTTCAAAACAGTGAAACTATCCCAGCCACTACTATTGTCTGCTGTTCCTGAAGAGATAGCTAGTCCCAGTTCCTTGCAAGGTCTTGGCTGCTTATCACGCCCTGCCCCCCTGCCCATTGAACATATTTCTTCCTCTTATCTTCAGAAACAATTTGATAAAGATGTAAATGAAATTTGGGATCCCAGGCCTCAGTAAATCATTTTCTTTTTATAATGACTTTATGACCATACTTTTGGCTTTATGACCGTCACTTAGCTCCAGCCATATTGAGAGACCTTACCCTTTGACTGAAGGAAATGATTGTCATTCTTTAGGCTAACATGCTTAAGTGCCCATCTTAGGCATTGCTTGAGCTTCACAGAATGCCATCCATCCAGTGCAGGCTGATGAGCTGTCTGATATACCACACGGTAATGGCCTCTTGAGATCCTCCTGTTCTCTGGAAGTGGCTTGGATCAACATGAATAATAGGAATGTGGATGGGGAAGGATCTTTTGATGTTTGTCAAGTGCATAAGTCAAACGTGTAAGCAGTGATGGAGGAGCCATGGATCTCATGGTGCAGATAAGAGTACTGCTGGAAATAAAAGGCTCTCATTTTCAGCCCGAACAAAGCAATAGTCTTCTTGAGTGGTGTCCAAAGGCCTTTGGAAATACAGTAGGAGGGTTTCCTGCATTGTCCCTGTCTTTTCTGTGGTCTGTTGCCATTATCACAAAATAAATGCTTCAGGATTCAATGCATACTGCCCTATTGTATAATGCAGGAGTGTGTTTGATATGATGCACAGCCCATTAAGACATTATGTACTGTAGAGTGAAACACTTGAAAATATATTTTGATATTGAATGAAAGTATGATGATTTGTCTGAGTGTTTTTCCTCGTGAATGTTCTCCGAGTTGTCCTTAAGAGTCCATTGCGTCAATCTAAGTAATATAAAAATAAATCTCTATCAACATGCGTCAGTTTAAGCTGGAGATATGTCGATACATCGCATCCGCGTATGTCGGCCTTCCGCATTTGCGCTGGAAGGTGGCCAAGCTAATGCAATGTTTGTCAGACCATTAGACATCCCGGAAAACTGTCTTCTAATGAAAATGCCTGTAGCATCTGACCAAACTAATATGACCACACTATGGAAAGATGAGACTCTCATGAAGTGTCACAGGTCTCGTCTGAAGGTAACCCATACAAATAAATGGATTTTATGGAGGTAATTTGTGGCAACAAAATATAAAGTGTTAAATATGTGTAAATATATATATATATATATATATATATATATATATATATATATATATATATATATATAAATATGCAAAATAAAGTTCAAATGTCTGGGGTCACTTAGACATTCCTTATTTTTGAAAGAAAAGCACATTTTCTGTCCATTAAAATAACATAAAATTGATCAGAAATACACTGTAGACATTGTTGATGTTGTAAATGACTATTGTAGCTGGAAACGGCAGATGTTTTATGGAATATCTACATAGGCATACGGAGGCCCATTATCAGTAACAGTCACTCCTGTGCTCAAATGGCATGTTGTGTTAGCTTATCCAAGTTTATCATTTTTAAAGGATAATTGATCATTAGAAAAGCCTTTTGCAATTATGTTAGCACAGCTGAAAACTGTTGTTCTGATTAAATAAGCAATAAAACGGGCCTTCTAAAGACTAGTTGAGTATCTGAAGCGTCAGCATTTGTGGGTTTGATTACAGGCTCAAAATGACCAGAAACAAAGTACTTTCTTCTGAAACTTGTCAGTTTAGAATTGTTCTGAGAAATGAAGGCTATTCCATGCGAGAATTTGCCAAGTAACTGAAGATCTCATACAATGCTGTGTACTGCTCCCTTTACAGAACAGAGCAAACTAGCTCTAACCAGAATATAAAGAGGAGTGGGAGGCCCTGGTGCACAGCTGAGCAAGAGGACAAGTACATAAGTGTCTCTAGTTTGAGAAACAGACGCCTCACAAGTCCTCAACTGGCAGCTTCATTAAATAGTACCTGCAAAACACCAATCTCAACGTCAACAGTGAAGATGCGACTCCAGGATTCTTGCCTTCACGCCTAAGGGAAGCATCAGGGAGTGTTATTTAAAATAATTGAGTCAGGTGGAATGACGTCGGGTCCGGGAGCCGCTACATGCTCCTGCGTCTCAACCGGATTGACAGGTTCCCCTGCCTCTGCAGAGGTGTCCGGTCTGCACACCTGTCACAATCGTTACATGCAGCTGCACATCATCAGCCTCAGCTGGACTCTGTCACTTCCCTGATTACCTTCCCTATATCTGTCACTCCCTTTGGTTCCTTCCCCAGGCGTTATTGTTTCAGTTTCATGTCTGTGCGTTGTTCCAGTTTCTTGTTTTGTATTTTGTTGCGTTTATTTATTAAAACACTCACTCCCTGAACTTACTTCCCGACTCTCAGCACACATTGTTACCCATAAAGGCTTAATGATGTAAACACAAACGTATTAACACTTAGGGAATTATTACTAACAGCTAAAACAAATAAACATGAAAGCCATATTTAAACCATACATTTCCTTTTATTTGTTAAAAAAGATTCAACAATAAAATACATTAAGTTAAAAAAAAGTCAGCAATGCAATTACATTGACCATTACACTGTGAATAGTGTAGGTGATCTGGTGGATGAAGGGTTATTGCCTCTCTTCCTGCTGGAGGTACTGTATGTTTGTTCCAACCTTAAAAGTAACAACAAAGAAAGTTTGCAGGTCTGATCGCAAATGCCTTTGTCACATCATCTGGATAAGAGCATTTACGTTTTGTGCCAGAAACTAAATGGGAAACTCATGCCTGCTCTCGCTCTCCCTCCCTGGCACTCGAGGGCGCCAGACTGCCCTGCATTACGCACTCCTGCCACCATCATTACGCACACCTGCTTCCCTCGTCACGCACATCAGCGATTCATTGCACTCACCTGAACTCAATCACCTGTGTTATTTTCTCCCCTCTGTCTGTTCCCCAGTTCTGTTCCCCGCTTCAGCATTGATTGTCGTATGTTGTTCTGCTACCCTGTTCTGACGCAGTTCCTGTCCTGTTCCATGTCTGGGGTATTTTAAATGTTCGCTCTCCGTACCTGCTTCTCATCTCCAGCGTCGGTTCTTACAGGAAACTCCATTCAATTCATATTATTATATTCTTCTTTAATTTACAAACCTGATGACTTGACTATGAGACGTGCCTATATCTAGGGGGATTTGTATTTTGCTGTGTAGAATGAATATATGCGACTGACCGGCTCGATTCGTTCTTATGTAGCAAAATATGAAATTATGTATTTTACATTAGATATAAATAGAGACTCATTGCTATAATCTGGAGTGCCAGAGTGTGCTCTGGGTGTTCGTAAACTCAAGAGTGTTGTCAGAATGTCCGTTCGTAAATTTAGAGTGTTTTGCTCTCAGAGCGCACACTGGACGCTCTGGCCGAAGAGTAGGGTTGATCGAAGCGTTCTGCCCTAACAACAATTTTATTTTATTTGACCTTTATTTAACTAGGCAAGTCAGTTAACAACAAATTCTTATTTTCAATGATGGCCTCGGAACAGTGGATTCAGGGGCAGAAAGACAGATTTGTACCTTGTCAGCCCGGGGATACAGTATGAACTTGCAACGGTTTAACTTGCAACCGTTACTAGTCCAACGCTCTAACCACTAGGCTACCCTCTAACCACTAGGCTACCCCAATAGTCGAACACCCAAGCTAACTGGCTAACGTTGGCTAGCTTGCTAGTTACTTCCAGACACAAATGAGAGATCAGCTTACTTTAACCACTATACTCGCCCTAGCAGAGCTGATTAGGCTGTTTTTATGTTATCCAGAATGTTGGGTACTGCAATTGTGCTGCTGGCAACTATTTAATTACTCTTTTTGACCAACGTTTACTCACACCGGCCATATTCAACGGGTGTTGAGCATTCGTAAATTTGTCAGTTATTCTGCACTCTGGCACGCTCAGACAAGAGTGCTCTGAAATCGGAGTAGGTAGCCAGTGCAAATTTACCAGCTACTTCTATAGACAGGTGTCGCAGTGACATCATGAACATTCTATTGAAATGGTTACTTAGTGGAGTATTTTGTTTAGACATGTAGCTGGCTAGCTAAATAATTAACAATAATCCCAACTCATAACGTTACTACCCTGCATGAATCTACAGTTGGCTGTCACGTTTGTCATAAGGAGTAGACCAAGATGCAGCGTGGTATGTTTCCATCCTTTATTTTGGAAATGTAAACAACAAAACGAACAACCGAAACATGAAGCTAATAATAATGCTCACTGACAACTATATCTAGACAAGATCCCACAAAGCACAATGGGAAAATGGCTACCTAAATATAATCCCCAATCAGAGACAACGATAAACAGTTGCCATATTGGGAACCATATCAGGCAACCATAGAAATACATATAGATATGAGTAATATTACTACACAGATCACACATGTAACATTAGCTAGCGAGCCAGCCAGCTAATGTTACCGAGCTAGCTAACAGTACCATTTAACTTTAAATGAAAATGAAATTCTGACAAAATAATATCTGAAAATATCTGAAAATGTAGCTAGCTAGACTATCTTACATGGATGGACGCTTCTCCCTCTGTCATGGATGACATATTTGCCCTTAGTTTGAAGATGTAATCCAGAGACAGGTATTTTATACAGCAGTGTGTTCACTTTGACTCCATCTGCATATTTGCAATCAAACAACAGAATTTTCTTCACCTCCTAGATATCATACTCTCCTTCCACCGATTTCAAAACTCGATCCTCCAGAAAGTGGAGGGCAACACTTATGCAGTTCTACTACATAATATCTTTCAAAAAAGCAGTGTTAGAAACGATTACCTACACATACTGACCAACTCATGTTATAGACAGAAGTGTACTACATTGCAGACCAATCTGAACTCATCTCTCTGCGTGTCCAGCCCACTCAAACTCTCAGCCAATCATGGCTAGGGGGAAGGTTGCTGACTTTCTCCGTGGCTAAACCAACTAGGCTTGTAATGTAACAATGTTATTCATATTTACAGATGGCATACACGTTTGTTATTAAGGCACATGAAAGTTCACATGTTCCAGAAGGCATTTCTGCCAAAAAACACATTTTGATTAAAAAAAGGTTAACATTCAAATGGCTCTCCTGTGAAGTAGTGACGCGCGACATACACCTAGTTTCCTGAAACAAGTCACATATGGTGTCATTACATGGGGCTGTCACGTTCTGACCTTAGTTCCTTTGTTATGTCTTTGTTTTAGTATGGTCAGGGCGTGAGCTGGGTGGGTTGTCTATGTTCTTT
This sequence comes from Oncorhynchus gorbuscha, assembly GCF_021184085.1. NCBI lineage: Eukaryota > Metazoa > Chordata > Actinopteri > Salmoniformes > Salmonidae > Oncorhynchus > Oncorhynchus gorbuscha. The sequence continues at coordinate 56,977,434 of NC_060175.1, forward strand.
TTACTATGATTTGGGATTTCTTTGTTTGGCCTGGTATGGTTCTCAATGAGAGGCAGCTGTCAATCGTTGCCCCTGATTGTGAACCATACTTAGGTAGCCTGGGTTCACCTTTGAGTTGTGGGTGATTATTTCCACTTTAGTGTTTTTGTCTTTCACCTTACGGTACTGTTTGTTTGTTATTTATTGTTTTGTTCAGTGTTCTAGTACGCCATTAAAAGCTATGAACACTGACCACGTATGCATTGGTCCTCCTCTCTTTCTTCCAACAACGAACGTTACAGGGGCTCTGAATAATGTGGAGTGCTACTGGCTTTTTACACCACCCATTTCATTGGAGGCTGAATCACATCACATGTGCCCTTATTGCACTACAGAAAACGCGGTAAACTAAAAACAGTACCGGGCATGCTCAATGATTAAAAGGGCAACTACAATCAAAAGATTTACTTTAAAAAATCCCTGACCTCAAAAATCATACTCTGATGTTGTTCAAATGAACAGAGAATGGGGTATAGAGGAAAAAAATGGGGGAAATCTGAAACCTAGAAAAACCAAAGCAATAACATTTTATTTGGGTAAAAAAACAGAAGTAGGCAAAAAATAAAATAATGCAAAGGCATTAACAAAGTATTATGCTGTGCATGACTGCACTTTAGAGTTTGTGTCATCCTGCAAGACAACATTTTGGGGGAAGTTGAGATCAGGGCCAATATATGCCCCCAAAGAGGGAAAGACGTTGTGCGATCCAAGAAATGCTTAAGTGAAATATAATTATAAATATAAATATAATTTTGCAGATGATTTTATCCAAAGTGACTTACAGTCATGTGTGGACATATTTTTACGGAATCAAACCCAACATCCTGGCATTGCAATGCTCTACCAAGATACATAACAGGGTTATAAATATGTTTAATTGAATATGCTTTATTAGGCCTTTTAAGTGGCGCTTCCACCCTTTATAAAGAACAGGTTTATTTCATATTTGACCTGGTGGGTTATGTCACAATTTACATTTGTGGTTATGCTATACAGTTATGGCACATTTATGAATCCTTTATAAATTCTGAAATATGGTTATAGATGGGTTGTAATACATTTTTGTAGTGTTTATGAAGGCTTTATGAAGCCTTTATAAGCTGCACATTTTTATATATGCCTAACAGGGTCCTAAAATTAAAATCAAATAGATAAATGATCCATGGTATGACCATTTTCAAACAATTCCATATGCCCCCCCCCCTTTTACAGAGTGATATTAGACTTGAAGTTCCCATTTATAAGTTGTATGTTTCTCTCAAAGTCTACAGTTGGAAACAAATTTAAAGTCTGTTTGAAATCTTCTGTCCAAATCCTCTCAAAACATTATTACACATTTTGTGGAAAGTAATCCCTAAAACTTTGAAGGTTTGTTCCAGTGTCTGTATTGCCTTTGTCTGGATCATGGGTGGGCGGTTTATTTATTTATTTTATTTTACCCTTATTTTACCAGGTAAGTTGGTGTTTCACAGGCACTTGCCAGCTCCTAAAAGATGACGGATTGCCAGTTTTAGAGATTAATTGTAGTTTTGGAAGCAATGTGTGGGGAAAAAAATGCTTGTTCATTTTAAGGCTTGTTTGGAATGGCATTGTGTGCTCATATAATGTTTTTGCTGCTGCCTGGGCAGTTTCCGACCTTGGACAAGGCAATATGGAGTGAAAACGAAATGTGTGTGTGCAATCCATCACATTCCATCATAACAATCATTCATCCTGTTTCTACTATGTTGGACTACTCTCAGTATATTACAGCACAAAGTCAAACCACAATACAACGAAAATGGTATTTAGCACATTGCAATGACGTGGTTTATAGATTGCTCTCTCCGGAATTTTCTGAAATCATTTAAAGGCCCACTGCAGTAAAAAACGTGTTTTCCCCATGTTTAATATACACTGATTGTACAAAACATTAGAAACACCTATTTCCATGACCGTCTGACCGGGTGAATTCATCGGAAAGCTATAATCTCTTGTTGATGTCACTTAAATCCACTTCAATCAGTGTATATAAAGGAGACTGGTTAAAGAAGGATTTTTAAGCCTTGGGACAATTGAGACATGGATTGTGTATGTGTGCTATTCTATGGGTGAATGGGCAAGACACACGATTTAAGTGGCTTTGAGCGGATGATTGTTGACATATCAACCAGGATTAAGGGGCAAGGCAATTTGTGACTTGTTTTGGTAATCAGTGCTCTATTGGAGGGGGAGTGGTTTCTCCTCTCCTAGGCAATCAGCAATTAGTACACGGAGGTGTTTCTCAGCAACAACTGTAAGTGGTGGTTGTGTCAGTTGAGGGCTCATCGGCAAAGCTAAGACAGTTCTGCCGAGTTGTTCTTCGAGAAATGCTCCACACCACTCTCTTGTTTGAGTATCTTGCCAAGTTATATTCTGATGACCTCATTTTGCTCTTTTGTAGCTTTTGCAACTGTGTTTTCTATACCTGTTCACTCCTCTCAACTGTATGCTTTACAGACGCTCCCCAACCCTTGGCTGCAACACTAATCATTTTGTGTACCCTGCGTTCCCACCCATGTGGAATTCCAGGTCTCTGGCAGCATTTGGAATTTCCAATCTGCGATCAACAATGCAGAGTTCATCTCAGTTTATGCAGCCCTTCAGTCCCTTGGCTTTTTGGCCCTGAACACCCCATATTAATTTCTCCTAACAAGAGCGTTTCTCTTTCCCACCTCTCACGTGTCTTTCTCCTCATCTGAATTCCATGCTGACACTGTCACCTGTCCACTCAAACTTAACATTGTTGTCGTCTTATCGCCCACGAGGTGCCCTTGGAGAGTTTCTCATGAGTTTGACACCTTGATAAGCTCCTTTCCTGATGATCGCTGACCACTTCGTTCCTACTCTCCCCCTGCCTCTTTTGACCTCACCCTTTCCCAATCCTTTCCAACTCTCAAAGCAGACAATATGCATCTTTACTAGAAGTCCATGCTCTCTCCTTTCTGCTAAATCCTTCTCCCTCCTGATTCTGCCGCTTCGACCCTACTCCTCCCTTCCCACATCCCATGACTCGCACTGTCCCCTTTCCTGCTGGCCGGCTCGGCCCTCCCCTCTTGCTGAGTGACTCATTACAAGCTTACAGAAACGGGGTATCTTCCTTTCACTCCCTCCTCTCTACCTTTTCTTCCTCTGTATCTGCTGCTAAAGCCACTTTACTTAGTTGCTCCCTTCAAGAAACCAACAACTCATCTGATGTCAAACTATGAACCTGTTTCCCTTTCTTTACCTTACAAAACAACTGAGTGTGCTGGTTCTGATCAACTCTCTCAGAACGATCTTCTTGACCCACTACCAAAGCTGACTATCTCCTCTGTTCTCATTCTCCTAGATCCATCCACTGCCTTCACCACTGAACCATCAAGTCCTCCTCTCCAACCTCAAGGCTGAGCGTCTCTGGCTCTGCACACTCTTGGATTGCATCCTACCTATCCGGTAGCTCCTACCAGGTGACTTAAAACAAAAAAAAAAATGTTTTAACTAAGCAAGCCAGTTGAGAACAAATTTGTATTTACAATGACGGCATACCCTGGCCAAATCCGAATGACACTGTGCCAATTGTGCGCCGCCCTATGGGATGTGGAGACAATCTGTCTGCACTACTTACTCTCACTACTGGTGTCCCCCAGGGCTTGGATCTAGGCCCTCTCCACTTCCCTCTATACACCAAGTCACTCAGCTCTGTCATATCTTCACATGGTCTCCTTTCATTGCTATGTGGATGACACTCGACTACTTTTCTCTTTCCCTCACTTCTGAGACACAGGTGGCAACATGCATCTCTGCGTACCTGGCAGATATCTGAGATTGTATGTTGTATGTTTGGCCCACAACCTCAAGCTCAACAAGATTGAGCTGCTCTACTCCCAAGGAAGGCCTCCCACTCAAAGACCTCTCATCACGGTTGACAACTCTAGTGTCACCATTCCGAGTGCAAAGCACTTCAGCGTGACCCTGGACAACACCCTGTTCTCTGCAAACATCAAAGCAGTGACTTGTTCCCGCTCTACAACATCCGTACAATACAATCCTACCTCGCACAGGAAACGACACAGGTCCTAATCCAGGCCCTTGTTATCTCCTGTCTAGACTACTGCAACTCACTGTTGGCTGTGCTGCCCGCTTGTCATAAGATCCCTGCAATTTATCCAGGACACTGCAGCTCTCTTGGTTTCCAACCTTCCTAAATTCTCTCATGTTACCCAGCTCCTACTCACAATAAACCGGCTTCCAGTCGAAGCTCGCATCAACTAAAAGACCAAGGTGCTTGCCAATTGAGCAGCATGTGGAACTGCCCCTCCCTACCTTCAGGCTATGCTCAAACACTACACCCAAATCCGAGCACTTTGTTCTGCCACCTCTGGTCTCTTGTCCCTCCCACCTCTACAGGAAGTCAGCTCCTGCTCAGCCCAGTCCAAGTTCTTATCTGTCCTGGTACCCCAATGGTGGCACCCCTTGAAGCTAAGGCTGCAGAGTCCGTCCCAATCTTCCGAAAGCACCTGGAACCCTACCTCTTCAAAGAGTGTGTTTGTTCTATCTTTGACCTTACTGATAGCTATATGTTGAGGAAAAGTGAATTTACTATGCTTGTGATATGTGGTTGTCCCACCTAGCTATCTTAAGATGATCAGTTATGGTAAGCTAGCAAGAGCCAGGGTCTGGAATCTGTTTAATAAAAAACATGTTCTAAAATGCATTGCTACGACAGTATACTGCAACTTAGTTTCAACTTTTCATCACGTTACTGTGAAAACAATATCAACTACTGTTAGTTGAATGCATGTCTTCAGTCAGCTCAGCTGTCCTACAACATTCTATAAATAACTTGTTTTATCTATCCTTATGTCTGCTGTTAGATCTTTGCCGGGAGACAAACCCCAGAACTAATATCCCTACAGGTGTAGTCTAGAGTTGAAGTCGGAAGTTTACATACACTTAGGTTGGAGTCATTAAAACTCATATTTCAACCACTCCACAAATGTATTGTCAACAAACTATAGTTTTGGCCATTTGGTTACGATATCTACTTTGTGCATGACACAATACATTTTTCCAACAATTGTTTACAAACAGATTATTTCACTTATAATTCACTGTATCACAAATTCCAGTGGGTCAGAAGTTTACATGCACTAAATTGACTGTGGCTTTAAACAGCATTGAAAATTCCATAAAATTATGTCAAGGCTTTAGTACCTTCTGATAGGCTATTTGAGTCAATTTGAGGTGTACCTGTGGATGTATTTCAAAGCCTACCTATAAACTCAGTGCTTCTTTGCTTGACATCATGGGAAAATCAAAAGAAATCAGACAGGGTTCAGAAAATAAATTGTAGACCTCCACAACTCTGGTTCATCCGTGGGAGCAATTTCCAAACACTTGAAGGTACCACATTCATGTGTACAAACAATAGTACGCAATAATAAACACCATGGGACCATACAGCCATCATACCACTCAGGAAGGAGACACGTTCTGTCTCCTAGAGATGAACAATCCCAGAACAACAGAAAAGGACTTTGGGAAGATGCTGGAGGAAACAGGTACAAAATTATCTGTATCCACAGTAAAACTAGTCCTAAATCGACACAACCTGAAAGGCCGCTCAGCAAGGAAGAAGCCACTGCTCCAAAACCACCATAAAACAGCAAGACTACATTTAGCAACTCCACATGTGGAGAAAGATCGTACTTTTTGGAGAAATTTCCTCTGGTCTGATGGAACAAAAAAAACACTGTTTGGCCATAATGACCATCGTTATGTTTGGAGGAAAAAGGGGGACCTTGCAAGCCGAAGAACACCATCCCAACCGTGAAGCACGGGGGTGGCAGCATCATGTTGTGGGGGTGCTTTGCTGCAGGAGGGATGATCTTTGTCCCCATGTGCAGTTGCAAAATGTAGTCTGGCTTTTCTATGGACTGGTGTACTTCACAAAATAGATGGCATCATGAGAAGGAAAATTATGTGGACATATTGAAGCAACATCTCAAGACACCAGTCGGGAAGTTTAAACTTCTTGTGACTCTCAAACCCGGATCCGGGAGCGTAATCATAGCCTCAAACGAATTAGCATAACGCAGCAGACATAAATACCCCTAGAAAATGTTCCTATTCATGAAAATCACAAATGAAATATATTGAGACACAGCTTAGCCTTTTGTTAATCACACTGTCATCTTTGATTTTCAAGATATGCTTTACAGCCAACGCTAGACAAACATTTGTGTAATTTATCATGGCACAATGCTATGCTAGGCTCTGCTGGCAGCAGGCAACATTTTCACGAAAATAAGAAAAGCAATCAAATTAAATAATTTACCTTTGAAGGACTTCGGATGTTTTCACTCAGGAGACTCCCAGTTAGATAGCAAATGTTCCTTTTTTCCAAAAATATTATTTTTGTAGGTGAAATAGCTCCCGTTTGTTATTCACGTTTGGCTGAGAAATCGACCGGAAAATGTGGTCACTACAATGGCAAAAAAAAAATATTTGCAAAATTAGCTCCATGATATCGACAGAAACATGGCAAACGTAGTTTAGAATCAATCCTCATCGTGTTTTTAACATATCTATTTGATTATATATCCGTCGAAACAATTGGTTTCTCATAAGAAGCGATTGGAAAAATGGCTACCTCAGTATTTTACGCAAGATTTTCTGCGGGAGACATCATGTGACCACTTGCTATTTTTGCAATTCATTCCAGTCACAGGCAGCAGAGAACTGGAACGAAAGGCGGCCAAATGAGGTGTTGGCTTTAGGGATGATCAGTGAGATACACCTGCTGGAGCGCGTGCTACGGATGGGTGTTGCCATCGTGACCAGTGAACTGAGATAAGGCGGAGCTTTACCTAGCATGGACTTGTAGATGACCTGGAGCCAGTGGGTCTGTCGACGAATATGTAGCGAGGGCCAGCCGACTGGAGCATACAAGTCGCAGTGGAGGGTGGTATAAGGTGCTTTAGTGACAAAACGGATGGCACTGTGATAAACTGCATCCAGTTTGCTGAGTAGAGTGTTGGAAGCAATTTTGTAGATGACATCGCCGAAGTCGAGGATCGGTAGGATAGTCAGTTTTACTAGGGTAAGTTTGGCGGCGTGAGTGAAGGAGGCTTTGTTGCGGAATAGAAAGCCGACTCTTGATTTGATCTTCGATTGGAGATGTTTGATATGAGTCTGGAAGGAGAGTTTACAGTCTAGCCAGACACCTAGGTACTTATAGATGTCCACATATTCAAGGTCGGAACCATCCAGGGTGGTGATGCTGGTCAGGCGTGCGGGTGCAGGCAGCGAACGGTTGAAAAGCATGCAGTTGGTTTTACTAGCGTTTAAGAGGAGTTGGAGGCCACGGAAGGAGTGTTGTATGGCATTGAAGCTCGTTTGGAGGTTAGATAGCACAGTGTCCAAGGACGAGCCGGAAGTATATAGAATGGTGTCGTCTGCGTAGAGGTGGATCAGGGAATCGCCCGCAGCAAGAGCAACATCATTGATATATACAGAGAAAAGAGTCGGCCCGAGGATTGAACCCTGTGGCACCCCCATAGAGACTGCCAGAGGACCGGACAGCATGCCCTCCAATTTGACACACTGAACTCTGTCTGCAAAGTAATTGGTGAACCAGGCAAGGCAGTCATCCGAAAAACCGAGGCTACTGAGTCTGCCGATAAGAATATGGTGATTGACAGAGTCGAAAGCCTTGGCAAGGTCGATGAAGACGGCTGCACATTACTGTCTTTTATCGATGGCGGTTATGATATCGTTTAGTACCTTGAGCGTGGCTGAGGTGCACCCGTGACCGGCTCGGAAATCAGATTGCACAGCGGAGAAGGTACGGTGGGATTCGAGATGATCAGTGACCTGTTTGTTGACTTGGCTTTCGAAGACCTTAGATAGGCAGGGCAGGATGGATATAGGTCTGTAACAGTATGGGTCCAGGGTGTCTCCCCCTTTGAAGAGGGGGATGACTGCGGAAGCTTTCCAATCCTTGGGGATCTCAGACGATATGAAAGAGAGGTTGAACAGGCTGGTAATAGGGGTTGCGACAATGGCGGCGGATAGTTTCAGAAATAGAGGGTCCAGATTGTCAAGCCCAGCTGATTTGTACGGGTCCAGGTTTTGCAGCTCTTTCAGAACATCTGCTATCTGGATTTGGGTAAAGGAGAACCTGGAGAGGCTTGGGCGAGTAGCTGTGGGGGGAGCGGAGCTGTTGGCCGAGGTTGGAGTAGCCAGGCGGAAAGCATGGCCAGCCGTTGAGAAATGCTTGTTGAAGTTTTCGATAATCATGGATTTATCAGTGGTGACCGTGTTACCTAGCCTCAGTGCAGTGGGCAGCTGGGAGGAGGTGCTCTTGTTCTCCATGGACTTCACAGTGTCCCAGAACTTTTTGGAGTTGGAGCTCCAGGATGCAAATGTCTGCCTGAAGAAGCTGGCCTTGGCTTTCCTGACTGACTGCGTGTATTGGTTCCTGACTTCCCTGAACAGTTGCATATAGCGGGGACTATTCGATGCTATTGCAGTCCGCCACAGGATGTTTTTGTGCTGGTCGAGGGCAGTCAGGTCTGGAGTGAACCAAGGGCTATATCTGTTCTTAGTTCTGCATTTTTTGAACGGAGCATGCTTATCTAAAATGGTGAGGAAGTTACTTTTAAAGAATGACCAGGCATGCTCAACTGACGGGATGAGGTCAATGTCCTTCCAGGATACCCGGGCCAGGTCGATTAGAAAGGCCTGCTCACAGAAGTGTTTTAGGGAGCGTTTGACAGTGATGAGGGTTGGTCGCTTCCGTAGAGGATACAGGCAATGAGGCAGTGATCGCTGAGATCCTGGTTGAAGACAGCGGAGGTGTATTTGGAGGGCCAGTTGGTCAGGATGACGTCTATGAGGGTGCCCTTGTTTACAGATTTAGGGTTGTACCTGGTGGGTTCCTTGATGATTTGTGTGAGATTGAGGGCATCTAGGACTGCGGGATGTTAAGCATATCCCAGTTTAGGTCACCTAACAGAACAAACTCTGAAGCTAGATGGGGGGCGATCAATTCACAAATGGTGTCCAGGGCACAGCTGGGAGCCGAGGGGGTCGGTAGCAGGCGGCAACAGTGAGAGACTTATTTCTGGAGAGAGTAATTTTCAAAATTAGTAGTTCGAACTGTTTGGGTATGGACCTGGAAAGTATGACATTACTTTGCAGGCTATCTCTGCAGTAGACTGCAACTCCTCCCCCTTTGGCAGTTCAATCTTGACGGAAGATGTTATAGTTGGGTATGGAAATCTCAGAATTATTGGTGGCCTTCCTGAGCCAGGATTCAGACACGGCAATGACATCAGGGTTAGCAGAGTGTGCTAAAGCAGTGAGTAAAACAAATTTAGGGAGGAGGCTTCTGATGTTGACATGCATGAAACCAAGGTTTTTTCGATCACAGAAGTCAACAAATGAGGGTGCCTGGGGACATGCAGGACCTGGGTTTACCTCCACATCACCCGCGGAACAGAGGAGGAGTAGTATGAGGGTGCGGCTAAAGGCTATCAAAACTGGTCGCCTAGAGCGTTGGGGACAAAGAATAAAAGGAGCAGATTTCTGGGCATGGTAGAATATATTCAGGGCATAATGCGCAGACAGGGGTATGGTGGGGTGCGGGTACAGCGGAGGTAAGCCCAGGCACTGGGTGATGATGAGAGAGGTTGTATCTCTGGACATGCTGGTTGTAATGGATGAGGTCACCGCATGTGTGGGAGGTGGGACAAAGGAGGTATCAGGGGTATGAAGAGTGGAACTAGGGGCTCCATTGTAAACTAAAACAATGATAACTAACCTGAACAACAGTATACAAGGCATATTGACATTTGAGAGAGACATACAGCGAGGCATACAGTAATCACAGGTGTTGAATTGGGAGAGCTAGCTAAAACAGTAGCTAAAAGAGTATGTGAGTCAACAACAGCTAATCAGCTAGCACAACAACAGCAGGTAAAATGGCGTTGACTAAGCAGGGAGGGTCGGATTAACTACACACAGAGCCTGAGTGTGGCTGGGGCAGACAGATAAAACATAAACAAGCAGAATGGAGTAGGTCTCTCGGAGGACCTGAGCCCTAGGACCATGCCCCAGGACTACCTGACATGATGACTCCTTGCTGTCCCCAGTCCACCTGGCCATGCTGCTGCTCCAGTTTCAACTGGCCTGGGCCCTAGGACCATGTCCCAGGACTACCTGACATGAGGACTCCTTGCTGTCCCCAGTCCACCTGGCCATGCTCCTGCTCCAGTTTCAACTGTTCTGCCTTACTATTATTCAACCATGCTGGTCATTTATGAACATTTGAACATCTTGGCCACGTTCTGTTATAATCTCCACCCGGCACAGCCAGAAGAGGACTGGCCACCCCACATATGCTCTCTCTAATCTCTTTCTTTCTCTCTCTCGGAGGACCTGAGCCCTAGGACCGTGCCCCAGGACTACCTGACATGATGGCTCCTTGCTGTCCCCAGTCCACCTGACTTTGCTGCTGCTCCAGTTTCAACTGTTCTGCCTTATTATTATTTGACCATGCTGGTCATTTATGAACATTTGAACATCTTGGTCATGTTCTGTTATAATCTCTACCCGGCACAGCCAGAAGAGGACTGGCCACCCCACATAGCCCGGTTCCTCTCTAGGTTTCTTCCTAGGTTTTGGCCTTTCTAGGGAGTTTTTCCTAGCCACCGTGCTTTTACACCTGTATTGTTTGCTGTTTGGGGTTTTAGGCTGGGTTTCTGTACAGCACTTTGAGATATCAGCTGATGTACGAAGGGCTATATAAATAAATTTGATTTGATTTGATTTGATTTGAATGGAGTACCGTGATTAATGGACAGTCCAGCATGCATCAGCTATGTAGCCATGTGATCAGTGTCCAGGGGGCAGCGGTGGATGGGGCAGGGAAGCTGGACTGGCAAGTGTTATCCAGGTTTTAAAAAACTGTCTGGCTGTGCAAAAGGTAAAAGCCGCTAGCAGTGGCTAACAATGACTAAATAGCTTGTAGCTAGTTAGCTGGTTAGCTTCTGGAGGTTCTTGAGTGTGTTCTAAAAATTACAAATAATAGCGATTCCGTATCACATTGGGTGAGGCAGGTTACCGGAAGGTATAAACAAATTAAAAATCGAAAAGAGATAGAAAGTAAATATGGGTCCAGTGAGTGTTTGGGATGTGGCGATTCAGACGGTTAGCAGGCCTGTGCTAACAAGCTAACAGTTAGTAGGCCGGGGCTAAACAAGGTAGCAGTTAGCGGACCGGGGCTAAACAAGGTAGCAGTTAGCGGACCGGGGCTAAACAAGCTAGCAGTTAGCAGGCCGAATTAGCAAGCAAGGAGAAAGCAAGGGCTAGAAAGTTAGCCTTTGGGGGACGTCGCGATGGGGTGAGTCTGTTTATTCCTATTCATGTGGTGACATCGATAGACAGGTCGTAGATATTGTAGCCCAGGAGTATGCTTCGGTGGTAGCACAGGAGCTCTGGCCGGGCTAGCTTCAAACTAAGTGGGTGGAAACGCTAGCCAGGAGTAATCATCCGGGGTTGCGGTTAGCTAGATAGCTAGTTGTGAAGAATCCAGCTGTGAACTGTCAATCAAGTCGAAATTCCAACTTGGGAACTCGGCCTCTTTCTGGAGCTCCGACTTTCCGACTTGAAGATCAGATGTCATGATTTGACCTCGTTTCCAGTTGTCTTGAAATCACCATAAGTCAGTAAAGTGAACTATCCCTTCACCTCACTTTGTTATAACATCTTTGGTCTGGCAAGACGCTTACGTGACATCCAGAATGCATTGTATGATGTCAACAAACATGGCACCACACAAATCTTAGCATTAGCACATCATAATCAACTTTGAAAAAGGTATTTTACACATGATATATAACAGAATGATTTGTCACCAGTACTTGGAAACCTGAATAAAACAGTAAATACATTATGCGCCATACATACAGCTCTGGAAAAAATGAAGAGTGCACTGCAAAATTATCGGTTTCTCTGGTAATACTATTTATAGGTATGTGTTTGGGTAAAATTAACATTTTTGTTTCATTCTATAAACTACTGACAACATTTCACCCAAATTCCAAATAAAAATATTGTCATTTAGAGCATTTACTTGCAGAAAATGACAACTTGTCAAAATAACAAAAAAGATGCATTGTTGTCAAAACTCGAATAATGCAAAGAAAATAAGTTCATATTCATTTTTAAACAAACACAATACCAATGTTTTAATTTAGGAATCAATATGGTGGAATAACCCTGATTTTCAATCACAGCTTTCATGCGTCTCCTCATGCTCTCCACCAGTCTTTCACATTGATGTTGGGGGACTTTATACCACTCCTGGAGCTAGAATTCAAGCAGCTCGGCTTTATTTAATGGCTTGTGACCATCCATCTTCCTCTTGATCACATTCCAGAGGTTTTCAATGGGGTTCAGGTCTGGAGATTGGGCTGGCCATAACAGGGTCTTGATCTGGTGGTCCTCCATCAACACCTTAATTGACCTGGCTGTGTGACGTGGAGCATTGTGCTGGAAAAACCAATCCTCAGAGTTGGGGAACATTGTCGGAGCCACTGTGAAATTTGGTGGAGGATCGGTGATAGTCTTTTGAGTTTGCATCCTAATATTACACTTTATTTACATGACAGAAGACTAAAATCTAACAAACCGTTTGACAAAGAAACTCTGGATTTTTGGCGGGTTTAAAAAAAAAATGCTATTACATTTGAACTTGTGAAAAATATTAATAATATTCTTCCCACTAGAGGGCAATTTGGTATTTTGACTGCAGGAAAAGGCTACAGGATTGGAATATGCATAAGTGCAAAGATAAGTCTCAAAGATTGTGAATTAACATTGTAAGCTAAATGTTTCATGAGTTTTATGATGATTTATTAACGTTTATTAACCGAGTTGGAAAACATGTTGACATGTGCCTAGCTAGCCATTTAGCTAGCTAACTACATTAGTGAATGCTAGGAAAATGCAAGGTAGCAAGCTTTTAGAACCATGTTTTTACTAACTAAAATGGTTATTGGTTTTAGTCTGAAATATGGAATTACATTTGAATAGTTTGAATATGAATCTTTGTCAAATCAATTAAAGAAAAGTTTTTAAAACGTATTTATCCTGGTTAGCCTGTTGTCTGCAAAGTTTATTACGTTGTAAAATAATTAAAATGTCACTTCACTACATTAAGTTGCTTGTTACTTTTATTTATTATTCTTACTCGTGTTTTGTAAACTGCATTGTTGGTTAGGGGCTTGTAAGTAAGCATTTCACTGTAAGGTTGTATTTGGTGCATGTGACTAATAACATTTGATTTTATTTGTTCCTGGGGAAGTACATTGTAAAAACATGTATATCCTATAAAGCCAATTGCAGTATAAAGCCAATGTATTATTTTCATATCTTGTATAGCAACTGGAATAGACCAATCATCACCTGTCCACCGTTCATTCTGGCTGGATCTAAAGCTACTGTGGAAAATTAGACCGACACGTTATACCTTGCCATACACTTGTCATGCACGGTGCTCTTCTGCTGCGACTCCGTTATAGTCCGTCCCATACATTTGTAGTTCAGTTTAAATTCTGCTATTAAACTACTTGGCCTTTCTGTAGTCTACGTTGGGAGAACCCTGGGAGATCCCTTTATCTCTCATTCGGGACGATGTTTCTTCATAAATATCTTTATTTCCATATGTCCATTTTATTCAGAGCTGGACACGGTATTGGACTGTGGCATCCGACCACAGTGGTAGTAGGCACTTGGTTTCTAATGAAGAACATGATCTTTATTCAACTGGCCGGTGTGTGTTTTTTTTTTGAGAGGGCAGGACAAGGATATCCATACAATATGAGTCTTTGACTACCTCACAACCAGATCATAATGCATCTTTTGATTGTTTACACCCGTTGACAAATGTGGGCACAATCAAAATGTGGAAAATATCAGGAGAACAAACACATGTAAGAACCAGTTATAAACAGGGCTTCTGTCACACAAAGTGAGCAGTAGCTCTGCACTCATTTAAACCCATCCAGCTAAAGCAAACTTGATCACCTCCGAAAAGTTACTTCTATTAAAAAAATGAAATCCAAGCTTTAAATACATAATTTAACACACTTAACATCCAAAAGAGTGGAAGTTGATTGTTTTTTGACGGATAACTATGCCATTGATGGTAATGCCAAGATTGTGCTTCTTGGAGTAAGTGGGAAGTAGAGTCCTTCACGGGTCTAATAGAATCGAAATTCCGAGATCCAACCCGGGACCAGATCTGGATCAAGTCTGAAATAACTGCCAAGCGTCTCGGGTATGTGTAATTGAAATAATTTACCGACTGGACCGGTCCTCTCTTAATTGTATGCGCATGAGTCGATGAGAACTGCGTGTGCTTGATATCTGTGACAACCAATTGAAACACAATAAAACATTGCCTTATTTCCAGCTTAAACTGGTTCTGGCTGCTCATATCACATGCGCCTGCTGCTGAGGAGAGAAAGAGTAAGTGACAGAAGCCTTGGCTTAGGCTACTGTTGATTGTGAAAATGGAGAAAGAGTATAGTGAATACAAGCCTACAAAGGGGAATATGCACCCATTTTATTGTATTTTTTACATAAAAATGCTACCAAAAATAATTGTCTAAAACTTATGATTCATGTTATGATTCACCAAAAATTATTTTGAAAGAGGAAGCAAAGTACTTAAAGCATATGTTTTCATTTCTGCCTCCATCTCCACTAACCAAAATTATGTATGTAATTTTTTTCTCTTAATGTAATATTAACAGGTTTACAGAAAGACTCATGTGAAGGCCAAATTACAAAGGAGGAACCTTTAAGTCCGTGAAAACTCCAGAGCTGGATGGGGTATCAGTTGAGGTACACCAAACCTTTCTGATGTACACAGAGGACCGTTATTAGCATGTTGTAATCACTCCTATAAAATGGATAGATTTTCAGATACTCAACAAGGTCTGATGTTATTATTATTGAAACAGGACGCAAAAGATACACTTCATTTAAAAACATTGGAGACCTCTTATACTTCAGTGTTGTAATGCAATAATTCTAGCAAAATGCATAGCACATAGAGTTAAAAAAAACTCTTGTCAGATATTATTCATCCTAATCAGAGTTTTCACATGAACAATACATTAGAGATAATATAAGACAAGTACTCCAAACAATAGAACACTATAGTAAATCTGGGCAACCAATCCTGGTAGTCATAGATGACTTTGAAAAGGCTTTTGATAAAGTGCAACTGGAATTTATACAAGTCACACCCTGATCTGTTTCACCTGTCTCCAGCCCCCATCAGGTGTCTCCCCTCATTATCCCCTGTGTATTTATACCTGCATTTTCCTTTGTCTGTTGCCAGTTCCTCTTGTCCCGTCAAGTCCTACTAGCATGTTCCCATGTTTCATTTAACATTACATTTAAGTCATTTAGCAGACGCTCTTATCCAGAGCGACTTACAAATTGGTGCATTCACCTTATAACATCCAGTGGAACAGTCACTTTACAATAGTGCATCTAAATCTTAAAGGGGGGGGGGGGGTGTTCCTGTGCTCTAGTTTTGGTTTTTCCTAGTCTGCCCAGTTCTGACCTTTCTGCCAGTCCTGATCATGCCTGCCGTCCTGTATTTGCCTGACTCTGATTTTGATTACGACCTTGGCTTACCTTGCCTGCCTTGGCTTACCTTTTGCCTGCCCTTTCTACTATAATTAACTCTGAAACTCGTACTATCCGCCTCCTGTGTCTGCATCTGGGTCTTAGCCTGAGCCTTCATAATATAAATACCTGGAATATTTTAATTTGGAGAATCTGTTATACAATGGGTTAATGTTATGTATAGGTGTAATTAGTGTAAATAGTAAATAATGGCTACTTCTCAGAAAGTTTTAAACTGTCAAGGAGTAAAACAAGGTTGTCCACTATCGGCATATCTATTTATTATGGCCATTAAAATGTTAGCTATTAAAATCAGATCCAACAATAATATCAAGGGGCAAGAAATCCAGGGCTTAAAAACAAAGGTGTCATTGCATGCTGATGATTCATGTTCTTTTAAATACACAATTTGGATCCCTCCACAGCCTCATAAAGGATCTAGATACTTTTTCTAGCCTCTGGATTCCAACAAAATTATGTGTGCTATATCACGCATTGGATCACAAAAAATAACTTTTACATTACTGTGTAGTTTACCAATAAAATGGTCTGACGGTGATGTGGAAATACTTGGTATTCATATCCCGGAAGAAAGAAATAATCTCAATACAATACATTTGAATATAAAGTTAGCAAAAATAGATATGATCTTTCTACCATTGAAAGGAAAACACCTCTATTTGTGGAAAAAAATCACCCTGTTTACCTATTTGACAATGGCCATGCATACACCTAGAGAATTGTTTTTAAATTATATGAGCAAAAATATTCAATTGTATTTGGAACGGCCTATTTATATAATAAATAGGAATTTGGAGGGCAGAAATGATTAAATATTAAAGCGTTAGACCTCTCACGAAAGGCTTCAGTCATACAAAAGTTATATTTAAATTCCAACTGGTTCAAGAATGCCCTTTTCCCTTTATTCAGATTACAACCTCTCACTTTTGTTTATTTGAAAATGAAACCTCCAAAATATTACTGTTTTTAAAACAACCCATAGAAAGTTTTTTGCAATGTCAGTTTAATCCACCAGAAAAGACAGAAGAAATAATACAACAAATATTTTGGTTAATCTCAAATATATTTATAAAAAAAACATTGTACAAAAAGTATAATCTTATATGATAAATAGGACTGGTGGAGTTGTCACACATGCAGCTAACAAAAATATATGGAAACGTCTGCTCTACTAAAAATTAAACATGCAGCTAACAAAAATATATGGAAACGTCTGCTCTACTAAAAATTACAACCAACTAATTGCAGCATTACCATAAAAAATGGACAAGGCAAGTGGAAGAGGGAAAAAGAAAGGAACTCATGACGGCCCTACATTATCCTTTTCACACGTACTGTACTGTACCAACAAACGGGTGTGATCATTCTATCGTGATCCCTGTAGCGTACGCTCAAACCGGTAGGATTAGCATGCTTATTTATAACGTCCAGTTTCGAATGATGCAACAGTCAGCATTTAAACTAGCTACTTTGTTTTTTCACAGGAACATTTTGCACAAACACAGTCCTTACAAAGTTATGTCCAGTTTATTTTGGGATGCAATGTTCAGACATTCACAGAAGTAGAAACGGCATACACAATCATTCAAACTGGAAAATGTAGACCACATTAGTCCTAGCAATAACTGAGGAAAGATTGACCTAACACAAGTGGTCATATTTAGTGGTCATATTTCTGCTGTCAGAGACCACAATATGAATTAACTAATTAGCTGATCAAAATTATTGAGTAAAACACTTTCTAGAAATCTAGTAATCCAACGATTGGTAGTTTGTGCTAGCCATCATGTTTGTTTACTGAGTAAACTAAAGATAAGAGGATACAAGATGAGTTTGCTTTGTTTGCAGTATGCATGTTGAAGGGTGTGTGTCGTCTACTATCATTCACTTCCGGAAGTTTACCCTTCACATCATTATAACATCTTTGGTCTGACAGACATTTACGTGACCCCCAGAATGCTTTGTAAAATTTCAACAAACATGGCACCACACATAGCTGGCAAATAGCTTAGCATTAGCTCATTATAATCAGTGCAACCATTTACATTACATTTAACATTACATTTAAGTCATTTAGCAGACGCTCTTATCCAGAGTGACTTACAAATTGGTGCATTCACCTTATGACATCCAGTGGAACAGTCACTTTAGAATAGTGCATCTAAATCTTAAAGGGGGGGGGTTGAGAGGGATTACTTATCCTATCCTAGGTATTCCTTAAAGAGGTGGGGTTTCAGGTGTCTCCAGAAGGTGGTGATTGACTCCGCTGTCCTGGCGTCGTGAGGGAGTTTGTTCCACCATTGGGGGGCCAGAGCAGCGAACAGATTTGACTGGGCTGAGCGGGAGCTGTACTTCCTCAGTGGTAGGAAGGCGAACAGGCCAGAGGTGGATGAACGCAGTGCCCTTGTTTGGGTGTAGGGCCTGATCAGAGCCTGGAGGTACTGAGGTGCCGTTCCCCTCACAGCTCCGTAGGCAAGCACCATGGTCTTGTAGCGGATGCGAGCTTCAACTGGAAGCCAGTGGAGAGAACGGCTTCCAGTTCTCTCTATTTTACAGGCATCATAGGTGTCCATTACTGTCTATGCAATAATCAGAATGCATTATTGTATTTGAAAACATGGGAATAAAGCTTTAATACATTATGTTCCATACATACAGTACCAGTCAAAAGTTTGGACACACCTACTCAGTCAAGGGTTCTTCAATATTTTTACTATTTTCTACATTGTAGAATAGTGAAGACATCAAACCATGAAATATGGAATCATGTACTAACCAAAAAAGTGTTAAACAAGTCAAAATACATTTTAGATTCTTCAAAGTAGCCACGCTTTGCCAGATTTGCACACGCTTGGAATTCTCTCAACCGGCTTCATGGGGTAGTCACCTGGAATGCATTTAAATTAACAGGTGTGCCTTGTTAACTTAATTTGTGTTATTTATTTATTAATGCATTGGAGTCAGTCAGTTTGAGTTGTTACAAGGTAGGGATGATAAACAGAAGATAGCCCTATATGGAAAAAAATCAAATTCATATTATGGCAAGAACAGCTCAAATAAGCAAAGAGAAATGACAGTCTATCATTACTTTAAGACATGAAGGTCAGTCAATGCAGAAAATGTCATGAACTTTGAAGCTGGATCTCATGAGAACCACCAAAGGAAAGGAAGATCCAGAGGAAAGGAAGATTACCTCTACAGCAAATAATAATTAGAGTTGCATCACAGATGTAGATTTCAGCCCGAATAAATCCTTTAGAGTTCAAGTTAACTGACACATCTCAACATCAACTGTTCAGGGGAGACTGCATGAATCAGGCCATGGTCGAATTGCTGCAAAGAAAACGCTACTAAAGGACACCAATAAGAAGAAGAGACTTGCTTGGGCCTAGAAATACAAGCAAAGGACATTGGACCAGTGGAAATCTGTCCTTTTCTAGATTTGTTGGGTTCCAACCACCATGTCTTTGTGAGACGCAGAGTAGGTGAATGGATGATCTCTGCATGTGTGGTTCCCACCTTGAAGCATGGAGGAAGAGGTGTGATGGTGTGGGTGTGCTTTGCTGGTGACACTGTCGTGAAGTTATTTAGAATTCAAGGCACACTTAAGCAGCATGGCTACCACAGCATTCGGCAGCGATACACCATCCCATCTGGTTTGCGGTTAGTGAGACAATGACCCAACACAACTCTAGCCTGTGTAAGGGCTATTTGAGCAAGAAGGAGAGTGACTGAGTGCTGCATTAGATGGCCTGGCATCCACAATCACCCTACCTCAACCCAATTGAGATAGTTTCGGATGAGTTGGAAAAGCAACCAACAAGTGCTCAGCATATGTGGGAACTTCTTCAAGACTGTTGGAAAGGCATTTCAGAGGAAGCTGTTTGAGAGAATGCCACGAGTGTGCAAAGCTGTCATCAAGGCAAAGGGTGGCCATGTTGAAGAATTCTAAAATCTAAAATATATATTTCCATTTGTTTTACACTTTTTTGGTTATGACATGATTCCATATGTGTTATTTCATAGTTGTATGGCTTCAATATTATTCTACAATGTAGAAAACAGTAAAAATAAAAAATAACCCTTGAATGAATAGGTGTGCCCAAACATTTGACGGGTACTGTATATGTTGGCAAGTTTTAGCACTTTTCTGTATTTCTTAGTTAAATTTAATTTAACTTGTGAAGTTATTTTACAATCCATATTTACAATGATGGCCTACCCTGGCAAAACCATAACCCGGACGACGCTGGGCCAATTGTGCGCTGCCCTATGGGACTCCCGGTCACGGCCAGTTGAGATACAGCTTGGAATCGAACCAGGGTCTGTAGTGACGCCTCTAGCACTGAGAAGCAGTGCCTTAGACCGCTGCACCACTCAGGAGTCTAATTAAAAGGTCTTATTAAAAGGCAGACATGACAGTGATATTTATGTTTGAGCTGATACTGCAGGGTCAGCAATACACAGGACTTCCTCATTGGGAAAACCTACTCAGTGCTAAGAGTATAACTCAGGTTAGAGTAGAGGTCGACCGATTATTATATTTCAACGATACCGATACCGATTATTGGAGGACCAAACAAAGCAGATGCTGATTAATTGTCCGATTCTTATATATATATTTGTAATAATGACAATTACAACAATACTGAATGAACAATTATTTCAGCTAAATATAATACATCAATCAAATCAATGTAATCTCTCAATTTAGTCTCAAATAAATAATGAAATATGTTCAATTTGGTTCAAATAATGCAAAAACAAAGTGTTGGAGAAGAAAGTAAAAGTGCATTATGTGCCATGTAAAAAATCTAACATTTAAGTTCCTTGCCCAGAACATGAAAGCTGGTGGCTCCTTATAACATGAGTCTTCAATATACACAGGTAAGAAGTTTTAGGTTGTAGTTATTATAGGACTATTTCTCTCATTACCATTTGTATTTCATATACCTTTGACTATGGGATGTTCTAATAGGTACTTTAGTATTGCCAGCCTAATCTCAATAGTTGATTGTCATAAACAGTGCAATGCTTGAAGCACGCTTTCAAATCATAGACTTAATAATAATAAAATAGCACACAAAAATGTGAGCCTTAGGTCATTAATGTGGTCAAATCCGGAAACAAAACGTTTATTCTTTCAGTGCAATACAGAACCGTTCCTTATTTTATCTAACGGGTGGCATCCATAAGTCTAAATATTGCTGTTACATTGCACAATCTTCAATGTCATAATGATGTAAAATTCTGGCAAATTAATTACGGTCTTTGTTAGGAAGAAATGGTCTTCACAGTTCACAACGAGCCAGGCGGCCCAAACTGCTGCATATACTGTCACGCCCTGGTCTTAGTATTCTGTGTTCTCTTTTATTTTGGTTAGGCCAGGGTGTGACATGGGTGATTTATATGGTTTGTTTTGTTTAGGAGTTTTGTAGTTTATAGGATTGTGTTTGTATAGTATTCTAGGTAAGTCTATGGTTGCCTAGAGTGGTTCTCAATCAGAGGCAGGTGTTTTTCGTTGTCACTGATTGGGAACCATATTTTAGGCAGCAATATTCTTTGAGTATTTTGTGGGTGATTGTTTCCTGTCTTTGTGTTTGTTGCACCAGATAGGGCTGTTTCGGTTTTTCACGTTTCTTATTTTGTATATCGTTCTATTTTCATCTTGCATTAAAGATGTATAACGATAATTACGCTGTGTTTTGGTCCGCCTCTCTTTCACCAGAAGAAATCGTAACATATACCCTGACTCTGCTTGCACAGAACGCAAGAGAAGTGACACAATTTCCCTAGGTAAAATATTAATGTTAGCAGGCAATATTAACAAAATATACAGGTTTAAAAATATATACATGTGTATTGATTTTAAGAAAGGCATTGATGTTTATGGTTAGGTACACATTGGTGCAACGACAGTGCTTTTTTCCGCGAATGCGCTTGTTAAATCACCCGTTTGGCTGTGATTCAATGATAAATTAACAGGCACCGCATTGATTATATGCAACACAGGACAATCTAGATAAACTAGTATATATCAACCATGTGTAGTTAACTAGTGATTATGTTAAGATTGATTGTTATTTATAAGATACATTTAATGCTAGCTAGCACCTTACCTTGGCTCCTTGCTGCACTCGCATAACAGGTAGTGAGCCTGCCACGCAGTCTCCTCATGGAGTGCAATGTAATTAGCCCTAATCGGTGTCCAAAAATGCCGATTACTGATTGTTATGAAAACTTGAAATTGGCCCTAAATAATTGGTCGACCTCAAGTTCTAAGCAGCATGATTACTGCATACAATAACTGTAGGATTGATAGGGGCATTCAGGGACAAAAATTAGGTTACTTACATTGACTTCCACCGATCATTTTTTTCAAGCATTTCCCTACACCTGCAATAACATCTGCTAAATATGTGTATATGACCAAAAACATTTTATTTTATTTTATTTGAATAGCCCTGGGACAATGTACATTTGCAGCAGTACTATGACACGCGACACAATGCTAAGGATTATCTGAGCAGGGATTGGGTAACTGATAAGTCATTGTCTCAACGCAGCCTTGAAATGCGCGGGCAGGGTCCAGGAGCCAAGATTATTTGGATGGACTCGTCATTCCTGTAGAGCATCTTCTGTTTCTAAAAGGTGTCAACGTTATCTATAGAAGTTATGTCAACCGAGATACACTAGTCTTTTAGCCAGGTGTTTAATGCCAGTAACCTGCTCAATTTTTCACAACCGCGTCTGAGCGATTGTACCGGCCTGAATCAGTTCTTTAAAATCAATTTTCAGCAGTCCCGAACTATCCCTCCTAATGTTGTTTCACCCCACATGGACTACGACAGCGTCAGCCCCCGGCAGCTGTCATAGAACAGTAGGAAGCAGTCTTGTAATGTCCTGTACTCATGCTCCAGGATAGCACAGGTTTTTGCCCCGGGAACCGAGATGTTTCTCACCATAGAGCTGCTGATGATGGCTGAGGAGGTCCGGGCGTTCTTTTTCCTCAAGATGTTTAGAAGACCCCTCGAGGATTGATGGGAGGTGGGGCCTGTTGAACGCAAGCCAGCCGTCTAATCCATCATGGCTGATACAGGGCCTGGAGTCACAGACACAGGGCCCGAAGTCTCATGGTCCGATGAGGAGGGACTCAGAAGAGCTGAACACGAGGTAGAATCCCCCTGGTTTAGAAACAGGGTAGAGGACGATGGCGCAGCAACCTCCGAGGCCAGGTGGCAAAGTAGTTTGATGTCTGGATTGGGCTTCCCAAAGCCAAGGAAGCACTGTTCACCATTGACCCCTGCCTTCCATTAGGCTTACGGTGGGTGACGCAATTCCATTGCTGAAAAGTGGGATTGGAGACAGCGTCGGTCCTGTTCCATTTTCCACAGCCGGGAGAGATATCCTTGGCAAGAGATCCCTGTGAAGCATTGGCCAGTCAGTAAAAGAGTGGTGACAGGGAGGTGATGCTCTCCTACAACTCCTACATAGCAGGAAGCGTTCACCTCTTCCTATAAATGGGAAGGCCTCAATGAGAAGAGATATTCCAAGATAGTGAAAATCCTCTCAGCTATCTTCAATAGCTGGATGGCTAGCAGTTTAGATAGCTACAGTTAGCGGCTATGTCAAGCAGGCTTGAAACTGTCTGCTAACCGATTACAGTCTAAGCCCTGTCTAAGCTTGGGGTTTTTACACATGTATGTGGACACCCCTTGGAATGAGTGGATTTGGCTATTTCAGCCACACCCATTGCTGACAGGTGTATAAATCGAGCACAGACATGCAATCTCCATAGACAAATATTGGCAGTAGAATGGCCCTACTGAAGAGCTTAGTGACTTTCAACGTGGCACCGACATAGGATGCCACCTTTCCAATAAGTCAGTTTGTCAAATTTCTGCCCTGCTAGAGCTGTCCCGGTCAACTGTAAGCGCAATGCCATGCTTTGGATGCAGTGGTGTAAAGCTCGCCGCCATTGGAGCAGTGGAAACACGTTCTCTGTAGTGAGGAATCAGTCAGAGGGTCAAATGTGGGTGCTACCTGCCTGAATGCATAGTGCCCACTGTAATGCATAGTGCCCACTGTAATGCATAGTGCCAACTGTCTAGATAGTGTATTTTTACTACTACTTTCACTACTTTTACTTTTGAAATCTTTGCAGAGGTTTCCAGTAAGTGTAACAAAATATTCAAGGGCCATTCTCAAAAGTGGGGTTTCAAGTTTATGAACTTTCAAAGCAGAATTACTATTTCTTTGTTCCTCAACTGCAGTGTGTGATATATAATTTTGTAGCTCTTAGTCTGTACTTTTATCCAATGTAAAAAAAAAAAAACATTTGAAATGTTGCTACATAAGACCGAATTGAGGTGGTGGGTCACAAATGTTCTCCTGATTGTACATTATTACTGTGGAAGCATGCACTGCCTGGAAAACAGTGAAAATTAACGCCATGTGAGCAGTAGTTTATAGTCACACATGCTCAGAATAAAATGAACAGTCTGTGTTGTAATCTTCTTTTGATTCTTGCTGCATTTGACTTACCTCTGTTAACTTATAATACTGTCGAAACATGCATGTCAGAGGAAGGAAAGGTGAACTACTTGTGAGCTGTAAGAGACAAGAAGTCAGTGGGATGGCGCTCCAAATATCTTTTAGTTATCAAATTAGCCAAACAAACACCTGTAGGCTATTTGGATAGGGGGGTTGAAAGCTGTGCTTCGCTGTAGAGTCACCTGGAAGACCTGGCAACTCCACAAAGAGTGAGCTCACGCATTCCATGCTCCACATACTGTCACGGTTTACTAGGAGTGGAAGGTAGGAGTCAGGCGCAGAGAACAGAGGGTTCAATGATTCTTAATAATTTAATTATCCGGAGAAAACGGTCACGCCAAACCCGGGGTGCATACACACTGACCAACCCAAAACACAGGACAAACGATCCAAAGAACAAAAACACACTCACAATCGACAGAAAACACAAAATAATCCCGCACAAACCTAGGTGGGCCTAACAGGCTTACATAGACCAGAAATCAAGAAACACAAAAGGAACAGGTGCAACTAATAAGACTAAACAAACAGAAAATGAAAAAGGGGTCGGTGTCAAGGTAGTTATATGTACATGTATTTAGAGTTATTAAAGTGACTATGCATAGATTACAGAGAGTAGCAGCAGTGTAAAGGGGGGAGGGCAAAGCAAATAGCCTGGGTAGCCATTTGATTAGATGTTCAGGAGTCTTAAGGCTTGGGGGTAGATGCTGTTTAGAAGCCTCTTGGACCTAGACTTGGCTCTCCGGTACCATTTGCTGTGCGGTAGCAGAGGAACAGTCTTTGACTAGGGTGGCTGGAGTCTTTGATAATTTTTTAGGGCCTTCCTCAACGGCTGGCTTCCTCAATGCCATCTGAAGAATCCCAGAAACTGCATTTTGTGGGGCTCTCAATGTACTTTTAGACTTTTAGCAACGTTTGGAGGTTGACCTAAAAATAATGTTTTTTATACACGTTGAATTTCAGAATGTTTGCTAAAGAGCCGTTAACTAACGTTGCAATGACAATTATAAATAGACATTATGGATCGTTGTCAGTAAGTCAAGTGGTGGTGTACTTGTAACTTTGTATTTCTGACTACAGTACATATGAGTGTCAGTTGAATTTTCAGTAAGCACTTTGGTGACATTTTAGTAGTATCTTGTAACGTTCACAGAAGGTTCATAAAATGTACTGATTGTCAGGTCACTTTGTCAATATTCTACATAACATTCCCAATGAGTCCAGTGAATGTCAGATCACTTTTGGGATATCCAAAGAACATTTAGGAATATTCCTTTGAGAGCCCTGGCATGTCTACAAACAGTTGTGTTACTCAAAAGTCTTAGAAAAAGATGTCCCTTAGAAAATGTGACATATAGATCACTATCTGAGCATAAGGGGATATTAGAAATGTTATTTCTAAAGTCTAGGCAAGTTCTAAA
This sequence comes from Oncorhynchus gorbuscha, assembly GCF_021184085.1. NCBI lineage: Eukaryota > Metazoa > Chordata > Actinopteri > Salmoniformes > Salmonidae > Oncorhynchus > Oncorhynchus gorbuscha. Next base: position 57,003,179 of record NC_060175.1, read on the forward strand.
ACTACTTCACAATATGATGATTTTGGTGACAGGTAAATGTTGGGATAGAAGAATTCAGAACGTTTGGTATAGAGTTATGCATAGTTACATCTAAAGTTGCAATGAGAATTATACATAGACATCATGGAACATTGTCAGTATGTCAAGTGGTGGTATATATCTGACGACATATGGATATTAGTTACGTTTTCAGTAAGTACTTTGGAGGTTCTGAATGTCTGGGCACTTTGGTGACATTGTAGTAGTATTTGTAATGTTCACATGTACAGAATCCTCGAGTGTACAGAATGTCAGACTACTTTGTGAATATCCAAAGCACATTTTGGAATGTTTATTTGAGAATTGTGATGTGTCTACAATCAACGTTGCAGTTGCGTTACTAAAGAAACATTTAGAGTAATAAATAGACATTCTGGAGTATATACACTTGAAGTAAATACAGTGTGTATCATAATACATATATTAAAACATTGCTAAAATCAAAGAAGCATATCAAGTAAAATGTTGCAAGGGCTGTCCCTCCTCTATTCTCTAAAGAAGACATGGTGGAAAAGTCAGGAACTTAAGTCTCAACATTAACTTGAATGTGGCACAATGCAGCTATGCTTTCATGTCAGGGACCAGATTGCTAATGGCCATGGACGACAGCCTGCATGGAGCCCTGGATAGCACTGCTTGTGGTTGTGGATCCATGTGAAGTTGTTCCTTGCGTAACACAGTAATCCCGTGTGAGAAAACTTTCTCTGGGGGAGAGCTGGTCTTGGAACCTATCCCCAAATATGACTGCCAATGGAAAGAGGGCCTTTAGTGTAGGATAAAGTAAGAGTAGCAGGGGAGGGAGATAAGATATGTCAAATAGTGGGTATGAAGAAGCCAGGAGCCTGGTAGAAGCAGACAGTTGAGAGGAAAGTCTCATGGGAGTGGGGCCACAGTGCATCAAGTCCCATATCCAGGAAATTTGTGAGGTTCAACACAGCCTATCCAACCTGTTCAGTTGGAGTCTCTAGCATGCCTGCTATGCTCCAGATTATGTTTGCTGAAGCACATCTTGAGATGCAACCCAAAGCCTGTGGGAGTGGGTTGGCGGCATGTCCAAGAATCGGCATCGACCAGCAAGTATATTGTGAAGGAATGCCTTTTGTGCCTTTGAAGCAGAATACCAGAACTGTTTAATCAATTGGTAACCAAGCCTGTTTCCCTGTGTGCAACCAATTTGGTCTGTTTTGATCACCCTGTATGCTGTGTTGTTGAATGATGTGCCCTCAATGTCATTTTCCTTGCACACAGGACCTAGCTTTGACACAAAACGCTCTCGGCTCCATGATGTAACCCATGCTGAAATCATCATTCTGATCCAAGTGCCCTCATCAGCCATGTTACATCAATGTCTATACAGATCATAGATACTTGGACTCACCACCGTGGACTGTGTACCCATCATCTCCATGCATTAATGTTTGTATGCTTACATAATTTGCGTTTGTGATTTTGTGATGCCTGTGCTGGTTTGAAAAAATATGTTGTGGGGCGCTGTCTTCAGAGAGTCTATTGTAAATCGGACAATGCAGTTCGATTACCAAGATTCTAAGCTAAAGAATGATGCAAGTCACTTGTATTTTCATGAATGTTTAATATTACAATTTTTGTATTTTGACTTTGGCGCTCTACAATTTCACTGGATGTTTTCGTGGTGGACCGCTAACGGTCTGTGAACCCCTTAAACCGTACAAGTAAGTTAGTGTACTCCCAGCTCTCGTAGCTGTATGGCTATGTCGCAGGTGGATGTTAAGTATCAGCAATTACTTGGTCTAGGGCAGTGGTGCCCAGCCTACTGACCAGATCTACTTTTACATTCTGAAGTCTTTGAAGGTCTACCTGTCTACCTGTCCAGTGTTGGCCTACATTGACACAGACTAAGCCGAGCCTCAGCTAGTGGACTAGTGTTATTCAGTTGAGTCAGCATACTCCTGCATTAAATTTTAACATTGTTGAATATGCATTATTTTTGACGGTGTGGTTCTGCATCACAAAAGCTCTTAGCTCAGATTGTCTATGCTTTAAATGGTAAAAGCAATGACAGAGAGCTGCCTATGCATCAATCCCCCAGACAGTATAAGAACCAAAAGGTGGAGGCTGGGGTGGTGGAGGTAGCAGCAAAGCAATAGCACAATAGTGTGGCACATTGTCGCAGCATTGTTTGTGTGTGTGTGTGTGTTCCCAGTGTTTCAATAGACCGCCCTATTAACGGCTGGTATACGGTTAGATGATATGACGTTAATATGAGAGTGTGTGTAATGTGTTGTCAGAGGTGACGTTACCTGTTGTGGTACAATTTCTTTTGAGGAAATACGTTTGTCTTTTTTCAGAAAGCGATTTCCTGATCTATTTAATGACTCACTTTTATTTATTCATAGCTCTGCCTCTGCCTTTGGGTAAACTGTCTTGATTAAGAACAACTGGTTCATGATAAGGAAACGGACGCAAACGGGAACAGGCATCAGTAAGTCTGACTCCCCCGGACAGTAACCAGGGCATATCACTGAATTACACCAATCCCCTGCCATGTATGTCATGAATTACACCAATCCCCTGCCAATCCCCTGTCAGTCTGTCCGATCACTTTGTTCTCTATGTAAATATGCTGTTCCATCTGTTCCTTTGATTTGTGAACTATAAGACTGGCACCCTTTTCTCTGGTGAATCATATATACTTCTGTTCCATTCCAGAATGCTCTATATACTGTACTTGTTATAAAAACTTGACTTCAACCTGATGGTTGTTGATGTTTGCACAACTTATTCACTCACGAGGGCTTTGAATAGATATGATGCAGTCATTTAACTTGGTGCACTTTTTTGTTGTTGCTTGTGGTTACTTTGTGTGCTAGCCATGATCAAATAGATATTGGAAATCAATTTACCGATTTTTACTCAGTCTGTGTGGGCTTTGTTGGCTTGTGTTTTGCGAAGGTGACTGATGGTGTAAAATAAGAAAAGCTATTGTGAGTAAGATGGGTCTTGCACAGCTTTGTTAAACTGCATAATCACAGCCTGTGTTACAGGGTTCAGTAATTGGGTACTTAGGTTCTAATGAAGACAACATTGACAGGTGTTCTTGGTCTATTACTAGCATAAACACGTAAACAACTACAATGCAGGCCTGATAGCCCATCTTTAAAAATGTATGTGTCTAAATTTGCACAATCCAGATTATGAAAAGCACAATTGTCACACCTTGATCAGTTTCACCCGTCCCGGTTCCCGTTCTCCCGCTTTTTGCTGTCTCCTTTTTCTAGTCCTCCCAGTTGACCCTTGCCTGTTTCTGGACTTTGTGCCTGACCATTCTGCCTGCCTTGAACACGTGACTGTCTGCCACTCTGTACCTCCTGGACTCTGATCTGGTTTTGACCTTTTTGCCTGTCTTTGACCATTCTCTTGCCTACCCCTTTGGACTAATAAACATTGTAAGACTCCAACCATCTGCCGCCTGTGTCTGCATCTGGGTCTTGCCTTGTGCCTCGATAAATGTTTCCGTTCTGTAACACCAACATTATTCAAATGCTTTGCAGTATCATGATATCCTGAGAAGCTCTACTACTCCCCTCTTTCCTCTTAAGTTATGATTCAAGATGGATATTATGGACAATGTCTTGGGTAGTAGATATTAATGTTCTTTCCATTTCTTTGCTTAGTGTTCTGAAGATTGAAAATGTCTTCAAAGGTAAACCAATGTGTTGTCTAACTGGTTATTCAATTTCATATTGTACTGTATGTGTAGAGCCATTGTCATACCATTTAATCGTTTTCAGACTGTTAACTCAAGATGTCAAGTACTTCAAGAAAGAGAGAATACAATAGAATCTGGATGAAATTGTCAAGAGGAAACCACCCTTAAGAAAAAAAGGGTAGAGATGGAAGACAATGACAATGAAAGTGGATCTATTCTCATCAACCCGGTCTGACACGAAGAGTGAAGATACCAGTCCTGCTGAATCAGAGTAAAATTGAGACGGATAGTGAACTTGCGGCAGTAGGTGGTACTCCTCCAAGACTGCCAACACACGCTGAGGAAGAGTCAGATGGTGAACTTGCGGCAGTAGGTGGTACTCCTCCAAGACTGCCATCACACAGTGACATAAATTCAGAGACTGAAGCTAATACTGGTTGTGCAATTCAGGAGACAACCGACTCTGACAATGTTGACATATATTCTACCTTCAGATAGGACCTGACAACCTGGATAAGGAGTTTCCAAGTAAAACACAATGCTGTTGGTGCACTTCTGAAGATGCTGCAGTCTAATGGTGACCCAGATTTGCCTTCCACTGCTACAACTCCTAGAAAAGACCAACGTTTGTGTTGAAGTCAAGCCTGATGTGGAGTTTGTCAGATTTAAGAGGATTAAAGTGAAGGTGGAGTTCGTAAAACCTCTATCCTCTTTCTGTAGTTGGAGATTTGTATGTCTTAGAAATATCCCTTATTCTGGAGGGTCTCCCTTTGTTCAAAAGTACCAATATGTCGTTAAGGCTACTTTTGTGACAGTTTCATCCGTCACTTGCATTGGCATCATCGAAACCTTGCTCCCTGAAATTCCCCAATGACACTTTGCTGGAGCTGAAAGAGTTGATGCAGACCGGCTTGAAGTGGGGAGACAAAACACTGCCAGTGAAAGTTTGTTCTATTACATGTGATTCACCTGCAAAAGCCATGGTAAAATGCATAAAGATGTATTCTAGCTACTATGGCTGTGACTGGTACACAACAAAAAGGCAGGGATGGTGGGAGGATGACATACCCACAGGTTAAATAAAAACCTGTGCATCAGAACTGACAAATCCTTTAGGGAATTGGTACAGCCAGAACATCCCCATGAAGGGAAAACCTCTCATTTTTGCATCCTACCCATTGATATGGTGAAGTCATTCCCGATTGACAATATATGCACCTTTATTGCCTCGGAGTAACCCGGAAGCTCTTGATGATGTGGACTATGGGAAAGACTGGGGCCAGGTTGTTATTGGTACAAGTCAAGGAGGTCAGTCAACGACTAAACCGACTAAAGGATTCAATTCCATAGTGCTTTGCTCGCAAACCGCGGGGATTGGATGACCTTGACAGTTGGAATGCCACAGAATTCAGACAGTTACTCTATACTGGGAATGTAGTCCTGAGAAGAATCTTGTCTAAAGAACAGTACACACACTTCATGGTCTTCAGTGTTGCCATGTGTATTTTGGTTTCTCCTCAACTTTCTTCAAACCACAGTGCCTATGCTCATGCTTTACTGAACTTCTTTGTGGAGCAGGGAAGGGTTTGTATGGAGACATATTTCATGTGTTCTCCCTCCTACGCCTCACTGCTGATGCTGAAGAACACGGCTGCCTTGACAACTGTAGTGCTTTCAAGTTTGAGAACTACTTGCAACAACTATGATGGTCCGTTCAGGGAGGCGGCCACTTGTGCAAATTGTACAAACAAGTGCACAAACAAGAACGCACTGTTATAGCTTCTCCCGTGTACTGTAAATGTGCTAACGTTGTGACATCTGTGATATTCTCTGAAGATGCAGATGCAACTTGTCACCTCAAGCCAGAGCAACAGAAAGTGTCTGGTTGTAATTTGTTAGGGTAAACAATTGAATTGTATGTATTAGTATTATAACTTTACAAACCTTTCAATTTATCATTTCATTTTTGCATATTAGGTTGTTTAAAGTCGTATTACTATTTGTGCATAATGAACTTTCCAAATACTTGAGGTGCTGTGTATAGGTGAAACTGGTACTGACAATTGTAGTGAAATCACCACACTCTCCTGGGGTAAAACACAAGTGTGATGCCATGTTTGTAAATATCTGGATGTATTTGCCATCAAACTAAAAGTATTATTTAAAACACAAAAGTATGCCTAGGATTTATTTTTGTTCAGATTTATTAACATTCCCACTGAGCTGTCAGCAGCTATATGGTTATCAATACTACTGATGCATATGAAGAGTCAATATTTTGATCGAGGTATTTCACATGGCCTTCATGCCTGTCCTACTTGTATTGTCACGCTGCTTTCAGCTAAACTGTTGAGTCTTTATCATTTTTCAAATCTTCAAGCAGTGGAGATGAGGACAATGGTGAAACTGGAGATGATCCGAAAAAGAGTTCAGGACTGCTCTGAACCAAGTTATGGAGGTCGTAGAGGCCCGGCAGCCAAAGGAGTCAGAATCCTTGGAGCAACTTGAAATGCTGCAAAACCCTGCAGTAACAAATGAGGAACTGAAGGTATATCTGTGAAACACTTAAAACCTCTCTGGGATATGTGGGATGGTAGTGTCCCACCTCGCAAACAGCCAGTGAAAGTGCAGGCGCCAAATTCAAAACAAAAATCTCATAATTAAAATTCCTCAAGCATACAAGTATTTTATACCATTTTAAAGATATAATTCTCTTTAATCCAGCCACAGTGTCTGATTTTAAAAATGCTTTACAGCGAAAGCGCCACAAACGATTATGTTGGTCACCACCAACTCACGGAAAAACACACATTTTTCCAGCCAAATAGAGGTGTCACAAAAAGCACAAATAGAGATAAAATGATTCACTAACCGTTGATGATCTTCATCAGTTGTTTTGTTCGATAAAGTGCACATTTATATAAAAAAAATCATTTTACATTGTTCAGTAGTTCTAAAACATGGGGTGATTGTGCAGAGAGCCACATGAATTCACAGAAATACTCATTATAAATGTTGATGAAAATTCAAATGTTATGCATGGAACTTTAGATACACGTCTCCTTAATGCAACCACTGTGTCAGATTTCAAAATAACTTTATAGAAAAGGCATAATCTGAGTACGGCGCTCAGAGCCCAAACTAGCCAAAATATCTGCCATGTTGCATTAGTCAAAAATAACATTATAAATATTCACTTACCTTTGATGATCTTCATCAGAATGCACTCCGAGGAATCGCAGTTCCACAATAAATGTTTGTTTTGTTTGATAATGTCCATCATTTATGTCCAAATAGCTTCTTTTGTTAGGGCGTTTGATAAACAAATCCAAAAGCGCGTTCAGGTCCAGCCGAACGTCGGACGAAAAGTTCAAACAGTTCCTTTACAGCCCGTCGAAACTTGTCAAACTAAGTATAGAATCATTCTTTAGGATGTTTTTATCATAAATCTTCAATAATGTTCCAACCGGAGAATTCCTATGTCTGTAGAAAAGCAATGGGACGAGAGCTAACTCTCTCATGACCGCACCTCAGAGCCTGTGGCAATCTGCCAGACACCTGACTCATTCCTCTCCCATTCGGTCCCACTTCACAGTAGAAGCCTGAAACAAAATTCTAAAGGCTGTTGACATCCAGTGGAAGCCTTAGGAAGTACAAGATAGCCCCTATTGTAGATACAGTGGGATATTGGTTGAGTTTTTTTTAAACGACAAGCCTCAGATTTCTCACTTCCTGGTTGGATTTTTCTCAGGTTTTCTGCCAATATGAGTTCTGTTATACTCAGACATCATTCAAACAGTTTTAGAAACTTCTGAGTGTTTTCTATCCAATACTACTATTAATAGCATCTGGGACAGAGTAGCAGGCAGTTTACTCTGGGCATCTTATTCATCCAAGATACTCCAACATATGCTGGCCAGCAGCATACAACCCTGCATACCACTGCTGGTTTGCTTCTGAAGCTAAGCAGCGTTGGTCCTGGTCAGATCCTGGATGGGAGACCAGATGCTGCTGGAAGTGGTGTTGGAGGGCCAGTAGGTGGCACTCTTTCCTCTGGTCTAAAAAAAAAAATATCCCAATGCCCCAAGGCAGTGATTGGGGACAATGCCCTGTGTAGGGTGCAGTCTTTCGGATGGGATGTTAAATGGGTGTCCTGACTCTGAGGTCATTAAAGATCCCATGGCACTTATTGTAAGAGTAGTAACCCTGGTGTAAAAGGTTAGCGGTTTATCAAAAGACACTTGAATGTGACCAGATTAGAGAGAAGATTTCAACCTGCAATATTATTTAATCCAAATATCTTAATGTCAATGAAAGTCTGGTGTCATATATGCCTATTTAGTGTTTGGATTGATTTCCCAATTAACACTTAACTTATCTTAAGAAGAAACAATCAGCCCTCTGCCTGTTTACAAACATGAGTTTTAGCCCATGATTACGTGATACACTCCAAAAAATGATTTCTCATTACTATCATTAAGAACTGTATGGCCAGCTGAGGAACACACAAATGAGTGGTATCCGATACCTGACCCTCTGCTGTGGCCAGGACCTGGGCTCAGGAATCAGACGAATGATGAGAAAAACTGGAACAGAGGAGCTGTGGACAGGCTGCTCCTTGAAGGGCAGGAAGGGGAAGAGGGCCTTTAATGAGCGATCAATCTATGATGTCACAAGGAAGTAGATGCACACGTTTAGATCGTTATTTACTATTATTAATGAAGTAGATAGCATTATTGGTCAATTGATGGTAAGTCAAATGTGTATTTATTAAAATTTCAAATGAATTAAATCAGTAACAAGGCAGTTAGAAACTAAATGTTAAATCCTATCACCTGTTAAGTTTGTAGAGAGAGGACAAAGGAAAGGTGAAGGAGAGAGGTCTCATGGCCAAAACTGCCTATGAGTGAAGAGAGGGACAATACCCAACTTCTGTCTCAGCCAGCATAGGTGGAAAAAGGACAAGGTGGACAAGGAACGTACCATTTAAAAAAAAATCACAACATGGGATGTGCTTTCAGGGACGCTCCTAAGGCTACCTGGTAAGAGGTAAATGACCAAATAGCAGACGCCCTCAAACATGCACCAGCTTGGCTCAAGTGTAAGTGAAAGGTATGATTAGCACTTTATTTTTTTATATATATTTTTTTATTTCACTTCAATCCAGTCGGTCAGTATAGCTAAATTATTGTGCTAGTACAAAAAGGAATGTAGTAGGGAGTCAACATTAAAACCGGCGTTTTGATTATTTTTTTACTGAAAATAATGACCAATTTGTGTTATTGTGACATCCAGGAGCGGGTGGATGAGGATGGAGCAGCAGCACCTGAATAAACATAACATAGTTCTTAACTTTTAGCTTGAAGCAGTTTTACAGTCCTTGATTGGAGTGCAGTGTTCATGTTTTTACTGACTTGTTATTTGTGAGCTTATAGCTGTGTTTTTTCCCCCCCGAATCTATTGTTTAAGTATCTATTCTATTGTTTAAGTTAAAAAATATATATATATTCTGGAGTTTTGCATATTTCGTCAGTGGACACCTACCGACAAGATACTGTGTTGATGTTCAGGGTAGATTAAATGACATGTCTTATAATGTCATTAGATATTCAGGGGCCCCCTCATTTCAACGTCCTGAAGTGACTTGGGAAGTAACTTTTGTCAACTGACACCACAGTAGAAAACATCTGGGAGACGTTTCATGAAAACATTATTTTTATGGCGACCTCATAACATTGCTATACGTCAGAAAGTACAATGACAGCCCCACAAAATGCAGTTTCTGGTAGCCACTGCGAACTTAACTTGGTCAGTGTTTACCTACAGCACCAACAAGACACGTAAGTGTGCGCGTTCAGGAAAGATTCAAGGACATCTCTTATAACGTCACTCAGCTGTTTACTAAGACCCCCCCCACATTTCAACGTCCTAAAAATACTTTTGTCAGCTGACGCCACAGGTACATGTACTGTAGGAGACGTTTCATGAAAACATTATTTTTTAGGTCAACCTCATAATGTTGCTAAAGGTCAGAAAGTACATTGACAGCCCCACAAAAGGCAGTTTCTGGTAACCACTGGGAACGTAACTTTCGTCAGTGGTTACCTGCAGTACCAGTACGGCACATAAGTGTGCACGTTCAGGGAAGATTCAAGGTCATCTCTTATAACCTTAACGAATAATGTTATTCGGCTGTTTTAAAATCCTCCACATTTCTACGTCCTGAAAAGTCTTGGGACGTGAGTTTTGTTAGCGGACACCACAGACACATAGAAGGCACGTTTCACAATAACGTTATCATGAATTACGTGGGGGCTAAAATAACTTTGTGGTCATATCCTGGAATGTAATTTTGTTACCTGGGTACACGCAATGAAAGGGAAACAAGTACAATAGAGTTGAATGAATTAGCATAAATTCAAATAAACCAGGATTGCAATTTGATTTATCATCATCAACAGATCATGCATGCCTATACATCAGTTTCCTTTTCCCTAATTGTGGCATGATGATATGCCATTTTGTAAAGATTGAGTGGGATGCGTTTTCTGCGTTTTAACAGCTTGCATATGTGCAGTAATTAGTATGCATTCAACATCTTTATAGCTGGTTATGTTTCTCTGTATGTGCGACATTGGCCTCAAAACAGGGCTTTTAACCAATCAGTGAACTGTGAAGACAGTACAGCTTTGATTTCTGCGATCATGGTGTCAAATTCTGGGTATTCATGATGCCAGCTCTGTGTTTCTTAGCAACATAAAGTTTGAAAGATGTATCCCATTTCTTCCGTCCCTCCCTCAAACCCAAAGCAATGCAGTCAGTACAGTTGTTCATAATTTGTCTAGAACTATTATATAGTTTGGGGAAATATAGATGGAGTGAGTCGCTGAATTGAAGGTATTTTATTTGAGGTTTCTGCAAGCCTCCTTTGTAAAGAGAGAGGCCATGGAAGGATTATGTGAAGTCTCATCATTGTTAGCTGTATGTTGTTCAGCTCATGAAAGAGCATGTGTGGCTCTCCTCTTGAAAAGCAAGGCCTGTTTCTTTTTTACAGCGGAGCGGAGCAGAACAGAGCCATTGGTTTGAGGCTATGGAGACAGTACAGTGCACCACAGCAGAGGGAGTTCAGGAGAGTCCTAAGGGACCTCAGGATTGAGCTCAGTGGGCTCAAGAGGAGTCATGAGAGGAGACAAACAATGCTGCAATGCCGGGTCTCTGTACCTTCTTGCTAAATGCAAGTAAAATATGTTTCCTATAGCTATGTCTATTGGGTGGACTCATTCTGTCATGTGAGGTGGCTGTATTGTGTGCTGGCAGACAGTGAACTGAAGAAAAAGTACATTGTAAATAAGAAATTCCCCTTCACCTATTTACACCACCTACTGTATTGTCAGTTCCAAGGCATGGGAGTCTGTTGGAAATGTTCAAGTATCCCACATATTGGCCATCATGTTCAAGTATCCCACATATTGGCCATCATGTTCAAGTATCCCACATATTGGCCATCATGTTCAAGTATCCCACATATTGGCCATCATGTTCAAGTTAGCTATGGAATGGATTATGCCCAATGTTAATTTTTACTGATGGATGTGTATGTGATGCATGGATGATTCTTGGAAATGTATACGTGATTTGGGAATAATCTGGCAAAAAAAACAAACTCTTCAGTGATTGTTCACCCCTCTACTGTGGAGTGACATTGACAGCGTTGGGAATCATGCCACATGTTTTGTATTTTCTATCTGTGTTTCTGAAAGATTGTCTGTCAACTGCTGTTTGGAACAGTGTGTCCCCTGGTACTTTCACTTACTGGTCTTTAAATAAACTATATGTGGCTGTCCATTACAGACGCATCAGTGCTTATAGGATTCACTGGCTTGGGCAGATAAATGTCTCAACTTCAATCTAAGCAAGTGTATCGCTCAAGCTGAAATTACACCGTTCAGAGGATTGCATTGAACTCCGATACTTCTCAGTTGACTGGTCGGACTGTCATTTTTGTTGACAGCTTATACATTCCATGATCTTTGTGCATCACTTAGTTTGCATAACAGCGGATGAACTTGTCCTAAATACACTTGATTTATTGAAAATGTTTGGCTTTCAGATTGAGACTTATTGAAGCAAATAACGGGCCAGATGCTCAAGTAAAAATGCTGTCAGATATTAATCTATTTTTACACAATTGTTCCCTACGGCAAGGAGGGAAGTCCTGCTTTTAGTGATCTTGAGTAGTTTGTCAGTATAGTTTTGCTCTGACCTTGATGCACTCATCTTGACAATGTGTGTTTCCATGTGTTTATGTTGAAAAACGGGTTTGTATGAATACATGTAGCCTTTAACATTCTGTTATTCGTCTATTTATATGTTAATTAAAACTTGAACACTTTCAGTCTATTGAATAAATGAAAATTGATTAAATGAGCAATGTGTTTCATTGAGTTTATTCAAAAGTGTTTTTATTATGTTCTAAATACTAAGAGGTAGAAGAGACAGGCTTTCTACTCCCACAAAGCATTTGAGAAGGATGGCATTTAGATTGCACCTTATGCTTTTGTAAAACTTTTCAGCTATATTGCAGTGCACAAATAACATGTATTTCGCAGTATGAGACTGTTATTTTCCTGCATTTTGTTGGCCTATTGAGGGGCAATCATTCTGAGACGCCCATGACTGGACATTACCACTGCAGGGACCATGGATTGAAGTATAAAAATATGGCCTACTAACCATTCATTTGAAATAATTGCTTGTTTTCAACCAGAAATTATGTTACCACTTGTGAAGTTGACGATCCTATTTCTTACTGATATGTTATTCATTTGGTGTTCATCCACTTTTCTTTCCTCTGTTTGCTCAGCCTTTGTCATAGCCACACACACACACACGCTCACATATACATACACGCACACAAACAAACATGTATCATGCATCATTACACATCATAGCCTTATTGGATTGCTTCAACTTCACACAGCATGTCTAATTCCCCACCCATGACAGAGGCCATGTGCGCTATAACACGGCTCCCTTCAACCTCTCAGGTCTGGATATAACCATCTCTGACCACAAGGCCATTCTGTTTAGTGAGCCTGCCCTCATGCCCAAGCCCACCAACAAGCTCATCATTACCTACAGAAATCTAAAAAGGTTTAACACTGCTGACCTAATGGATATCCTGCAATCACATGACACCCCTGGCCCTCATGTATCCTCAGTGATGAAGCTGGTGCTTCATTACAATTAGTGAGCTCTCCTCCTACCTGGAGGAGACATCCACTGGTACACTGGTACACTTCTGAGCAGCGTGCCATGAAAGCCACAGGACAGGATTGGAACTGCTTTACAAATGGACAGGGCTCATTATTAACCCTTGTGTTTAACAGCAGAGAAAACCCCCTAAATTATATTCTTTCAACTTGAAATTTGATTACTTTTCCTAGAGTAAACCCAACATTAGAAAAAGTGAGAGAAAAAAAATCATATTTCTATGAAAGCTGTACACGACCAGGGTACAAAGATTGTCTTCGGGTTATTTTTGAGCCGGCAGTTACAAAATCATTTACACACCACAGAAACCACAAATACACACACAATGAGAAATGTAGATTATGTGTGCTACCTATTGAACTCAGCCATCAGCTCCCGAAGAGGAAAATCACCATTGTTTGCACAGTTAGAAAGAACAAGCCTGAGCTCCCCCCTGCACTCCTCGCAACAATGGGGAGAGACGCCTTCTCAACAAAGCTTGCCTTCACCCCCACCACACCTCTAGCTTCTTACCTCTCAAAGAGGAACAAGAATGTGGTTCTCTTGAGCAAAACGGTTGAGATCAGTGATCGCGAGGACAGGAAGCCAGCCATCATCCTGGACTACAACCACAACAAAGGAGGCGTGGACAACCTGGACAAGGTGATTGGAACTTACAGCTGCAAGAGGATGACAAGCCCGCTGGCCCCTGGTCACCTTCCATAACATCATTGTTCCTGGTGCAGCTGGGAAAGGCACTTGTAATCCCACACATTCCTTCTTTGAATGTGTGGGGTAACAAGTTCTGCTCAGGGGGCTGAATCTTGTCCTGATCCACCTGAGGCTGCAGGTGGGGCAGGAAAGAGGAGGAGATGCCAATTCTGCCCCCAAAGAAGAAGTGTAAAACAAATACTATGTGCTGCACATGTGAGAAATACATCTGTAAAGTCCATGCACACTCACTTGCATACTGTTCTACATGTGATAATTAGAGTTGATTGATATGTTCTTCACATTTTTGTTTTATCTATTATCTTATTTTAGTCTTATTTATTGTTGTTGTTTATACACCTTGTGGGTGGGGGCAAAGGTTCAAAAAATGGGAGAAGATTAGTATTTTGTGGTTGATTTCCTCATTGTGCAGTATATAAGAAAAGATCACTATGTTGCCAAAAAAAATCAAGACCTATTGTTTCCCTTCAATAAAATGCATGCAAAACTACATTCTGCACATTTCTGCTACCTTCTTAGGCTATACAAGTGCATATCTTGCTAAAATAATTAGTGTTAACCCATATGCAGTCCCTTCAGCAATAATAATAATAAGACTCCAATTTAGTAAAGAAAACAATTATGACAGGTGTTGATAAAAAACAAATGGTGTCCACTGATTAAATGCAGTCTTTCGACATTGTGAAGAGGGAAAACCCAGATATTCACAAAGTGTGTGATTAATGACAGATTGCTTCTTCATGCAAAAAAAAATATTTGGGGTTTAAAATTCAGTTAAGATCCTTTTTTTAGGGGTTTATTGATGGTGGGTAATTTTTTACCCTTAAGACAAGGGAGTAAACATAATGTTAAGACTACACAAGGGTTTATAAGCACCTTCACAACTACAAGGACACACTTGCCTCACTCTAGACCCAATCAAATTGCATACCACCCCAACAGATCCATAGACGACAATCTCAATTGCAAACCCCACTGCCGTCACCCACCTAGATAAGAGGAAAACATGTGAGAATGCTGTTTATTGACTACAGCTAAGCATCGTCCCCAAGCTTAGGACAGGCCTAGGATTGAACACTTCCCTCTGCAACTCGATCATAGACCTATGTCATGCTGACCCTCAACACGGGGGCCCCACAGAGTTATGTGCTTAGTTTCCTTCTGTACACCCTGTTCACTCACGACTGCGTGACACACACACACACACACACACACACACGACTCCAAATCCATCATCAATTTTTCTGACAACATGACGGCGGTAGGCCTGATCAACGGCGACGATGGGACAGGCGATAGGGAGCAGGTCAAAGACCTGGCAATGTGGTGCCACGACAACAACCTCTGCCTCAATGTCAGCAAGACCAAGGAGCTGATCGTGGACTACAGGAAACAAGGGGGAGAGCACACAAACTTCAAGTTCCTCGGAGTCCAAATCACTAAGTACCTAAAATGGTCCACACACACACGTGCACAGTCATGAAGGTACGATGGCGTCTCTTTCCGCTCAGGAGGTTGAAAAAGTTTGGCTTGGGCTCCTAAAATCCTCAAAAGGTTATACAGCTACACCATTGAGAGCATCTTGACTGGCTTATATACTGCTTGGTATGGCAACAGCACCGCCCTCGATCGAATGGCTCTTTTGAAAGTGGTGCTGACAGCCAAGTAAATCACTGGGGCCGAGCTCCCTGCCATCCAGGACCTTTATATCAGGTGGTGTGAAAGGAAAGCCCATCAAGTATGCCACCAACAGGTTTCTGAGCAGCTTCCATCCCCAAGCCATGAAACTGCTAAATAGCTAGCAAAATGGCTACACGGACTATCTGAGTTGAACCTTGTATTTACACTGAACAAACATATAAATGAAACATGTAAAGTGTTGGTCCCATGTTTCATGAGCTGAAAAGAAAGATCCCAGAAATGTTCCATATTCACAAAAAGCTTAGGTCTCTCAAATTTTGTTTGCATCCCTGTTAGTGAGCATTTATGTTTTGCCAAGATAATCCTTCCACCTGACAGGTGTTGTATATCAAGAAGCTGATTAACATCATGATTATTACACTGGCGCAACTTGTGCTGGGGACAATAAAAGGTCACTCTAAAATGTGCAGTTTTGCCACACAACACAAAGCTGCAGATGTCTCAAGTTTATAGGGAGATGCAATTGGTATGTGTGAGCGGACCAACTAATTGGGCGTCACTCTAAAGCGGGAAGGTGGAATAAACGAGTCAGGAGTAGGTTTTCTTGATTGAACACAGTTCTCTATGGAGGGCGTTTGGTCAACACAAACACTCCAACATAATCAATGAAAATCTCCCAAGGAAAAACATACATCTTCTCCAGATGAAACAGAAACACAATAGGATTATCTTTCAACTACAACAAAAGTCACGGGATATTCACCGTCTTAGTGGTTCTTCATGGATAGCTCCTCTCTCTCGGTGGCCATCTTCCAGAGAGTTTTCCCCCTCTCTCTTCTGGTTCCATACTCTCCCTTATAGGGGAATGAGAATATGTCATTAGTACCATCAGCTGTGCTTAATTGCCTCTGGTTAACTCGTCTCCCATGCCTTGTTGGGCTACTATCCGTGAGCCCAGCCTGCCCTCTGGTGGTCCTTCCACACATGCTAACTGCAGGAATGTCCACCAGAGCTGTTGCTAGGCAATTGAATGTTCATTTCTCTATGTTAATTTAGCAGTACATCCAACCAGCCTCACAACCGTATAACACGTGTAACCACACCAGCCCAGGACCTCCACATCCGGCTTCTTCACCTGCAGGATCATCTGAGACCAGCCACCTGGACAGCTGATGAAACTGTGGGTTTGCACAACGAAAGAATAGCTGAACAAACTGTCAAAAATCATCTCAGGGAAGCTCATCTGCCTGCTCATCTTTCTCACCAGGATCTTGATCAGACTGTAGTTCGACGTCGTAACTAACTTCAGTGGGCAAATGCTTACCTTCGATAACCACTGGCATGATGGAGAAATGTGCTCTTCATGTAGGAATCCAGTTTCAACTGTATCGAGCAAATGGCATACAGCTTTTGGCGTTGTGTGGGTGAGCTGTTTGCTGATGTCAACTCTGAACAGATTGCCCCATGGTGGCAGTGGGGTTATGGTATGGGCAGGTTATAAGCTAAGGACAAGGAACACAATTGCATTTTATAAATCGGAATTTGAATGCACAGAGATACCGTGACGACCTCCTGAGGCCCACCGCCGTGCCATTCAATACCATCACCTCATGTTTCAGCATGATAATGCATGGCCCCATGTTACAAGGATCTGCACACAATTCCTGGAAGCTTAAAATTGCCTAGTTTTTCCATGGCCTGCACACTCACCAGACATGTCACCCATTGAGCATGTTTGGGATACTCTATCCAGCAACATCACACAGCCATTGAAGAGGAGAGGGATAACATTCCACAGGCCACAGTCAACAGCCTGATCAACTATATGCGAAGGAGATGTGTTGCGCTGCATGAGGCAAATGGTAGTCACACAGATTTGTGACCAACAGATGCATATCTGTATTCCAGTCATGTGAAATCCATAGATTAGGGCCTAATCAATGTATTTCAATTATTGACTGATTGCCTTATAGAGTATCAATAAAATCAATCAAATGTTCTTAGAAAGCCCTTTTTACATCATCAGATGTCACAAAGTGCTATACAGAAACCCAGCCTAAAACCCCAAACAGCAAGCAATGCAGATGTGGAAGCATGGTGGCTAGGCAAAAAAAAACTCTCTAGAAAGTCAGGAACCTAAGAAGAAACCTAGAGAGGAACTAGGCTCTGAGGGGTGACCAGTCCACTTCTGGCTGTGCCGGGTGGAGATTATAACAGTAAATGGCCAAGATGTTCAAACGTTCATAGATGACCAGCAGGATCAAATAATAATAATCACAGTGATTGTCGAGGGTGCAACAGGTCAGCACCTCAGGAATAAATATCAATTGGCTTTTCATAGCCGATCATTCAGAGTTAGAGACAGCAGGTGCGGTAGAGAGAGTTGAAAACAGCAGGTCCGGGACAAGGTAGCACATCCGGTGAACAGGTCAGGGTTCCATAGCTGCAGGCAGAACAGTTGAAACTGGAGCAGCAGCACGACTAGATTGACTGGGGACAGCAAGGAGTCATCAGGCCAGGTAGTCCTGAGGCATGGTCCCAGGGCTCAAGTCCTACGGGAGGGAAAGGGAGAGGGAAAGAGAGAGAATTAGAGGGAGCATACTTAAATTCACACAGGCCACTGGATAAGACAGGAGAAATACTCCAGATATAACAGACTGACCCTAGCCCCGAAGACACATAAACCATTGCAGCATAAATACTGGAGGCTGAAACAGGAGGCGGCGAACTGTACTGTCTCTATGCTTCTTACTTGCTTGTGTTATTCTTGTTTTTTTTTCTTGTGTGTTATTGTTCTACCATATATTATTTTTTAGGACTACATCGATATTGATCACTGCATTGTTGGCTTTAGCGCTTGCAAGAAAGGCATGTCACTGTACTTGTGCACGTGACATTAAACATTTAAACTTGAAATCTACCTAAAACCCAAGAGTGCTCTTCTCAACCATCAACAAATTTCTCCGCCCATTGGAAAACCCCTGTCTCACAATCACCTCAAAGTGGAAGCTCTATACCAACAACTGCAACAATCCCAATCAAGCTCCACTGGCTCCCAATCCAATACAGGATCATCTTCAAATTACTCATCTTCACCTACAAAGCACTGGTGCCCACATACCTTACTGACACCTACACTCCCACCTTTTCACTGTGCTCCTCTGACACTGGCCTTAACCCACTGTTCCTAGGCCATCAGTGTAAATAAGAAACTGACTTGCCTAGTTAAATAAAGGTGTAAAAAAATCCATACACATATTCAAGTCCACACTAAAGACACACCTCTTTACAAGGGCTTACCCAGATTTAAATAAAAAGTACCATAATATTTAACTAGGCAAGTCAGTTATGAACAAATTCTTATTTACAGTGACGGCCTACCCCGGCCAAAACCTAATGACATTGGGCCAATGGTGCGTCACCCTATTGGACTCCCAATGAGGGCCGGTTGTGATACAGCCTGGAATCTAACCAGGGCCTGTAGTGACACCTCTAACACTAAGATGCAGTGCCTTAGACTGCTGCTCCACCTGGGAGCCCAAAGACATTGTTGTGTTAGCTTTTATCCTCTGTCTAGTTCACTTTCTTGGTTAGCCTGTCATTATGTTGTGTTCTCCATGGTTAGTCTGTCCTCATGTTTTGTGTACTTTTATGTCCATACATATTTTAATATGTGATTTTATTGCTTTTTATCATGCTGATTTGTGTATGTAAAGTGACTTTGGGTGTCATGAAAAGCACTTAAAAAAAAAAAACTATTTTATTATTATTATTGTTACCGAGATGGAAGCGGTTGCGCGTGAAAGTGGTATTACTTTAGATCACTTCTGGCTAGGAAACGTTATTTAGTATTTATCTATGCAACAACCTCTCTCACAAGTAATGACAGGAATTTGAACAAACTAACTGGCAGGATCTGTTGTCCCTCTGTAACTAAACTTTATTGTTCTATATAATATTGTCAACAGATCCTTTTCCGGTAACATGAAGGTAACATGGAGGCATATCTAAAATGACTTCTAAAGGAGTTTACAGGTTTATTAACTGTATTTAGTTTATAGATTCTTTATAAAAATTATAATGAACTGTTATAATTTGTGATAGCACTTCATAATAACTCCAAGTAATAAATCATTACTCTATTCCTAATATGTATAATATAGGTCCCTTTTATACAATGGGTGGTTCTAATCTGAGTGCTGATTGGTTAAAACCGCATTCCAGCCGATGTCCATTCCACAAGTTACTACCGGCTAAATCTATGACTTCAAAATGCCCATTTACTCCGTTCCATCTGACTGCGCAAACCACTGTCTTGTCAGCCAGCCAGGCAATTTAAAAACTTGATTTCCACTATAAAAATAAAGATGGCGTCGTAGAACACGACCGTCGTTTAACATTCTCCCAACCAATTTCGTGATTATTTTGTGTGTTTTGTGTAACTTCTTTTTTTACTTGTGTACATAATGTTGCTGCTTCTGTCTCTTATGACGGAAAATAACTTCTGGACATCAGAAAAGCGATTAGTCACCGCAGACTTTGCGTGAAGAAAAGACGCCGGAAATCTGGGATCCTGGCTAACGTGCAATCGTTAGAAAATAAAATTGATGACCTACTATTAAGATTATCCTACCAACGGGACATTAAAACTGTTATATCTTATGTTTCACCGGGACGTGGCTGAACGAAGAAACAGACAATATAGAGCGGGCGGGATTTTCAGAGACGCTACCTCTGGTAAGACGAGGGGTGGGGGTGTGTGTCTTTTTGTCAATAACAGCTGGTGCACGATGTCTAATATTAAAGAAGTCTCGAGGTATTGTACAGCTAGCACAGGTAGAGTACAGCTAGCACAGACTGGAATATGTTCCAGGATTCACACAATGGCATTGAGGAATACACCCCCTCAGTCATCGGCTTCATCAATAAGTGCATCAATGAAGTCGTCACCACAGTGACTGTACGTACATATCCCAACCAGAAGCCATGGATTGCAGGCAACATCCGCATAGAGCTAAAGGATAGAGTTGCTGCTTTCAAGCAGTGAGAGACTAATCCGGACGCTTATAAGAAATCCCGCTGTGCCCTCAGACGAACCATCAAACAAAGCGAAGCGTCAATACAGGATTAAGATTGAATCCTACTACACCGGCTCTGACGCTTGTCGGATGTGGCAGGGCTTGAAATCCATTACGGACTACAAAGGGAAACCCAGACGCGAGCTTCCCGCTAAATGCCTTTTATGCTCCCTTCGAGGCAAGCAACACTGAAGCATGCACGAGAGCACCAGCTGTTCTGGATGACTGTGTGATAACGCTCTCAGTAGCAGATGTGAACAAAACCTTTAAACAGGTCAACATTCACAAAGCCGCTGGGCCAGACGGATTACCAGGACGTGTACTCAAAACATGCGTGGACCCACTGTCAGGTGTCTTCACTGACATTTTCAACCTCTCCCTGACCGTGTCTGTAATACCCACATGTTTCAAGCAGACCACCATAGTGCCTGTGCCCAAGGAAGCGAAGGTAACCTGCCTAAATGATTACCTCCCCGTGGCACTCACGGCGGTAGCCATGAAGTGCTTTGAAAGGCTGGTCTTGGCTCACATCAACAGCATCCACCCGGACACCCTAGACCCACTCCAATTTGCATACCGCCCCAACAGATCCACAGATTATGCAATCTCAATCACACTCCACACTGCCCTTTCTCACCTAGACAAAATAAACGCCTATGTGAGAATGTTGTTAATCGACTATAGCTCAGCGTTCAACACCATAGTTCCCACGAAGCTCATCACTAAGCTAGGACCCTGGGACTAAACACCTCCCTCTGCAACTGGATCCTGGACTTCCTGACGGGCCGCCCCCAGGTGGTAAGAGTAGACAACAACACGTCTGCCACGCTGATCCTTAAAACTGGGGCCCCTCAGCGGTGTGTACTTAGTCCCCTCCAGTATTCCCTGCTCACGCACGACTGCGTGGCGAAACACGACTCCAAGACCATCATTAAGTTTGCTGATGACACAACAGTGGTAGGCCTGATCACTGACAACAATGAGTACCTCTGTGGAGATGGGAGAACCTTCCAGAAGGACAACCATCTCTGCAGCACTCCACCAATCAGGCCTTTATGGTAGAGTAGCCAGACAGAAGCCTCTCCTCAGTAAAAGGCACATGACAGCCCAATTGGAGTTTGCCAAAAGGACTCTGAGAGCATAAGAAACAAGATTCTCTATTCTATTCTGAAGAAAAAAAGATTAAACCCTTTGGTCTGAATGACAAGCGTCACGTCTAGAGGAAACCTGGGACCATCCCTAAGGTGATGCATGGTGGTGGTAGCATCATGCTGTGGGGATGTTTTTCAGCGGCAGGGACTGGGACACCAGTCAGAATCGAGGGGAAGATGAATGGAGCTAAGTACAGATTGATCCTTGACCGCTGGGGTAAAAGTTTACCTTCCAACAGGACAACGACCCTAAGCACACAGCCAAGACAACAGGAGTCTCGGAATGTCCTTGAGTGGCACTGCCAGATCCCGGACTTGATTTTGATCGAACATCTCTGGAGAGAACTGAAAATAGCTGTGCAGCGATGCTCCCCATCCAACGTGACAGAGCTTGAGAGGATTTTCAGAGAAGAATGGGAGAAATTCCCCAAATACAGGTGTGCCTAGCATGTGGTGCCATACCCAAGAATACTCGAGGCTGTAATTGCTGCCAAAGGTGCTTCAACAAGGTACAGAGTAAATGGTCTGAATACTTATGTAAATGTTTTTTTAATTTTAATACATTTTGTAAAAATGGTTTTGCTTTGTCATTATGGGGTATTGTATTTAGATTAAAGAGGGGGGGGAACAACTATTGAAACTATTTTAGAATTAGGCTGTAAAATAACAAAATGTGGAAAAAGTCAAAGGGTATGAATACTTTCCGAATGAGCTGTAGATATAGAACAAAAATACTGGGACGTGCTTCTGGCAACCAAACTGATAGAATGAACGTCCAGCTGGCTTGGGTAGCAACTCTAGATTTGTGTCAGGACTATACCTTGTGTAAGGATGAAATAGTATGAATAAATGTATTTAAAAAAATGACAATATGTAAATCATTATTTGAATATGTTGGTGACCCATTGAATAAAAGTGACAATGCCTGAGAGGCCGGTGTTTGGAGGATATATTGGCAGGGTTCGCCGGCCCTCGGCTTCATCTCGGTCATAACAACACCTGTGCCAATATATCCCCCAAACACCGTCTTCTCTGGCAATTATCACTTAAATAAACGTTTTACCAAACATTTGTTAGGTCTTGTTGCATGGCATCATCTAATGTGTGGGCTTTTATTTTTAAAAAGATGGACATTGGTAGTCATTCCAGTAACTACCTGATGCTCCTTCAGATCTCAAAATAGAACATATCAATGGTAAAGTAATAAGCATACAACACGGGATGTTAAAGGAAATATATTGAAACATTGTATTTTCAAAAACTGTAGTGGACTTGAGGAAGAGTTGTAATGTAAATGTTTTGCTAATGTTGTCAACCTCGCAAACGCGATCTAATCATAAAACAGGGAGATGTAGCCGACAGACAACAGCTGGCCGGACTGGACCATTTTTCTCTCTAGATGTTTATTCCCTCATTAGTGCTTTTAATTGCATACTATTTTCACACATGGCTTTGTTTGGCTGCACCTTTACTGGGCATTTAAAGGTAGTAACTCTTTAAATGTACTGGGATAGTTCAGCAAAATATTGTATTCAGATATTTGTTTCCTTACCTCATAAATATTTAATTATTAGGGCTAGGGTCTAGTTTCCTGAATTTACACCTGTAAGACGTGCCCAAAGTAAACTGCCTGATACTCAGGCCCAGAATCCAGGATATGCACATAATGGGTTGCATTGGATAGAAATCACTCTGAAGTTTCGAAAACTGTTAAAATACTGTCTGAGACTATAACAGAATTGATATGGCAGACAAAAATCAGAAGAAAATCAGACCAGAAATGTTTTTTGGAGCCCACTTCTCTTATTATGGAAACCTATTGTTTCTATGTAACTCTGTTACCCAGATTGCAATTCCAATGGCTTCCACTAGATGTCAACAGTCTTTATTTAAGGTTTCAGGCATGTTTTTTGAAAAACGAACAAGTATTTGGAGTTTTCGTTAGTGGACCACCTGAAGCAAATCGGTCTTTTGGCGCGCGAGGGAGAGGGTGCGCACAAATTTCCTATTGACAATACTACTTTCCGTGTGAAATACTATAGTTTATTTACATTCTAGAGTACCTGAGGATTAAATAGAAATGTTGTTTGACTTGTTTGGACGAAGTTTACTGGTGGTCTTTTGGACTCCTTTGGCTGCATGTTGAACGAGTGGATTACTGAAATCAATGGTGCCAACTAAACAGACTTCTTGGGATATAAAGAAGTATTTTATCGAACAAATGACCAGTCATGTTGTAGCGGGACCCTTGGAATTGCAAACAGAGGACGATCTTCAAAGGTAAGTGATTTATTTAATCGCTATTTGTAATTTTGTGAAGCCGGTGCTGGTTGAAAAATATGTTGATGTGGGGCACTGTCAACAGATAATTGCATGGTATGCTTTTGCCGTAAAGCCCTTTTGAAATCTGACAACGCAGTTAGATTAACAAGAAGTTAAGCTTTTAAATAATATAAGACACTTGTTTTGTCATGAATGTTTAATTTTACGAATATTATTTTGAATTGCAGCCTTCCAATTTCACCGGATGTTGTCCGCAGGTGTCCCGCTGACGGAGCACCTAGCCCTAAGATAAAATATTTATTAACCATTGATATATTCTAGGGGCCACTTTGAGACCATAAGGAGAATCATGTACTCCTGATAGAAATTACATTGGCCACTCAAAGGATTAATATAATTTAGTAGCCCACTCCAGACAAAAATACTTCATTAACCTGTTGCGACTCTAGGGGCAGTATTTTCATTTTTGGGAAAAAAATGTTCCCGTTTCAGACGGGGTATTTTGTCAGGACAAGATACTAGAGTATGCATATAATTGATTTTGGATAGAAAACACTCTAATGTTTCCAAAACTGTAAAGATATTGTCTGTGAGTATAACAGAACTGATGTTGCAGGTGAAAGCCTGAGAAAAATCCAATCCGGAAGTGCCCCATATTTTGAAAGCGCTGCGTGCCAATGAGTCCCCATTGAGCTGTGAATGTGCTATGAACCAGTTTACACTTTCTACTTATTCCCCAAGGTGTCTACAGCATCGTGACGTAGTTTTACGCATTGATGTTGAAGAATACCTGTAGGGGGATACATTGCGCAAGTGGTCACATGATGCTACCGGAGAAAATCTTGCGTAAAGTACAGAGGTAGCCATTATTCCAATCGCTTCTACTGAGAAACCAATTGTCCCGGTGGATATAGTATCGAATAGATATTTGAAAAACACCTTTAGGATTGATTCTAAACAACGTTTGGCATGTTTCTGTCGATATTATGGAGCTAATTTGGTCAATTTCTCAGCCAAACATGAAGAACAAACTGAGCTATTTCGCCTACAAAAATAATATTTTGGAAAAAAATGAACTTTGGCTATCTACCTGGAAGTCTCGTGAGTGAAAACATCCGAAGTTCATCAAAGGTAAACGATTGAATTTGATTGCTTTTCTGAGTTTCGTGACAAGGTTGCCTGCTGCTAGGAAGGCATAATGCTATGCTAGGCTATCGATAAACTTACACAAATGCTTGTCTAGCTTTGGCTGTAAAGCATATTTTGAAAATCTGAGATGACAGGGTGATTAACATAAGGCTAAGCTGTGTTCCAATATATTTCACTTGTGATTTTCATGAATAGGAAGATTTTCTAGGAAGATTTATGTCCGTTGCGTTATGCTAATTAGTGTCAGATGATGACAAGGGTCCCGTTCATGGGATGGGGTGTCACTAGAGGCTAATGATCTCATGAATCATTATTAAATACTTTAAAAGTTGATTATAAATGTGTGAACAACTTGGTTACTAACATTTGAAAATGTGGGAGTGATGATTAAGAAATGATGAATAAACTATTTACTAATCCATTATAAATGCTTTATTACGTGGAGTAATTATAAAGTGTTAACAAGTTTGTGTGATTGTTGGTTTGGTTTTTGCCAAATAGTGATATTATTTCACCAGTTAAGTTAATGTAAGAGCACAGACTTTCTAAACCCAGAGGTGCAACATCGTGAGACTTCCAGGAACGCTTGCGAAGCAGACCAACCCGGGGTTTGTTTCACTTCTTTAATTGACTTCCCATTCTGCCTTAGTTATTTCTCGAAATCTAAAGGCACAACCTAGATTTGAGTCTTAAGTAGTTGAACATCTTATTACTCCAACCTTGTGAAATTATCAAGGGTGTGTACAGGAGGCGAAGTCAGGTGCAGGAGAACAGAGTGTCGTGAACATTTACATTACATTTAAGTCATTTAGCAGACGCTCTTATCCAGAGCGACTTACAAATTGGTGCATTCACCTTATGACATCCAGTGGAACAGTCACTTTACAATAGTGCATCTAAATCTTAAAGGGGGGGGTGAGAAGGATTACTTATCCTATCCTAGGTATTCCTTAAAGAGGTGGGGTTTCAGGTGTCTCCGGAAGGTGGTGATTGACTCCGCTGTCCTGGCGTCGTGAGGGAGTTTGTTCCACCATTGGGGGGCCAGAGCAGCGAACAGTTTTGACTGGGCTGAGCGGGAACTGTACTTCCTCAGTGGTAGGGAGGCGAGCAGGCCAGAGGTGGATGAACGCAGTGCCCTTGTTTGGGTGTAGGGCCTGATCAGAGCCTGGAGGTACTGAGATGCCGTTCCCCTCACAGCTCCGTAGGCAAGCACCATGGTCTTGTAGCGGATGCGAGCTTCAACTGGAAGCCAGTGGAGAGAGCGGAGGAGCGGGGTGACGTGAGAGAACTTGGGAACTTGGGAAGGTTGAACACCAGACGGGCTGCGGCATTCTGGATGAGTTGTAGGGGTTTAATGGCACAGGCAGGGAGCCCAGCCAACAGCGCCAACAGGCGCACTTGAATTCCGTTCCACAAAATACAGCACATAAAAACAATAACGTGCCAAAAACAAGGAACATGGCAAAAGTAAAGCGCCTGACAATAATCCACATCACAAACAAACAATTACACACAAAGACATGGAGGGGAAACAGAGGACTAAATACATGGAGTAATTATGGAATGAAAACCAGGTGTGTAATGGGACGAGACAAAACCAATGGAAAATGAGAAATGGAGCGGAGATGGCTCGAAAGACGGTGACGTCGATCGCTCAACGCCGCCCGAACAAGAAGAGGAGCTGACTTCGGTGGAAGTCGTGACAGAAAGTGACAAACTGACACATTTTCAAATGTCCTTTTTTTCTCAAAAACAACTTTATATCAAAGGAGTGCCTTTGATTTGATGACCTGCACATTCATAGTTTTGCGTGAGAAGACGGTTAGACCTGATGACATGTTTCTGCCCATGACATTGCCTAGAAGCGTGATCGGGGATTTCTATTGGAGAAGCAGTTTCTACCTATCTTCATACTGTACTGTCTTTACTTTGCCTTGTCAATGGAAAAGACAGAACATTCTGCAGTTATACCCTGCATTTATTTATTTATTTAAAAAAATATATGTTTTTACTTCTTTTTTTTAAATACATCTTTCCTTGGCTTATCTACATAACATGATCTGGTCATAGCCTGAATCTTCCCGTACTTCCTGCATCTAACTGAATAACATCACTTTATCACTCTCTCTCTCCCTCTCTATCTGACTACTTCTCCAGACCAGGGGAGCGAGGCCTCCTCTCATACGGAACAGGCAAATGTTGCACTTTTACAGTCAATTATTACTTTACTGTTTCCCATTCTGAACAACAGACTCTTTCGGTCATAAAAATGCAATAAAAATGCAATACTGAGAGAAAAAGAAGAGAGGCTTTGGAATTTTAAAAACATTTTAATTAGAAATGTGATTTTGTATAAAAATAACTGGACATGCTCCACACACTTCATTAGTTTTCAATAGGTTTTACAAATACATAGTCAGATAGTCAGGCACTGTTTATTTTTTGTTCACATTTTTCCCTTTTCAGTTTTGTCAGGACATAAAAGCAGACATCATCAATCTATTTAATAACATACATTAACTAATTTCGTCAGCACTCAAATCATTTTATTTCTGCAACACAACTGGTGTTCAAAGTAATACAGAGGGATAGATAAAAAAGAAGCATTGGATTCACATCACAAGTGACCTCACAATTTTTCCCTAGAAAAACTAAAGGGCTGCTCAGATTTACAGAACCCACCTCTGATATAAACTATATATACAAAAGAATGTGGACAACCCTTGAAATGAGTGGATTTGGCTATTTCAGCCCCACCCGTTGCTGACAGGTGTATACAATTGCGCGCACAGCCATGCAATCATCATAGACAAACATTAGCAGTAGAATGAACATACTGAAGAGCCCAGTGACTTTCAATGTGGCACCGTCATGGGATGCCACCTTTACAAAAAGGCATTTGTAAAATTTCTGCCCTGCTAGAGCGGCCCCAGTCAACTGTAAGTGCTGTTATTGTGAAGTGGAAACGTCTAGGAGTAACAACGGCTCAGCCTCGAAGTGGTAGGCCACACAAGCTCACAGAACGTGACCGCTGAGTGCTGAAGCACTACCAAGTTCCAAACTGCCTCTGGAAGCAACGTCAGCACAAGTACTGTTCATGAAATGGGTTTCCATGGCCAAGCAGTGACACACATAAGCCTAAGATCACCATGCGCAATGCCAAGTGTCGGCTGGAGTGGTGTAAAGCTTGCTGCCATAGGACTGGAGCAGTGGAAAAGAGTTCTCTGGAGTGATGAATCTTGCTTCACCATCTGGCAGTCCAACGGACAAATCTGGGTTTGGCGGTTGCCAGGAGAACGCTACCTGCCTGGATGCATAGTGCCAAATTCAAAGATTGGTGGAGGAGGAATAACAGTCTGGGGCTATTTTTCATGGTTCGGGCTAGGCCCCTTAGTTCCAGTGATGGGAAATCTTAACGCTACAGCACACAATGACTTACTAGATTATTCTGTGCTTCCAATTTTGTGGCAACAGTTTGGGGAAGGCCCTTTCCTGTTTCAGCCTGACAAATGGTTTGTTGAAACTAGTATGGAAGACCTTGACTAGCCTGCACAGAGCCCTGACCTCAACCCGCCAGGCCTAATCGCCCAACATCAGTGACCTACCTCACTCATGCTCTTGTGGCTGAATTGAAGCAAGTCCTCGAAGCAATGTTCCAACATCTAGTGGAAAGCCGTCCCAGAAGAGCATAGGCTGTTACAGGAGCAAAGGGGGGACCAACCCCATATTAATGACCATGATTTTCGAACGAGATGTTCGACGATCAGGTGTCCATATACTTTTGGTCATATATTGTATTTATTCAGAGAGCTGAAGGCGACTGAAATGAGTACTGGATCCTTTTGCATTTTGTCTTGAGTAGGTTATTTTCTGCAGCTTGAGGCATCAGTCATAAAGTATACGAACATATCCCTGAAGCATTTTACAGACCATGACAGTCCTCAGAGATGACATTTTTTTGGTGTGATGAATTAGTCTCTTGATGGATATCATCTTGGGTTGAATGAATACTGCGTGGCAACTCGCCAGTGCATACTTTATCTCCATTTTAATGGATTTAGATCTCTACAACTTAGCTGTACCTTGAGTAAAAGGACAATTGTATTTAGTAGTGGTGTGTTATCCCATGTGGACTGGGCACTGGTAGGTGTATGGAGCTTAAATAAATCATATCAATCAATGAAAACCTCTATGTGTGACCAATAGTATAGCTGGTGGAAATGGATTGGGGTCAGCTATGGTATTTCACTGTAGGGCCTTACTTTAGGGGCCTCACTTTAGGACAAATAAACAAAGATCAATCACTAGACCAGTTTGGAGAATACGTACAATAGGCTCAGGCCCAAACAATGGGAACGACACTGCAACATAGTTTGAACGCATTCTAAATATATATTTTTTTTTACAACACAACACAGCATGTTCAAACTGGCATGCTTAAAATCAATAATGACCATATTCTTTGTTGTCAACATCATTATATTTTTTTTATGATGGAGTACAAGTATCCTGCATTGTTGGAATAATTTTTTCCATCCAGTATTTAAAAAAAAACTGGAATACTTTTAGAAGTATATCTTTTAACAATTACATGATTTAAAGTCTTCCTAGACATTTAAGGACGGACCACTCTTAAACTGGTGTTTCTGCAACTTCCCGAAGCACTGAGAGCAATATCACTTACTGTTGACAACACTGGCAGACTACAAAATTGCGAATTGCACACACCTAAACAGATTCTTTCAATTGTCAGCTTGAGATGGGAAGTCATAGTGAAAGAGAAGGTAACGCAGAAATGTAAACAACAAGAAGGGATTAGAAGCCCCATCCTGCATGAATCCTCTCTGTACTCTGGACTCTGCCCAGGAGGGAAGTGTTTGTCTAGTCTGCCATGGCCAACACAAGATGGAACATCACAATTATACTGTATTTGTTCTGTTGGGGTCCCCTGAGGGTCCCTTCCTGCATCTCTGTTTGTCTTTTCTCCGTCCTTAACAATGGCTACTCCCTATGAAATTCTTTAGTGATCCTCACATGTCCCATGTCAATTTTCTTGCTCTATTTTCCTCCCCCATTTACACTGCATAAGAAAATGTTCCACGAGGTGACCATCCTGAGCAATGATGATGGCCTTCCTCTCCTAGATTGCATGGTTGCTGTAGCTGATGTATGTTTGTTTTGTGGTGAAAGCTGAAAGAGAAGAGAAAGAAGGAGATGAGATCAACGCAGAGACAAGGTCAGCGCAACATCAAAGTTATTGCTGTACTGTATGCACTGTGGTTTGTAAGTAGTGGTGCAGAATTTCTACTTTGTGCTTAGTACATTGACAGGTGGATATCAATGATGACATATCCAGAAACATAAATTATGTTATATCCACCTAAGAGTAAATACCATGTCGTTTCAGCTACAGGTTGGACCAAGTTTCATATATAGATGTATCTGTAGGTACACTGAGTATACAAAACATTATGAACACCTGCTCTTTCCATGACATAGACTGACCAGGTGAATTCAGGTGAAAGCAATGATCCCTTACTGATGTCACTTGTTAAATCCACTTCTATCAGTGTAGATGAAGGGGATGAGACGGGTTAAAGAAGGATTTTTAAGCCTTGAGACAATTGAGACATGGATTATGTACTTATGTGTGCAATTCAGAGGGTGAATGAGCAAGACAAAAAATTGAAGTGCCTTTGAACGGGGTATGGCAGTTGGTGCCTGGTGCACAAGTTTGTGTCAAGAACTGAAACGCTGCTGGGTTCTTCACAATCAACAGTTTCCCGTTTGTATCAATAAATGTCCACCACCCAAAGGATACCCAGCCAACTTGACACAAATGTGGGAAGCATTTCAGTAAACATGAGCCAGCATATTTTGGAACGCTTTTGACAGCTTGTAGAGTCCATGCACTGAAAAATTGAGGATGTTCTGAAGGAGGGAGGAATCAATATTAGGAAGGTGTTCTTAATGTATGGAATACTCAGTGTATGTGTTTGAACAGTCGTGTGTGTGTACATTAAAATAACATCAAATTGGTCAAAAATACAGTGGTCAATAAAGTCCATTGTTCATATTGTAAATTACTTTTGTAGCTGGAAATGGCAGATTTTTTTTATGGAATATCTACATAGGTGGAAAGAGGCCCATTATCAGCAACCACCAGTCCTGTGTTCCAATGGCAAGTGGTGTTGGCTAATCCAAGTTTATCATTTTAAAAGGCTGATTGATGATTAGAAAACCCTTTTGCAATTATGTTAGCACAGTTGAAAACTGTTGTTCTGATTAAAGAAGCAATAAAACTGGCCTTTAGACTAAAAAATAAAGAAGAACCAAGGCACTTTCCATATAATTAATTAAAATGCCTTTAATTGTATGGCATGTTCAATAGAATCAAAGTTTTAAGAAATCTGACGCGTTTCAGCTGCATGACTAATACAATGTCCTCTTTTGAACAGCTTTTCCAATTAGCCCTAATTGGAAGAGGGAGTGGTTACAAAATTGATTGGACACACCTAGTTAGCAATACTATACATTAAAAAGTGAAATACTGTAGCTATGTTGTCAAAAAATTAAACTCCAAGCTAGAAGTATCAGAACGCATAGAAAGGTAGTTCTAACCTTAAATATGACTGGGAGAAGTGTCAAGAATAAGAAAGCAATATGTTACATAGTACACTAGAACACAGCAAACATGAACAACAACAGTGTCACGTTCTGTCCATCGTTCGTATGTGTTTTCCTTGTTTTAGTGTTGGTCAGGACGTGAGCTGGGTGGGCATTCTATGTTGTGTGTCTGGTTTGTCTATTTCTATGTTTGGCCTGATATGGTTCTCAGAGGCAGGTATTAGTCATTGTCTCTGATTGGGAACCATATTTAGGTAGACTGTTTTGTGTTGGGTTTTGTGGGTGATTGTTCCTGTCTCCGTGTTTGCACCAGATAGGACTGTTTAGGTTTTCACTTTTCTTCTTTTGTATAGTCTGTTCATGTGTTCATGTCTTTATTAAAAACATGAATAACCACCACGCTGCATTTTGGTCCGCCTCTCTTTCACCAGAAGAAAACCCTTACAGAATCACCCACCAACCAAGGACCAAGCGGCGTGGTAAACAGAGGCAGCAGCAACAGCAGGAGAAGCGACAGAGGCAGCAGCAGCAGTGGGAGAGGCAGCACTATTTGGATAAATGGACTTGGGAGGAGATCCTTGACGGAAAAGGACCCTGGGCAGAGCCAGGGGAATATTGCCACCCCAAAGCCGAGCTGGAGGCAGCGAAAGCAGAGAGGCGGCATTATGAGGAGCTAGCATGGCAGAGCGGCTGGAAGCCCGAGAGGCACCCCCAAATTTCTTGGGCGGGCACAGGGAGAGTGTGGCAGAGTCTGGAGTCAGACCTGAGCCAACTCCCCCTGTTTACCGTAAGGAGCCATGGATGGAATTGGAGCAGTCGGCGAAGCAGAGTGCTGAGTCTGAGAGTGTGGAGGATGTATTGGACAGAGTAGAAAGAAAGCTATTGGTTTGGCATAGTATCCACGGCATACCAGTGCCAGCACCACGCATCAGGCCTACAGTGCGTCCCGCCTGTCCAGCGCTGCCGGAGCCGTCCTCCTCTCCAGCGCAGCCAGAGTCTCCCGCCTGTCCGGCGCTGTCAGAGCTACCGCCCCTTATGCCAGAGGCGCCAGAGCCCCTCATTCCAGAGGCACCAGTGCTCCTCAGTCCAGCGCTGCCAGAGCCTTTTTCTCCAGTCAGCCCAGCGCCGTCTGAGCTACCCGTCTGCCCTGCGCCGTCTGAGCTACCCGTCTGCCCTGCGCCGTCTGAGCTACCAGTCTGTCCAGCGCCGGCCAGTGCCGCCAGTCTGCCCAGCGCCGTCTGAGCTACCCGTCTGCTAAGCGCCGTCTGAGCTACCCGTCTGCCCAGCGCCGTCTGAGCTACCCGTCTGCCCAGCGCCGTCTGAGCTACCAGTCTGCCCAGCGCCGCCAGTGCCGCCAGTCTGCCCAGCGCCGCCAGTCTGCCCAGCGCTGCCAGTGCCGCCAGTCAGCCAGGATCCGCCAGTCTGCCAGGATCCGCCAGTCTGCCAGGATCCGCCAGTCAGCCAGGATCCGCCAGAACTGCCAGTCGGCCA
This sequence comes from Oncorhynchus gorbuscha, assembly GCF_021184085.1. Taxonomy (NCBI): domain Eukaryota; kingdom Metazoa; phylum Chordata; class Actinopteri; order Salmoniformes; family Salmonidae; genus Oncorhynchus; species Oncorhynchus gorbuscha. The sequence goes on from NC_060175.1 coordinate 57,036,310, forward strand.
GGATCTGCCAGAACTACCAGTCAGCCAGGATCCGCCAGAACTGCCAGGATCCGCCAGAACTGCCAGGATCCGCCAGAACTGCCAGGATCCGCCAGAACTGCCAGTCGGCCAGGATCCGCCAGTCGGCCAGGATCCGCCAGGATCTGCCAGTCAGGCCAGGATCTGCCATTCAGCCAGGATCCGCCAGTCTGCCAGGATCCACCAGTCAGCCAGGATCCGCCAGAAGCCAGTCAGCCAGGATCTGCCAGAACTGCCAGCCGGCCAGAACTGCCAGTCGGCCAGGATCTGCAAGTTGGCCAGGATCTGCTAGGGAGCCAGGATCTGCCAGTTGGCCAGGATCTGCCAGTCAGCCAGGATCAGTTAGATCCGCCATTCAGCCAGGATCCGCCAGTCTGCCATAATCCACCAGAAGCCAGTCAGCCAGGATCTGCCAGGATCTGCCAGTCGGCCAGGATCTGCCAGTCGGCCAGGATCTGCCAGTCAGCCAGGATCCTCCAGTCTGCCAGGATCAGTTAGATCCGCCATTCAGCCAGGATCCGCCAGAACTGCCAGTCAGCCAGGATCCGCCAGAACTGCAGTCTGCCAGGATCCGCCAGTTTGCCAGGATCCGCCAGAACTGCCAGGATCTGCCAGTCGGCCAGGATCTGCCAGTCGGCCAGGATCCGCCAGGATCGGCCAGGATCCGCTAGGACCTGCCAGTCGGCCAGGACCTGCCAGTCGGCCAGGATCTGCCAGTCGGCCAGGATCAGTTAGATCCGCCATTCAGCCAGGATCCGCCAGTCAGCCAGGATCTGCCAGAACTGCCAGTCGGCCAGGATCTGCCAGAACTGCCAGTCGGCCAGGATCTGCCAGTCGGCCAGGATCTGCCAGTCGGCCAGGATATGCCAGTCAGCCAGGATCCGCCAGGATATGCCAGTCGGCCAGGATATGCCAGTCGGCCAGGATATGCCAGTCGGCCAGGATCCGCCAGGATCTGCCAGTCAGCCAGGATCTGCCAGTCGGCCAGGATATGCCAGTCAGCCAGGATCCGCCAGGATCTGCCAGTCAGCCAGGATCTGCCAGTCGGCCAGGATCTGCCAGAACTACCAGTCAGCCAGGATCCGCCAGAACTGCCAGGATCCGCCAGAACTGCCAGGATCCGCCAGAACTGCCAGTCGGCCAGGATCCGCCAGTCGGCCAGGATCCGCCAGGATCTGCCAGTCAGGCCAGGATCTGCCAGTCGGCCAGGATCAGTTAGATCCGCCATTCAGCCAGGATCCGCCAGTCTGCCAGGATCCACCAGTCAGCCAGGATCCGCCAGTCGGCCAGGATATGCCAGTCGGCCAGGATCCGCCAGGATCTGCCAGTCGGCCAGGATCTGCCAGTCGGCCAGGATATGCCAGTCGGCCAGGATATGCCAGTCGGCCAGGATATGCCAGTCGGCCAGGATATGCCAGTCGGCCAGGATCCGCCAGGATCTGCCAGTCAGCCAGGATCTGCCAGTCGGCCAGGATCTGCCAGTCGGCCAGGATCTGCCAGTCAGCCAGGATCAGTTAGATCCGCCATTCAGCCAGGATCCGCCAGTCAGCCAGGATCCACCAGAAGCCAGTCAGCCAGAATCTGCCCGAACTGCCAGTCAGCCAGGATCTGCCAGTCGGCCAGGATCTGCCAGTCAGCCAGGATCCGCCAGTCTGCCAGGATCAGTTAGATCCGCCATTCAGCCAGGATCTGCCAGTCTGCCAGGATCCGCCAGTCTGCCAGGATCCGCCAGAACTACCAGTCAGCCAGGATCCACCAGAACTGCCAGTCTGCCAGGATCCGCCAGTCTGCCAGGATCCGCCAGTCTGCCAGGATCCCCCAGAACTGCCAGTCGGCCAGGATCCGCCAGTCGGCCAGGATCCGCCAGTTGGCCAGGATCCGCCAGTCTGCCAGGATCCGCCAGTCGGCCAGGATCCGCCAGAAATGCCAGTCGGCCAGGATCTGCCAGTCGGCCAGGATCAGTTAGATCTGCCATTCAGCCAGGATCCGCCAGTCTGCCAGGATCCACCAGAAGCCAGTCAGCCAGGATCTGCCAGAACTGCCAGTCGGCCAGGATCTGCCAGTCGGCCAGGATCTGCCAGTCGGCCAGGATCCGCCAGTCTGCCAGGATCAGTTAGATCCGCCATTCAGCCAGGATCCGCCAGTGTGCTAGGATCTGCCAGTCAGCCAGGATCCGCCAGTCTGCCAGGATCCACCAGTCAGCCAGGATCCGCCAGAACTACCAGTCGGCCAGGATCCGCCAGAACTGCCAGTCGGCCAGGATCCGCCAGTCTGCCAGGATCCGCCAGGATCTGCCAGTCGGCCAGGATCTGCCAGTCGGCCAGGATCCGCCGTCGGCCAGGAACCGCCAGGATCTGCCAGTCGGCCAGGATTTGCCAGTCGGCCAGGATCTGCCAGTCGGCCAGGACATGCCAGTCCGCCAGGATCAGTTAGATCCGCCATTCAGCCAGGATCCGCCAGTCTGCCAGGATCCACCAGTCAACCAGGATCCGCCAGAAGTGTCAGTCAGCCAGGATCTGCCAGATCTGCTAGTCAGCCAGGATCCGCCAGTATCTGCCAGTAAGCCAGGATCTGCCGGAACCACCAGCCAGCCAGGATCTGGTAGATCCATCAACCTGCCTGAGCTTCCTCTCACTCCCGAGCTTCCTCTCACTCCCGAGCTTCCTCTCACTCCCGAGCTTCCCCTCGGTCCCGAGCTTCCCCTCGGTCCTGAGCTACCTCAGTCCAGTGGGGCCTGTTGTTAGGTTTCCTAGGCCAAGGTTAGCGGCGAGGGTCGCCACTCAAGGGACACTAAATCAAATCAAATCAAATCAAATCAAATGTTATTTGTCACATACACATGGTTAGCAGATGTTAATGCGAGTGTAGCGAAATGCTTGTGCTTCTAGTTCCGACAATGCAGTGATAACCAACAAGTAATCTAACTAACAATTCCAAAACTACTGTCTTATACACAGTGTAAGGGGATAAGGAACATGTACATAAGGATATATGAATGAGTGATGGTACAGGGCAGCATACAGTAGATGGTATCGAGTACAGTATATACATATGAGATGAGTGTGTAGACAAAGTAAACAAAGTGGCATAGTTAAAGTGGCTAGTGATACATGTGTTACATAAGGATGCAGTCGATGATGTAGAGTACAGTATATACATATGCATATGAGATTAATAATGTAGGGTAAGTAACATTATATAAGGTAGCATTGTTTAAAGTGGCTAGTGATATATTTACATCATTTCCCATCAATTCCCATTATTAAAATGGCTGGAGTTGGGTCAGTGTCAATGACAGTGTGTTGGCAGCAGCCACTCAGTGTTAGTGGTGGCTGTTTAACAGTCTGATGGCCTTGAGATAGAAGCTGTTTTTCAGTCTCTCGGTCCCAGCTTTGATGCACCTGTACTGACCTCGCCTTCTGGATGATAGCGGGGTGAACAGGCAGTGGTTCGGGTGGTTGATGTCCTTGATGATCTTTATGGCCTTCCTGTAACAACGGGTGGTGTAGGTGTCCTGGAGGGCAGGTAGTTTGCCCCCGGTGATGCGTTGTGCAGTCCTCACTACCCTCTGGAGAGCCTTACGGTTGAGGGCGGAGCAGTTGCCGTACCAGGCGGTGATACAGCCCGCCAGGATGCTCTCGATTGTGCATCTGTAGAAGTTTGTGAGTGCTTTTGGTGACAAGCCGAATTTCTTCAGCCTCCTGAGGTTGAATAGGCGCTGCTGCGCCTTTTTCACGACGCTGTCAGTGTGAGTGGACCAATTCAGTTTGTCTGTGATGTGTATGCCGAGGAACTTAAAACTAGCTACCCTCTCCACTACTGTTCCATCGATGTGGATAGGGGGATGTTCCCTCTCCTGTTTCCTGAAGTCCACAATCATCTCCTTAGTTTTGTTGACGTTGAGTGTGAGGTTATTTTCCTGACACCACACTCCGAGGGCCCTCACCTCCTCCCTGTAGGCCGTCTCGTCGTTGTTGGTAATCAAGCCTACCACTGTTGTGTCGTCCGCAAACTTGATGATTGAGTTGGAGGCGTGCGTGGCCACGCAGTCGTGGGTGAACAGGGAGTACAGGAGAGGGCTCAGAACGCACCCTTGTGGGGCCCCTGTGTTGAGGATCAGCGGGGAGGAGATGTTGTTGCCTACCCTCACCACCTGGGGGCGGCCCGTCAGGAAGTCCAGTACCCAGTTGCACAGGGCGGGGTCGAGACCCAGGGTCTCGAGCTTGATGACGAGCTTGGAGGGTACTATGGTGTTGAATGCCGAGCTGTAGTCGATGAACAGCATTCTCACATAGGTATTCCTCTTGTCCAGGTGGGTTAGGGCAGTGTGCAGTGTGGTTGAGATTGCATCGTCTGTGGACCTATTTGGGCGGTAAGCAAATTGGAGTGGGTCTAGGGTGTCAGGTAGGGTGGAGGTGATATGGTCCTTGACTAGTCTCTCAAAGCACTTCATGATGACGGAAGTGAGTGCTACGGGGCGGTAGTCGTTTAGCTCAGTTACCTTAGCTTTCTTGGGAACAGGAACAATGGTGGCCCTCTTGAAGCATGTGGGAACAGCAGACTGGTATAGGGATTGATTGAATATGTCCGTAAACACACCGGCCAGCTGGTCTGCGCATGCTCTGAGGGCGCGGCTGGGGATGCCGTCTGGGCCTGCAGCCTTGCGAGGGTTAACACGTTTAAATGTCTTACTCACCTCGGCTGCAGTGAAGGAGAGACCGCATGTTTCCGTTGCAGGCCGTGTCAGTGGCACTGTATTGTCCTCAAAGCGGGCAAAAAAGTTATTTAGTCTGCCTGGGAGCAAGACATCCTGGTCCGTGACTGGGCTGGATTTCATCTTGTAGTCCGTGATTGACTGTAGACCCTGCCACATGCCTCTTGTGTCTGAGCCATTGAATTGAGATTCCACTTTGTCTCTGTACTGACGCTTAGCTTGTTTGATAGCCTTCCGGAGGGAATAGTTGCACTGTTTGTATTCAGTCATGTTGCCAGACACCTTGCCCTGATTAAAAGCAGTGGTTCGCGCTTTCAGTTTCACGCGAATGCTGCCATCAATCCACGGTTTCTGGTTAGGGAATGTTTTTATCGTTGCTATGGGAACGACATCTTCGACGCACGTTCTAATGAACTCGCACACCGAATCAGCGTATTCGTCAATATTCCCATCTGACGCAATACGAAACATGTCCCAGTCCACGTGATGGAAGCAGTCTTGGAGTGTAGAGTCAGCTTGTTCTGACCAGCGTTGGACAGACCTCAGCGTGGGAGCCTCTTGTTTTAGTTTCTGTCTGTAGGCAGGGATCAGCAAAATGGAGTCGTGGTCAGCTTTCCCGAAAGGGGGGCGGGGCAGGGCCTTATATGCGTCGCGGAAGTTAGAGTAACAATGATCCAAGGTTTTACCACCCCTGGTTGCGCAATCGATATGCTGATAAAATTTAGGGAGTCTTGTTTTCAGATTGGCTTTGTTAAAATCCCCAGCTACAATGAATGCAGCCTCCGGATAAATGTTTTCCAGTTTGCAAAGAGTTAAATAAAGTTTGTTCAGAGCCATCGATGTGTCTGCTTGGGGGGGGATATATACGGCTGTGATTATAATCGAAGAGAATTCTCTTGGAAGATAATGCGTTCTACATTTGATTGTGAGGAATTCTAAATCAGGTGAACAGAAGGATTTGAGTTCCTGTATGTTTCCTTCATCACACCATGTCCCGTTAGTCATGAGGCATACGCCCCCGCCACTCTTCTTACCAGAGAGACGTTTCTGTCTGTAAGACAATTATGGAGTGGGGTCCACGTCCAGCGCCGCCACCGCGGACGGATGCCCACCCAGACCCTCCCCTATAGGTTTAGGTTGTGCGTTCGGAGTCCGCACCTTGGGGGGGGGGGGTTCTGTCGCGCTCTGTCCATCGTTCGTATGTGTTTTCCTTGTTTTAGTGTTGGTCAGGACGTGAGCTGGGTGGGCATTCTATGTTGTGTGTCTGGTTTGTCTATTTATATGTTTGGCCTGATATGGTTCTCAATCAGAGGCAGGTGTTAGTCGTTGTCTCTGATTGGGAACCATATTTAGGTAGCCTGTTTTGTGTTGGGTTTTGTGGGTGATTGTTCCTGTCTCTGTGTTTGCACCAGATAGGACTTTTTAGGTTTTCACTTTTCTTGTTTTGTATAGTCTGTTCATGTATAGTCGTCTTTATTAAAAACATGAATAACCACCGCGCTGCATTTTGGTCCGCCTCTCTTTCACCAGAAGAAAACCCTTACAAACAGTCCAAACATAGCTGAGTGCAATAGAGAAAAATGTCCACTAGATGACAGCAAATGGACCAATCACGACCCTACAGAAAAGGTGAGAAATCCATATCTGCTTTTAAACCAGAGTGCTTAGTGGCCTGTAGTTTGTAAATCCATATCTTCATTTAAGCCAGAGAACTTACTGGCCTGTAGTTTGTAAATCCGTATCTTCATTTAAACCAGGGTACATAGTGGCCTGTAGTTTGTAAATCCGTATCTTCATTTAAACCAGGGTACTTAGTGGCCTGTCATTTGTAAATCCCAAAACTTTCCCTTTGGTTTAACTGTTTCTCTTTGCCTGGAGAAAACCAACACATCACATTTCAACTTAACGAGCAGTGATGATGAGGATCACTCCTGACACTCCGAGGCCAGCACCTTCCAAGAGGGAGTGGATGCGGAAGAGGCCAAACCTGAGGGGGAGGAAGAAATCAAGACTATCCAACCACACGGAGCAGGACCAGAACAAGGCTGTGATCAACTTTTCTGGAGAACCCATTTCTGATGATTGTGTAAGGTTTTGTCTAAAGGACTGTCCTTTGTCCCCACATACTCAACAAATTAATTCAATACAAAGATTGACCTATTTTGTTTCTACAGGAATCTACATCTGAAGGCCTGGTACAAGCAACACATCTCTCCAACTACAGACAGGTCAGGCAGTTTCTGTGCCCTCAAACACCTTTTAAACCCAAGTCCACCTTTTGTCCCATCGTCCAGATTTCCACACTAAATACATTTGCCACAAAGGTACATTTTGATGTGGAGAATCTGTTTAAGGGTAAAATTGACTCCAACCAAACACGATGTAATCTTTCTAAGACAGAGAGGGATGCAGTTCAATCATTGTCCAAAAATGAACGGATTGTGGTTAAAAAAGACATTTGTGCACCGGGGCCTCCCACTCTTTTTTCTATTCTGGATAGAGACAGTTTGCGCTGTTCTGTGAAGGGAGTAGTACACAGCGTTCAACGAGATCTTCAGTTTCTTGGCAATTTCTCGCATGGAATAGCCTTCATTTCTCAGAACAAGAATAGACTGACAAGTTTCAGAAGAAAGTCTTTGTTTCTGGCCATTTTGAACCTATAATTGAACTCATAAATGCTGATGATCCAGATACTCAACTAGTCTAAAGAAGGCCTTCTTTAATCAGAAAAACAGTTTTCCGCTGTGCTAACATAATTACAAAAGGGTTATCTAATGATCAATTAGACTTTTAAAATTATAAACTTGGATTAGCTAACACAACGTTCCATTGGAACTCAGGAGTGAGGGTTGCTACGTAGATATTCCATAAAAAAATCTGCCATTTTGTCACGCCCTGGTCGAAGTATGTATGTTTGTCTTCATTTATTTAGTCAGGCCAGGGTGTGACATGGGTTTATTTTGTGGTGTGTTTTTGTATTGGGGTTTTAGTAGGTATTGGGATTGTGGCTGAGTAGGGTTGTCTAGGAAAGTCTATGGTTGCCATGAGGCGGTTCTTAATCAGAGGCAGGTGATTTTCGTTGTCTCTGATTGGGAACCATATTTAGGCAGCCATATTCTTTGAGTGTTTCGTGGGTGATTGTTCCTGTCTTTGTGTTTGCACCAGATAGGGCTGGTTCGGTTTTCATTATTTCATTTCATTATTTTTGTAGTTTCTGCATGTACAGTTTTCCTTCATTAAAATATATCATGAATCATCATCACGCTGCATTTTGGTCCAATCCTTGTTCCACCTCTTCGTCAGAGGAGGAGATAGAAGATAGCCGTTACAGAATCACCCACCACAACAGGACCAAGTGGCGTGGTAACAGGCAGCATGAGCAGCGCGACAAGAATTTCTGGACTTGGGAGGAAATCCTCGATGGGAGAGGACCCTGGGCTAAACCAGGGGAGTGCAGCCGCACCAAGGTGCAGCGAGAGAAGGACTGGACATGAGAGGACGAACTGGACTGTGAAGGACCTTGGGCTCAGCCTGGAGAATATCGCCGCCCCAAGGAAGAACTGGAGGCGAAGAAAGCGGAGAGGAGCTGGTATGAGGAGGCAGCACGGCAACACGGATGGAAGCCTGAGAGTCAGCCCCAACAATTTATTGGGGGGGGCTCACAGGGAGTATGGCTATGCCAGGTAGGAGACCTGCGCAAACTCCCTGTGCTTAACGGGGGGGCTAGAGAGACCGGGCAGGCACCGTATTATGCTATGGAGCACACGGTGTCTCCAGTGCGGGTGCATAGCCCGGTGCGGTACATACCAGCTCTTCGTATTGGCCGGGCTAGAGTGGGCATCGAGCCAGGTAAGGTTGGGCAGGCTTGGTGCTCAAGAGCTCCAGTGCGCCTGCACGGTCCGGTCTATCCAGAGCCACCTCCACACACCAGTCCTCTGGTGGCAGCTCCCCGCACCAGGCTTCCTGTGCGTGTTCTCGGTCCAGTCCCACCAGTGCCAGCACCACGCATCAGGCCTACAGTGCGCCTCGCCTCTCCAGCACTGCCGGAGTCTCCCGCCTGTTCAGCGCAGCCAGAGCCATCCTCATCTCCAGCGCTGCTGGAGTCTCCTGCCTGTTCAGCGCTGCCAGAGCCTTCCTCCTCTACAGCGCTGGTGGAGTCTCCTGCCTGTTTAGCGCAGCCTGAGCTGCAAGCCTGCATGGAGCAGCCTGAGCTGTCAGTCTGCATAGAGCAGCCTGAGCTGCCAGTCTGCATGGAGCAGCCAGAGCTGCCAGTCTGCATGGAGCAGCCAGAGCTGCCAGTCTGCATGGAGCAGCCAGAGCTGCCAGTCTGCATGGAGCAGCCAGAGCTGCCAGTCTGCATGGAGCAGCCAGAGCTGCCAGTCTGCATGGAGCAGCCAGAGCTGCCAGTCTGCATGGAGCAGCCAGAGCTGCCAGTCTGCATGGAGCAGCCAGAGCTGCCAGTCTGCATGGAGCAGCCAGAGCTGCCAGTCTGCATGGAGCAGCCAGAGCTGCCAGTCTGCATGGAGCAGCCAGAGCTGCCAGTCTGCATGGAGCAGCCAGAGCTGCCAGTCTGCATGGAGCAGCTAGATCTGCCAGTCAGCCATGATCTTCCAGATCTGCCAGTCAACCAGACACTTCCAGATCCGCCAGTCAACTAGACTCTTCCAGATCCGCCAGCCAGCCAGGATCTGCCGGAGCCAATTACCTGCCTGAGCTTCCTATCAGTGCTGAGCTTCTCCTCAGTGCCGAGCTTCTCCTCAGTGCCGAGCTTCCCCTCAGTGCCGAGCTGCCCCTCAGTCCCGAGCTGCCCCTCAGTCCCGAGCTGCCCCTCAGTCCAGTGGGGTTCTGGGTGAGGACTACTAGGCCATGGTCGGCGGCGAGGGTGAACTATCCTAGGACGCGAGGGGGAGGAATTAAGACATTGATGGAGTGGGGTCCACGTCCCGAGCCGGAGACGCCAACATGGACAGACGCCGGACCCTCCCTATTGTTTTGATGTGTGTCCGGGAGTCTCCACCTTAGGGGGGGGGGGGGGGGGGGTTCTGTCACACCCTGGTCGACGTATGTATGTTTGTCTTCATTTATTTGGTCAGGCCAGGGTGTGACATGGGTTTATTTTGTGGTGTGTTTTTGTATTGGGGTTTTAGTAGGTATTGGGATTGTGGCTGAGCAGGGTTGTCTAGGAAAGTCTATGACTGCCTTGAGGCGGTTCTTAATCAGGGGCAGGTGATTTTCGTTGTCTCTGATTGGGAACCATATTTTGGCAGCCATATTCTATATTGTTTCGTGGGTGATTGTTCCTGTCTTTTGTGTTTGCACCAGATAGGGCTGTTTCGGTTTTCATCATTTCATTATTTTTGTAGTTTCTGCATGTATAGTTTTCCTTCATTAAAATATATCATGAATCATCATCACGCTGCATTTTGGTCCAATCCTTGTTCCACCTCTTCGTCAGAGGAGGAGATAGAAGAGAGCCGTTACACATTTCCAGCTACAATAGTCTTTTACAACATCAACAATGTCTACACTGTATATATGATCAGTTTGATGTTATTTTAATGGACAAAAAATGAGTTTTTCTTTCAAAAACAAGGACATTTCTAACTGACCCCAAAGTTTTGAAGAGTAGTGTGTGTACATATATATACATACACACACACACACACACACAGTATATTGTCCCTGTCGTATTTGTACAGTGGGGGGGCTCTCAATCCCCTCCCAGACCTCCACCTCTTCCTACCCTGTCTACTGAGTAATCAAGCCTCAACTCTCCAGTTCTCTCCTGACCGTCTTATCTGATCTGCTGAGCCGGAGCGGATACATTTTACCATCCCTGCTACCAATGTCAGCCAGTCAGAGAGACGGCGAGACAGGTATTTTTCCAAAAATAATTTTTACATTTAACTAGGCAAGTCAGTTAAGCACAAATTCTTATTTACAATGACAGCCTACCAGGGAACAGTGGGTTTATTGCATTGTTCAAGGGCAGAATAACAGACCTTATCAGCTCAGGGATTTGATCCTGCAACCTTTTGGTTACTGGCCCAATGCACTAACCACTAGGCTCCTTGCCGCACCATCACGCAATGTGTCCGTAATGGCAATGACAAATAGTGCTTATTCAAATACCAATGCACTGTATGCCCCTTGTAAACAGATAGGCGAGGAATTTGTGCTTCATATCAAATCTCCCTCCCCTCACTTATTGTTACATCGTCACTGTTGTCATTAAACTAAATACATGTTTAGATAAAGGCCTGTGTAGATGTTATGTAACGCCACACCATGCTCAGCATCCTCGTCCTTTTTCCATCAAATATTTGCAATGTTGCATTCAATATAAACAACTACAGTAAATTGTCTACAATGTATTTTTGGGGAACATCTCTGTACTTTTGTTATCAGTGGAATAAAATTTGCAGGGGCTAAATAATCCCCCAAAATACTGTAGGCTAGCTCTCGGGGAACCGTGAATGATCATGATATGCATCCGTCATTCAGATTTACCAACAAACAGGGAGTCTATCTCTATTGACAGACATTACCGACTTAGACCCCTCTTTTCTGTTCTGAGGAAAGCGAGCCAGCCGTGTGGGTGAGTGTTTTGGCCATCACCTGAGACATTTTCTGCTGAGTCAATGGTTGAAATCATTATTTACCACAGTCGTATAAAGCCAGAGTGTCCCAGAAACCACCAAGCATTTTTATTGCTATTGAAATTAGAGGGAGATGGACTCAAGCAGAGAGAGGTTCAGCTGGTTCAGAAAGGAAACTCATTTACCTCTCAATTAATTACACTAGGCTTTGAACACAAAAGCCACAAATCTGAGCCAAACTGCTGAAAATATACCTGTTCAGCATATTGAACAGTGTCTTTCTGTGATAGTCAACCGAATGCGTTGAAATTCTAAAATAAAACATGGTTGTTATTATATATGGTGTATAACAAGCATTGAAATGGATCTCATACATTCAATACAATACCATAGGTTAATTGTGTATGGCGTTGAGATATCTGGTGAAGTAGGACTATACAGTACACCACTCCTGGTATTAATGCCCTCCTTAGTGATATCCACACACAGTGGAGATTTTGAGCCTATCATGGAATGTTTTAATGCCTCCCTCAACTCACAAACTGACTTAAAATTTAAAATGGCAGCTCATTTACTACATCAATCGAAGTGTAAAATAACAATGACGTAAGGTGGCCAGTAAATAATGATTTGGTGACTTTCCTTTCCACCTCTTAAACCAATTTATTCACGTAATTTACAGTGCCTGAAGGGTAAAATACATTTAACATTTAAAGACACACAAGGGTGCTCAGCCAAGGCTGACATGTACACTGAACAACAATATAAACACAACATGTAAAGTGTTGGTCCCATATTTCATAACCTGAAATAAGGTGAAGCATATCAAGAAGCTGATTAAACAGCATGCTCATTACACAGGTGCACCTTATGCTGGGGACAATAAAAGGCCACTCTAAAATGTGTAGTTTTGTCACACAACAATGCCACAGATGTCTCAAGTTTTGAGGGACTGTGCAAGTGGCATGCTGACTGCAGGAATGTTGCCAGAGAATAAGAAATTAATTTGTCTACCATAAGCCGCCTCCAGCATTGTTTTAGAGAATTGTGGGTTAGCAGTGTGCCGATGTCAACGTTGTGAAAAGAGTGCCCAATGGTGGCATTGGGGTTATGGTATGGGCAGGCACAAGCTACGGACAACGAACACAATTCCATTTTATCTTTGGCAATTTGAATGTACAGAAATATCTTGACGAGATCCTGAGGCCCATTGAGAAACCCATTTCTTTTAATAAGGTATCTGTGACCAACAGAGCCATATCTGTATTCCCAGTCATGTGAAATCAATAGAATAGTGCTGAATGAATTTATTTCAATTGACTGATTTCCTCATATGAACTGTAACTCAGTAAAATCGTTGAAATTATTGCACGTTGCATTTCTATTTTTGTTCAGTATATATAGCATATATTAGTCTTCACCTTATAACTCACCTTGTGTTTCCAGGCTCTCACACAACTCGGACTTGGCTTCTCCGTTGGGACGTAGGCTCGCCTTGGGGTTGAACTTGTTGGACATGGTGGCAGCTGTGACCACAGCCTTGAGGCTGCGTGTGCGTTTGGGAACGTTCTGCTCCGGGTGCCTGAGGATCACGTAGACCTTGGGCATGTACAGCATCCCCAGAGAGACAGATGCACTCAGGCTCACAGAGATGGTCAGCGTAGTTGTCTGGATGTACATCTGTAAAGTAATGTCATGGAGACTCTGTTAGACCTACGGATCGAAATTGGTGTAGGGTTAAGATTAGGGTTAATGTAACCGGTGTCGGGAACCATACACAATCTGCTGGGCTATATTCCCTACCTGAAGTTAATAAAGAGCACTACGAATCGACAGTTACTGCTCCACCACATCCCTGGTGGTTTACTCTAGATGTTAATGCTCATGTCAAACCCTCTTTCCTTATATGCGGTTAAACACTTCTGTCCATTTGTCCTTGCTGTATGTCCTTCATGAAGAGACGGAAATGATTTGTGAAGGACACAACATACACCGTACAATCCATGACAAAGCTTTACTCTTCACCAAAGTTCTTGTGCCTGTGTAACGAGTACGTGTAATAGAGTATACACTGTAAGCCTAAAGCATATGAGACATGTTTGTGGTGTATCACTATTATTCATTACATTTCACATGACAGAAGTCAATTATTAATAGAGGTATCTGTTGGTAGGATGGCTTGATCCTCTCTTCATAACCCCCCCCATCACACACACACACACACACACACACACACACACACACACACACACACACACACACACACACACACACACACACACACACACACACACACACACACACACACACACACACACACACACACACACACACACACACAACCACCACCACCACCACTGCGGTGCATGCAACCAAGAGTCTCTTGTTTGTTGATTTTCGGCAGTGCTTGTTTTAACATGACCATCACGTCAACCTTTAAAACGGAATGTCATAACACCAGCCTATCTGCCCTATTCTGATTCACTACAAGCTGCCCCATAAAAAAACGAAATAACCTCATGAATTTTTTATCCACGGCTGAACATTGTGAATCACAGGGGAGGGCCTTGCTGATCAGCAGTCTCCCTCACTCCATTTTAAGTGTTTGCAAAGCAGAACTGTGTGAATTAGGCCATCTTATTGAGAACATTAAATGGGAGGGACAGGCTCGTATGAATTGTAATGTATACAGTACATTGTTACAAATACTGATCACCTAACTTGATGAGGGAAAAGCAATTAAAAGGTTGGGCTAATAAAAGATGGTATAGACCCAAATTATTTTATACCATGACACTGTATGACCCAACCTAAAACAAACATAATCCACACTGACACATCTCGTTTAACATGTAATGAAATCAATAAATACCAATAATGTGTTAACCTGTAAGGTATTTGACTGAGAGACCATTATAATTCTAATCTGTTCGGTTTGACTCGACCTTCGTAGCGAGCTATCTTAATGCAGCAAGAGATTCCCTCCCGCTGTTTCATCAACATAGTGTAGCATCCCCAGACTTTACTTCTGCTAGTGTGTCTTTGTTTGTTTTTGTTACGTCTATCCCTCTAAGACGCTCCGCTTCCTCTCCAGATTGCTTTGCTTACCACCTAGGTGAAGCGCAGCACCATCGAGAATAGTGGATGGGACGTTAGAGGAGCAGATGCCAGCGGTGGTAGAGCCTCTCACAGCTGTGGAGACACAGTCCACTAGTGCTCTGCTCTGGGCTGTGTTTGGCTCTGCAGTCTTATAGGGGGATTCAGGACCCAATATGTTATCCATGGATTCATTTAAGGACAAATAAATAAACGGGGACAATCAGGACAAGTTGTAGTGGGAAATGATTTGATCGATTATTTGGTTTATGTTATCTGCTGCTGCATTGTACTAATGGTTCAGCTTTACTTGACACCCACCGTCATATTACGTTACGACACGGTCATAACCATGTCATAACAACTGACATGACATGTCATAACCTGTCATAATGTGGTCATAACACTGCCACGACCCATATATTTACACTTGTTGTGACATATATTGCGCAGAGAATCAAAAAGTTTCCCTGTCAAGAAGTTTCCTTTAGTTTTGAAAGTTTGTTTCATAAGTCCTTTGTTGTTGTAATGAATTTTTTGCAATCATAGTTTTTTTTCATCATATTTTAAATAACTTAAAAATACACTTTATGACACTGTCAAGAAGCATTATGACCATCCTGTGTCACAGGTAACCACATTAAGTGTTTTAATAGGGCTTGGGGCCACCACAAGCTGCCAAAACAGCTTCAATGCGCCTTGGCATAGATTCTACAAGTGTCTGGATGGAGGTGACACCATTCTTTCACGAGAAATTCCATAATTTGGTGTTTTGTTGATGGAAAACGCTGTCTCGGGCGCCACTCCAGAATCTCCTGTAAGTGTTCAATTGGATGGGATCTGGTCACACACACACACACACACACACACACACACACACACACACACACACACACACACACACACACACACACACACACACACACACACACACACACACACACACACACACACACACACACACACACACACACACACACACACACACACTTTAAACCCACTATGCTACTTTGAGACCCATCTTTCAAAGTCACTTTTCTTCTAGCCAAAATAATGGACAACTGGGCAATTAAGCATGATGGGATGTTAACTTCTAAACCCTCATACCACCGACGGGGGTTATTTTGACCATATCATAGTCTAAAGGCGGTTTATTCAATTCTTCACATTTTTCACAACTTTGTCAGTGAACTTGTTCTTAATAAATCTAAATAATTGTTTAGTGTTTCTGTATCAATATGGACTTTTTATAAATTCAATTCCTTTATGGTCATTTTCTGCTGCCTCAGTTTGTATGACAGAAATTTGCATATACTCCAGAATGTTATGAAGGGTGATCAGATGAATTGCAATTAATTGTAAAGTCCCTCTTTGCCATGCAAATGAACTGAATACCCACTACATTTCCACTACATTTCAGCCCTGTCACAAAAGGACCAGCTGACATCATGTCAGTGATTCTGTCATGTTTTGTCTTATATTGTCTTGTCATTATGCTTTCCCTTCTGTTTGTTTCCCCCTGCTGGTCTTATTAGGTTCGTTCCCTTTTTCTATCCCTCTCTCTCCCCCTCCCTCTCTCTCCTCTCTCTATCGTTCCGTTCCTGCTCCCAGCTGTTCCTCATTCTCCTAACTCACTCATTTAGTCTTTTCACACCTGTCCCCTATTTTGTCCTCTGATTAGAGTCCCTATTTCTCCCCTTGTTTTCCGCTTCTGTCCTTGTCGGATCCTTATATGATGTTCGCTGTGCTGTGTCATTGTCTCGCCCTGTCGTGTCTTGTCTCCTTCAGATGCTGCGTGTGAGCAGGTGTCTAAGTCTGCTACGGTCGGTGCCTTCCCGAGGCAACCTGCAGTCAATGGTCGAGTCTCCAGTCTGTCCTCGTCACTACGAGTGGATTTAAGTTTTTTCATGTTTTGTTTTCTTCTTTAATTGTCCAGGAGTATTGCTTTTGCCTTTTACTGGAATAAAGACTCTGTTTTCGCCAAGTCGCTTTTGGGTCCCCATTCACCTGCATAACAGATTCTCTCATTAACACAGGTGTGAGCGTTGACGAGGACAAGGCTGGAGATCACTCTGTCATGCTGATTGAGTTTGAACAACAGACTGGAAGCTTCAAAAGGAGGGTGGTGCTTGGAATCATTGTTCTTCCTCTGTCCAACATGGTTACATGCAAGGAACCGCATCATTGCTTTGCACAAAAAGGGCTTCACAGGCAAGGATATTGCTGCCAGTAAGATTACACCTAAATCAAACATGAATTGGATCATCAAGAACTTCAAGGAGAGTGGTTCAATTGTTGTGAAGAAGGCTTCAGGGCATACAAGAAAGTCCAGCAAGCGCCAAGACCATCTCCTAAAGTTGATTCAGCTGGGGGATCGGGGCACCACCAGTACAGAGCTTGCTCAGGAATGGCAGCAGGCAGGTGTGAGTGCATCTTGACTGCCGAGGACTGGGGTAATGTCATTTTCTCTGATGAATCCCCTTTCCGATTGTTTGGGGCATCTGGAAAAAAGCTTGTCTGGAGAAGACAAGGTGAGCGCTACCATCAGTCCTGTGTCATGCCAACAGTGAAGCATCCTGAGACCATTAATGTGTGGGGTTGCTTCTCAGCCAAGGGAGTGGGCTCACTCACAATTTTACCTAAGAACACAGCCATGAATAAAGAATTGTACCAACACATCCTCCGAGAGCAACTCCGAGAGCAACCATCCAGGAACAGTTTGGTGACTAACAATGCCTTTTTCAGCATGATGGAGCACCTTGCCATAAGGCAAAAGTGATAACTAAGTGGCTCGGGGAACAAAACATCGATATTTTGGGTCCATGACCAGGAAACACCCTAGACCTTAATCCCATTGAGAACTTGTGGTCAATCCTCAAGAGGCGGGTGGACAAACAAAAACCCACAAATTCTGACAAACTCCAAGCATTGATTATGCAAGAACGGGCTGCCATCATTCAGGATGTGGCCCAGAAGTTAATTGACAGCATGCCAGGGCATGCTTGAAGAAGAAGGGTCAACACTGCAAATATTGACTCTTTGCATCAACTTCATGAAATTGTCAATAAAAGCCTTTGACACTTATGAAATGCTTGTAATTATACTCCAGTATTCCATAGTAACATCTGACAAAAAATATCTAAAGACACTGAAGAAGCAAACTTTGTGAAAATTAATATTTGTGTCATTCTCAAAACTTTTGGCCATGACTGTATATAGCTGCCTTCGTGTTGCAGGACCTCAGGAAGAGTAGCTGCTGCCTTGACAACAGCTAAATGGGGATACATAATAAATACAAATACAAAGCATGTCATCCTTTAATGCAGAGTTGACCATTACAATTCATTCACTGTACAATCTGAACATTTGAATTACTGTTTGGCATTGCAGTTCTGTTGAATAAGCCTAAAATTAACCGTCCACCATGGGGCTGTGAGTGTATATCAGAGCAAACCCATTTTCAGACTGTGACTAAGACAGTAGACTGGCAGGATCATTCGCCTGTACTTCTCCCCTAATTTGCCTCTTCCTCAGCACATTCAGAGCAGTGCATATTGGAGGAGTGCTATTGGCAGACCTGCACATATAGAACATGTGTTTTTCTACGGACCTGCATTTCTTTAGCGAGCCTAAGATTGTACTTTTCTATACCATGTATGACTGTAATAAGGTAGGGTAGCCTAGTGGTTAGAGCGTTGGACTAGTAACCGGAAGGTTGCAAGTTCAAATCCCCGAGCTGACAAGCTACAAATCTGTCATTCTGCCCCTGAACAGGCAGTTAACCCACTGTTCCTAGGCCGTCATTGAAAATAAGAATTTGTTCTTAACTGATTTCCCTAGTTAAATAAAGGTTAAAAAAACAAAAATCATCTGTGCATATAATAATCTGCCAATGGGATGCAAAGTCTTCAAATGGTATAATACTTGATATATGCAATGCAAGAACTTGGATAAGCTCTGAATTTACACAGAGAGCTGTATTCTCAGAAAAGTAGCTACTGTACGGCAAATCTAAAAAAAGTTTTTCTTTGAATCTGGAGACATAATATTCAATTATACATATCCTCAGAGGGCGGAGGGGAACAGTTGGGGTGATCTTGACCTGATAAAGATGGAGCACCTTCTGTACTATGGTTATAACTGGTAATAACTAAGTATGATTGTGTACAAAATCAAACCTACCTTAGATATATGCTTAGTTGCAGTCAAAACAGCTCATAAAAGTCTGTCAGTGGTATATAGCACAGATAGTGCTATATTGGTGTGTATTCTCCAAAGAATAGAAGTCACAGTGCATTCAGAAAGTATTCAGACCCCTTGACTTTTTCCACACTTTCTTATGTTACAGCCTTGTTCTAAAAAATATATATATATTTGTAATGCCCTTCATCAATCTACCCGCAATACCCCATAACAACAAAGCAGAAACAGGTACAGTGCCTTGCGAAAGTATTCGGCCCCCTTGAACTTTGCGACCTTTTGCCACATTTCAGGCTTCAAACATAAAGATATAAAACTGTATTGTTTTGTGAAGAATCAACAACAAGTGTGACACAATCATGAAGTGGAACGACATTTATTGGATATTTCTAACTTTTTGAACAAATCAAAAACTGAACAATTGGGCGTGCAATATTATTCAGCCCCCTTAAGTTAATACTTTGTAGCGCCACCTTTTGCTGTGATTACAGCTGTAAGTCGCTTGGGGTATGTCTCTATTAGTTTTGCACATCGAGAGACTGAAATTTTTTCCCATTCCTCCTTGCAAAACAGCTCGAGCTCAGTGAGGTTGGATGGAGAGCATTTGTGAACAGCAGTTTTCAGTTCTTTCCACAGATTCTCGATTGGATTCAGGTCTGGACTTTGACTTGGCCATTCTAACACCTGGATATGTTTATTTTTGAACCATTCCATTGTAGATTTTGCTTTTTGTTTTGGATCATTGTCTTGTTGGAAGACAAATCTCCATCCCAGTCTCAGGTCTTTTGCAGACTCCATCAGGTTTTCTACCAGTATGGTCCTGTATTTGGCTCCATCCATCTTCCCATCAATTTTAACCATCTTCCTTGTCCCTGCTGAAGAAAAGCAGGCCCAAACCATGATGCTGCCACCA
The DNA here is from genome assembly GCF_021184085.1 of Oncorhynchus gorbuscha. Taxonomy (NCBI): domain Eukaryota; kingdom Metazoa; phylum Chordata; class Actinopteri; order Salmoniformes; family Salmonidae; genus Oncorhynchus; species Oncorhynchus gorbuscha. The sequence continues at coordinate 57,055,850 of NC_060175.1, forward strand.
CCATGTTTGACAGTGGGGATGGTGTTCAGGGTGATGAGCTGTGTTGCTTTTACGCCAAACATAACGTTTTGCATTGTTGCCAAAAAGTTCAATTTTGGTTTCATCTGATCAGAGCACCTTCTTCCACATGTTTGGTGTGTCTCCCAGGTGGCTTGTGGCAAACTTTAAACAACACTTTTTATGGATATCTTTAAGAAATGGCTTTCTTCTTGCCACTCTTCTATAAAGGCCAGATTTGTGCAATATACGACTGATTGTTGTCCTGTGGACAGAGTCTCCCACCTCAGCTGTAGATCTCTGCAGTTCATCCAGAGTGATCATGGGCCTCTTGGCTGCATCTCTGATCAGTCTTCTCCTTGTATGAGCTGAAAGTTTAGAGAGACGGCCAGGTCTTGGTAGATTTGCAGTCTGATACTCCTTCCATTTCAATAGTATCGCTTGCACAGTGCTCCTTGGGATGTTTAAAGCTTGGGAAATCTTTTTGTATCCAAATCCGGCTTTAAACTTCTTCACAACAGTATGTCGGACCTGCCTGGTGTGTTCCTTGTTCTTCATGATGCTCTCTGCACTTTTAACGGACCTCTGAGACTATCACAGTGCAGTTGCATTTATACAGAGACTTGAGTACACACAGGTGGATTGTATTTATCATCATTAGTCATTTAGGTCAACATTGGATCATTCAGAGATCCTCACTGGACTTCTGGAGAGAGTTTGCTGCACTGAAACTAAAGGGGCTGAATAATTTTGCACGCCCAATTTTTCAGTTTTTGATTTGTTAAAAACGTTTGAAATATCCAATAAATGTCGTTCCACTTCATGATTGTGTCCCACTTGTTGTTGATTCTTCACAAAAAAATACAGTTTTATATCTTTATGTTTGAAGCCTGAAATATAGCAAAAGGTCGCAAAGTTCAAGGGGGCCAAATACTTTCGCAAGGCACTGTAGTTATACATTTTATCAAATGTGTTAAACAAATTAAATATTACATTTACATAAGTATTCAGACACTTTACTAAGTACTCTCTTGAAACACCTTCGGGAGTGATTACAGCCTCGATTCTTCTTGGGTATGATGCTACAAGCTTGGCACACCTGTATTTGGGGAATTTTCCCCATTCTTCTCTGCAGATCCTCTCAAGCTCTGTCAGGTTGGAATGGGAGCGTCGCTGCACTGCTAGTTTCAGATCTCTCCAGAGATTTCTGATCGGGTTCAAGTCCGGACTCTGGCTGGGCCACTCAAGGACATTCAAAGTCTTGTCCCGAAGCCACTCCTGCCGTGTCTTGGCAGTGTGCTTGGGTCGTTGTGCTGATGGAAGGTGAACCGTCGCCCCAGTCTGAGGTTCTGAGCAGTCCAGAGCAGGTTTTCATCAAGGATCTCTCTGTACTTTTTTTACGTTCATCTTTCTCTCCTGACTAGTTTCTCTCCTGACTTTCGCTCCTGACTAGTCTCCCAGTCTCTGCCGCTGAAAAGATTCCCCACAGCATGATGCTGCCACCACCATTCTAAACCGTAGTGATAGTGCCGGGTTTCCTCCAGATGTGACCCTTGGCATTCAGTCCAAACAGTTCAATCTTGGTTTTGTCAGACCAGAGAATCTTGTTTCTCATGGTCTGAGAGTCCTTTAGGTGCCTTTTGGCAAACTGCAAGCAGGCTGTCATGTGCCTTTTAATGAAGAGTGGCTTCCATCTGCTCACTCTACCATAAAGGCCTGATTGGTGGAGTGCTGCAGAGATGGTTGTCCTTCTGGAAGGTTCTCCCATCTCCACAGAGGGACTCTGGAGCTCTGTCAGAGTGACCATCGGGTTCTTGTTCACCTCCCTGACCAAAGCCTTTCTCCCCCGATTGCTCAGTTTGGCTGGATGGCCAGCTCAAGGAAGAGTATTGGTGGTTCCAAACTTAGTCCATTGAAGAATGATGGACGCCACTGTGTTCTTGGGGGATCTTCAATTCTGCAGAATTGCTTTGGTAACCTTCCCCAGATCTGTGCCTCGACACAGTCCTGTCTCAGAACTCTACGGACAATTCCGTCAACCTCATGGCTTGGTTTTTCGCTCTGACATGCACTGTCAACTGTGGGACCTTACATAGACAGGTGTGTGCCTTTCCAAATCATGTCCAATCAATTCAATTTAACACAGGTGGACAAGTTGTAGAAACATCAAGGATGATCAATGGAAACAGGATGCGCCTGAGCTAAATTCCAAGTCTTTATGGCGCCTGAGCTAATGTAAATAAGTTTTTTATTTTTAATACATTTGCAAAAAAAACAAAACTGTTTTCTTGCTTTGTCATTATGGGTTATTAAGCGGTACCGATGCACCAAGTCTGGAACCAACGGGACCCTGAACAGCTTCTACCCCTAAGCCATAAGACTGCTAAATAGTTAACTAAATAGCTACCCGCACTATCTGTATTGACCCCCTTTGCACTAACTCTTTTGACTCATCACATATGCTGCTGCTACTGCTTATTATCTATGTTGTTGCCTAGTTCCTCTACCTGCATGTACATATCTACCTCAATTACCACGTACGCCTGCACATCGACTCGGTACTGTAGCCATGTTAAATCAAATCAAATTTTATTTGTCACATACACATGGTAAGCAGATGTTAATGCGAGTGTAGCGAAATGTTTGTGCATCTAGTTCCGACAATGCAGTAATAACCAACAAGTAATCTAACTAACAATTCCAAACTACTGTCTTATATACACACAAGTGTAGGGGGATAAAGAATATGTACATAAAGATATATGAATGAGTGATGGTACAGAGCGGCATAGGCAAGATACGGTAGATGGTATCGAGTACAGTATATACATATGAGATGAGTATGTAAACAAAGTGGCATAGTTAAAGTGGCTAGTGATACATGTATTACATAAAGATGCAGTAGATGATATAGAGTACCGTATATACGTATACATATGGGATGAATAATGTAGGGTATGTAAACATTATATTAGGTAGCATTGTTTAGTGGCTAGTGATGCATTTTACAACATTTCCCATCAACTCCCATTATTAAAGTGGCTGGAGTTGAGTCAGTGTGTTGGCAGCAGCCACTCAATGTTAGTGGTGGCTGTTTAACAGTCTGATGGCCTTGAGATAGAAGCTGTTTTTCAGTCTCTCGGTCCCAGCTTTGATGCACCTGTACTGACCTCGCCTTCTGGATGATAGCGGGGTGAACAGGCAGTGGCTCGGGTGGTTGTTGTCCTTGATGATCTTTATGGCCTTCCTGTAACATTGGGTGGTGTAGGTGTCTTGGAGGGCAGGTAGTTTGCCCCCGGTGATGCGTTGTGCAGACCTCACTACCCTCTGGAGAGCCTTACGGTTGTGGGCGGAGCAGTTGCCGTACCAGGCGGTGATACAGCCCGCCAGGATGCTCTCGATTGTGCATCTGTAGAAGTTTGTGAGTGCTTTTGATGACAAGCCGAATTTCTTCAGCCTCCTGAGGTTGAAGAGGCGCTGCTGCTTCTTCTTCATGATGCTGTCTGTGTGGGTGGACCAATTCAGTTTGTCTGTGATGTGTATGCCGAGGAACTTAAAACTTGCTACCCTCTCCACTACTGTTCCATCGATGTGGATAGGGGGGTGTTCCCTCTGCTGTTTCCTGAAGTCCAAAATCATCTCCTTAGTTTTATTGACGTTGAGTGTGAGGTTATTTTCCTGACACCACACTCCGAGGGCCCTCACCTCCTCCCTGTAGGCCGTCTCGTCGTTGTTGGTAATCAAGCCTATCACTATAGTGTCGTCCGCAAACTTGATAATTGAGTTGGAGGCGTGCGTGGCCACGCAGTCGTGGGTGAACAGGGAGTACAGGAGAGGGCTCAGAACGCACCCTTGTGGGGCCCCAGTGTTGAGGATCAGCAGGGTGGAGATGTTGTTGCCTACCCTCACCACCTGGGGGCGGCCCGTCAGGAAGTCCAGTACCCAGTTGCACAGGGCGGGGTCGAGACCCAGGGTCTCGAGCTTGATGACAAGCTCGGAGGGTACTATGGTGTTAAATGCCGAGCTGTAGTCGGTGAACAGCATTCTTACATAGGTATTCCTCTTGTCCAGATGGGTTAGGGCAGTGTGCAGTGTGGTTGAGATTGCATCATCTGTGGACCTATTTGGGCGGTAAGCAAATTGGAGTGGGTCTAGGGTGTCAGGTAGGGTGGAGGTGATATGGTCCTTGACTAGTCTCTCAAAGCACTTCATGATGACGGAAGTGAGTGCTACGGGGCGGTAGTCGTTTAGCTCAGTTACCTTAGCTTTCTTGGGTACAGGAACAATGGTGGCCCTCTTGAAGCATGTGGGAACAGCGGACTGGGATAGGGATTGATTGAAGATGTCCGTAAACACACCAGCCAGCTGGTCTGCGCATGCTCTGAGGGCGCGGCTGGGGATGCCGTCTGGGCCTGCTGCCTTGCGAGGGTTAACACGTTTAAATGTTTTACTCACCTCGGCTGCAGTGAAGGAGAGGCCGCATGTTTTGGTTGCAGGCAGTGTCAGTGGCACTGTATTGTCCTCAAAGCGGGCAAAAAAGTTATTTAGTCTGCCTGGGAGCAAGACATCCTGGTCCGTGACAGGGCTGGTTTTCTTTTTGTAATCCGTGATTGACTGTAAGACCCTGCCACATACCTCTTGTGTCTGAGCCGTTGAATTGAGATTCTACTTTGTCTCTATACTGACGCTTAGCTAGTTTGATTGCCTTGCGGAGGGAATAGCTACACTTTTTGTATTCGGTCATGTTTCCGGTCACCTTGTCCTGATTAAAAGCAGTGATTCGCGCTTTCAGTTTCACGCGAATGCTGCCATCAATCCACGGTTTCTGGTTTGGGAATGTTTGAATCATTGCTATGGGAACAACATCTTCAACGCACGTTCTAATGAACTGGCACACCGATTCAGCGTATTCGTCAATGTTGCTGTCTGACGCAATACGAAACATATCCCAGTCCACGTGATGGAAGCAGTCTTGGAGTGTGGAATCAGATTGGTTGGACCAGCGTTGGACAGACCTCAGCATGGGAGCTTCTTGTTTTAGTTTCTGTCTGTAGGCAGGGATCAACAAAATGGAGTCGTGGTCAGCTTTTCTGAAAGGAGGGCGGGGCAGGGCCTTATATGCATCGCGGAAGTTACAATAGCAATGATCCAAGGTTTTGCCAGCTACTGGTTGCGCAATCGATACGCTGATACAATTTAGGGAGTCTTGTTTTCAGGTTAGCCTTGTTAAAATCCCCAGCTACAATGAATACAGCCTCAGGATGAATGGATTCCAGTTTGCAAAGAGTCAAATAAAGTTCGTTCAGAGCCATCGATGTGTCTGCTTGGGGTGGAATATATACGGCTGTGATTAAAATCGAAGAGAATTCCCTTGGTAGATAATGCGGTCAACATTTGATTGTGAGGAATTCTAAATCAGGTGAACAGAAGGACCATGTTTCCTCCGCTGGCTTCCGGGTTGGATGCGCGTTGTGTTTAGAATCAGTGCGGCTAGGTTGGGTTGTGTATCGGAGGAAGCATGACTTTCAACCTTCGTCTCTCTCGAGCTCATACGGGAGTTGTAGCGATGAGAGAAGATAGTAGCTACTACAACAACAATTGGGGAGAAAAAGGGGTAAAATTCTCAACAAAAAAACAGACTCCAACCTTTCCACAATGGCCAAGACCAGAGAGCTGGTAAGGACAACAGGGATAAAATTGTAGACCTGCACAAGGCTGGGATGGGCTATAGGACAATAGGCAAGCAGCTTGGTGAGAAGGCAACAACTGTTGGCGCAATTATTAGAAAATGGAAGAAGTTCAGTGAATTGTTACCTGCCGGGCGCAGTGCGCGCTAACCAAGGTTGCCAACCTTGGTTAGCGCGCACTGCGCCCGGCCCGCCACAGGAGTCGCTGGTGTGCGATGGACAAGGACATCCCTACCGACCAAGCCCTCCCTAACCCGGACGACGCTAGGCCAATTGTGCGTTGCCCAACGGACCTCCCGGTCGCGGCCGGTTACGACAGAGCCAGCTGTGATCAATGATCATGAGGAAGGTGAGGGATCAGCCAAGAACTACACGGCGGGACTTGGTCAATGACCTGAAGATAGCTGGGACCACAGTCTCAAAGAATACACACTATGCCGTCATGGATTAAAATCCTGCAGCGCACGCAAGATCCCCCTGCTCAAGCCAGCGTATGTCCAGGCCCGTCTGAAGTTTGCCAATGACCATCTGGATGATCCAGAGGAGGAATGGGAGAAAGTAATGTGGTCTGATGAAACAAAAATAGAGCTTGTTGGTCTAAACTCCACTCGTCGTGTATGGAGGCTGAATAAGGATGAGTACAACCCCAAGAACACCATCCCAACCGTGAAGCATGGAGGTGGAAACATCATTCTTTGGGGATGCTTTTCTGCAAAGGGGACAGGACGACTGCACCGTATTGAGGGGAGGATGGATGGGGCCATGTATCGCGAGATCTTGGCCAACAACCTCCTTCCCTCAGTAAGAGCATTTGAAGATGGGTCGTGGCTGGGTCTTCCAGCATGACAACGACCCGAAACACACAGCCAGGGAAACTAAGGAGTGGCTCCGTAAGAAGCATCTCAAGGTCCTGGAGTGGCCTAGCCAGTCTCCAGACCTGAACCCAATAGAAAATCTTTGGAAAGAGCTGAAAGTCTGTATTGCCAGGCGACAGCCCAGAAACCTGAAGGATCTGGAGAAGGTCTGTATGGAGGAGAGGGCCAAAATCCCTGCTGCAGTGTGTGCAAACCTGATCAAGAACTACAGGAAACGTATGATTTCTGTTATTTCAAACAAAGTTTTCTGTACCAAATATTAAGTTCTGCTTTTCTGATGTATCAAATACTTATGTCATGCAATAAAATGAAAATTACTTACTTAAAAATCATACAATGTGATTTTATGGATTTTTGTTTTAGATTCCGTCTCTCATAGTTGAAGTGTACCTATGATAAAAAGTACAGACCTCTACATGCTTTGTAAGTAGGAAAACCTGCAAAATCAGATACTGTATCAAATACTTGTTCTCCCCACTGCAGCTGCCTTTATTTTGCAGGACCCCAGGAAGAGTAGCTGCTGCCTTGACAACAGCCAAATGGGGATACATAATAAATATAAATACAAAGCATATCGTCCGTTATGCAGTGTTGACCATTATAATTAATTCACTGTACAATCTGAACATTTGAATTACTGTTTGGCATTGCAGTTCTGTTGAATAAGCCTAAAATTAACCGTCCACCATGGGTGTTTATCAGAGCAAACCCATTTTCAGACTGTGACTAAGACAGTAGACTGGCTGGATCATTTGCCTGTACTTCTCCCCTAATCTGCCTCTTCCTCAGCACATTCAGAGCAGTGCATATTGGAGGAGTGCTATTGGCAGACCTGCACATATAGAACATATGATTTCTATGAACCTGCATTACTTTAGTGAGCTGGATGTAGATGGGCATTTATTGGGATGACTCAGGCTTCAGTCATGACCACTGAAAAACAAGGTCAAATCAGGAAGTTCAGCTCCCCTTTAACACCAACCTTCCCACCACTGTTGACCTTATGCCTCACCTTAAGACAAAAAAAGCATTTTTTTATTTTCTTCCTGGGAAACGCTTCAAGGTTTTACTCATAGTTCAGTATGGCATATTCAAACAACAGGCTATGAATCATTTCAATATTCATTTCAATTTCACAGCCTCACAATGGTTTCTGTGGTAATAGTCTAATTAAACCAATAAAGATTTTTTACCCCGGGGACTCAAATGTGGTGATGCTGGAGAACGTGATTTACAAACATTGACTACAATGTTTTGCCCTTGATTAGCTTCTTGTCCAATCCCCTCCTCTCCCTCTAGGAAAGCACAGGACAACAACTTCACGCTTGTGTCATGTAGCCGATGCAACCAGTATGAAATCCTAGATATTATCCAGGCCTCTGTACTCTGTCCCATTGATCCTCATTGTGTTCTATTAGGCCTCTGGGACAGCTGTACAATGAATAATGTTGTTTACATATGAAAAAACATAAAAATAAAGAAGGTTGCACACTCCATATATAAACTCCCAGTAATTTATTGGGTATTTACCAACGTTTTGGCATCACTGTGCCTTCCTCAGGTTAATGTCATGAATACTTGAATACAAGAAGAGAAACAGTGCAATTAGTGCAACCAATGACAATTTGTGAAACTGTTAAAAAAACAATAATTTATGGCATATTAAATATATTCTTTATTGGCTAATCGTTAGTATTCAGCTAACCACAGTTTGTGGTCATCAGCTATCCTTAAACTCGGAAATCTATCGCCAGTTTTGTACGGCGCGGCTCGAACCGGAACATACCGGACCTATTTTTCTCTCCATGTCCCCGGATTTCAACCGCTAACTCTGGACATTTATACCTGGATCTCGGAGCCAGCTAGCTGCTATCCGTGTGACTATCGGCTTTCGTCGATTCCGGAGCAAATATAAATTATTCCGGAGCTAGCCAACTGAAGAGTTCCATCAGTCACTCCTGGGCTACAATCACCTATCCGGACCCGTTTTACTGCCAACGTGGAGCCCCACCGGAATTTCACAACTGGACTACCGACGTTATCTCACAACTGGACTACCGGCGTTATCTACCCGAGGGAGTTATCCGGCTGGCTCCTCCGTCGCGACGTTACCTGAACGCCCATCTGCGGTCCGCTAACCGTTAGCTGTCTTATCGGCTGCTATCTGAATAGACCTATCGGACAATTTATTTTAATTTTTTTATTTGGGCCTCTATAACTATATCTATTGGTTTTTTTTGTGTGTTTTTTTTGTGTGTTTTTTTTGCGAATTGGATTCATCCCCTCTACCACACGGAACCCCACTAATCCTACCGACTGAAACGCACGAGGTGGCTAATAACAGACCTCCATCCTATGCTAGCTTGCTCCCGATGTCCCGGCTAGCTGTCTAAATCGCCGTGACCCCAACCAACCTCACTACTCACTAGACCCTTTTGATCACTCGACTAAGTATACCTCTCCTTAATGTCAATATGCCTTGTCCATTGCTGTTCTGGTTAGTGTTTATTGGTTTATTTCACTGTAGAGCCTCTTGTCCTGCTCACTATACATTATCCAACCTATTAGTTCCACCACACACACATGCGATGACATCTCCTGGTTTCAATGATGTTTCTAGAGACAACATCTCTCTCATCATCACTCAATACCTAGGTTTACCTCCACTGTATTCACATCCTACCATACATTTGTCTACATTATACCTTGAAGCTATTTTATCGCCTCCATAAACCTCCTTTTACTCTCTGTTCCAGACGTTCTAGACAACTAATTCTTATTGCTTTTAGCCGTACCCTTATCCTACTACTCCTCTGTTCCTCTGGCGATGTAGAGGTGAATCCAGGCCCTGCAGTGCCTAGCTCCACTCCTATTCCCCAGGCACTCTCTTTTGATGACTTCCGTAACCGTAATAGCCTTGGTTTCATGCATGTTAACATTAGAAGCCTCCTCCCTAAGTTTGTTTTATTTACTGCTTTAGCACACTCTGCCAACCCGGATGTTCTAGCTGTGTCTGAATCCTGGCTTAGGAAGACCACCAAAAATCCGGAATTTTTCATCCCAAACTACAACATTTTCAGACAAGATAGAACGGCCAAAGGGGGCGGTGTTGCAATCTACTGCAAAGATAGCCTGCAGAGTTCTGTCCTACTATCCAGGTCTGTACCCAAACAATTTGAACTTCTACTTTTAAAAATCCACCTCTCTAAAAACAAGTCTCTCACCTTTGCCGCCTGCTATAGACCACCATCTGTCCCCAGCTGTGCTCTGGACACCATATGTGAACTGATTGCCCCCCATCTATCTTCAGAGCTCGTGCTGCTAGGCGACCTAAAGTGGAACACCCCAGGCATCCTACAATCTAAGCTTGATGCCCTCAATCTCACACAAATTATCAATGAACCTACCAGGTACCTCCCCAAAGACTTAAACACGGGCACCCTCATAGATATCATCCTAACCAACTTGCCCTCTAAATACACCTCTGCTGTCTTCAACCAAGATCTCAGCGATCACTGCCTCATTGCCTGCATCCGTAATGGGTCAGCGGTGAAACGACCTCCACTCATCACTGTCAAACACTCCCTGAAACACTTCAGCGAGCAGGCCTTTCTAATCAACCTGGCCGGAAGGATATTGATCTCATCCCGTCAGTAGAGGATGCCTGGTTATTTTTTTTAAATGCCTTCCAAACCATCTTAAATAAGCATGCCCCATTCAAGAAATTTAGAACCAGGAACAGATATAGCCCTTGGTTCTCCCCAGACCTGACTGCCCTTAACCAACACAAAAACATCCTATGGCGTTCTGCATTAGCATCAAACGACCCCCGTGATATGCAGCTGTTCAGGGAAGCTAGAAACCATTATACACATGCAGTTAGAAAAGCCAAGGCTAGCATTTTCAAGCAGAAATTTGCTTCCTGCAACACTAACTCAAAAAAGTTCTGGGACACTGTAAAGTCCATGGAGAATAAGAACACCTCCTGCCAGCTGCCCACTGCACTCAAGATAGGAAACACTGTCACCACTGATAAATCCACTATAATTGAGAATTTCAATAACCATTTTTCTACGGCTGGCCATGCTTTCCACCTGGCTACTCCTACCCCGGTCAACAGCACTGCACCCCCCACAGCAACTCGCCCAAGCCTTCCCCATTTCTACTTCTCCCAAATCCAGTCAGCTGATGTTCTGAAAGAGCTGCAAAATCTGGACCCCTACAAATCAGCTGGGCTAGACAATATGGACCCTTTCTTTTAAAAATTATCTGCCAAAATTGTTGCCACCCCTATTACTAGCCTGTTCAACCTCTCTTTCGTGTCATCTGAGAATCCCAAAGATTGGAAAGCAGCTGCGGTCATCCCCCTCTTCAAAGGGGGGGGGACACTCTTGACCCAAACTGCTACAGACCTACATCTATCCTACCCTGCCTTTCTAAGGTCTTCGAAAGTCAAGTCAACAAACAGATTACCGACCATTTCGAATCTCACCATACCTTCTCTTCTATGCAATCTGGTTTCAGAGCTGGTCATGGGTGCACCTCAGCCACGCTCAAGGTCCTAAATTATATCTTAACCACCATCGATAAGAAACATTACTGTGCAGCCGTATTCATTGATCTGGCCAAGGCTTTCGCGTGTCAATCACCACATCCTCATCTGCAGACTCGACAACCTTGGTTTCTCAAATGATTGCCTTGCCTGGTTCACCAACTACTTCTCTGATGGAGTTCAGTGTGTCAAATCGGAGGGTCTGCTGTCCGGACCTCTGGCAGTCTCTATGGTGTGTGTGCCACAGGGTTCAATTCTTGGACCGACTCTATTCTCTGTATACATCAATGATGCCGCTCTTGCTGCTGGTGAGTCTCTGATCCACCTCTACGCAGACACCATTCTGTATACTTCTGGCCCCTCCTTGGACACTGTGTTAACCTCTTGGATATAGGTGGCGCTATTTAAATTTTTGGATGAAAAACGTTCCCGTTTTAAACAAGATATTTTGTCATGAAAAGATGCTCGACTATGCATATAATTGCTTTGGGGGAAAAAAAGACGCTTTGGAAAGAAGACACTCTGACGTTTCCAAAACTGCAAAGATAGTCTGTGAGTGCCACAGAACTGATGTTACAGGCAAAACCCAGATAAAAATCCAACCAGAAAGTGCTGCATTTTTTGAAACTGCCTCATGCCAATGACTCCTTATATATGGCTCTGAATGAGCTACGAATGAGCTTACGTTTTCCACAAGGTGTCTACAGCATTGTGACGTCTTTTTAGGCATTTCCATTGAAGAATGGCTGTAAGGGACCATATATGGCATGTGGTCACATGGTGTCTCCCGCAGAAAACCTAGCGTAAAATACTGAGGTAGCCATTTTTCCAATCGCTTCTTATGAGTAACCAACTGCCAAGACGGATATATTATCAAATATATTTGTTAAAAACACCTTGAGGATGGATCCTAAACAACGTTTGCCGTGTTTCTGTCAATATTATGTAGCTAATTTTGAAAAAAGTTTGGCGTTATAGTTTAAGTATTTTTCGGTCGATTTCTCAGCCAAGCATGGTGAAGAAACGGAAGCTTTTTCACCTACAAAAATTATATTTTTGGAAAAAAGGAACATTTGCTATCTAACTGGGAGTCTCCTGAGTGAAAGCATCCATAGTTCTTCAAAGGTAAATGATTTAATTTGGTTGCTTTTCATATTTTCGTGAAAATGTTGCCTGCTGCCAGCAGAGCCTAGCATAGCTAAACTCACACAAATGCTTGTCTAGCGTTGGCTGTAATGCATATTTTGAAAATATGAGATGACAGTGTTGTTAACAAAAGGCTAAGCTTGTGTTTGAATATATTTATTTCATTTCATTTGCGATTTTCATGAATAGGAAAAGTTGCGTTGTGCTAATGCGCTTGAGGCTATGATTACGCTCCCGGATACGGGTTTGCTCGTCGCAAGAGGTTTAACAACCCTCCAGGCAAGCTTCAATGCCATACAACTCTCCTTCCATGGCCTCCAATTGCTCTTAAATACAAGTAAAACTAAATGCATGCTCTTCAACCGATCGCTGCCTGCACCTGCCCGCCTGTCCAACATCACTACTCTGGACGGCTCTGACTTAGAATACGTGGACAACGACAAATACCTAGGTGTCTGGTTAGACTGTAAACTCTCCTTCCAGACCCATATCAAACATCTCCAATCCAAAGTTAAATCTAGAATTGGCTTCCTATTTTACAACAAAACATCCTTCACTCATGCTGCCAAACATACCCTTGTAAAACTGACCATCCTACCAATCCTCGACTTCGGTGATGTCATTTACAAATTAGCCTCCAGTACCCTACTCAACAAGTTGGATGCAGTCTATCACAGTGCAATCCGTTTTGTCACCAAAGCCCCATATTGCGACCTGTACGCTCTCGTTGGCTGGCCCTCACTTCATACTCGCCGCCAAACCCACTGGCTCCATGTCATCTACAAGACCCTGCTAGGTAAAGTCCCCCCTTATCTCAGCTCGCTGGTCACCATAGCATCACCCACCTGTAGCACGCGCTCCAGCAGGTATATCTCTCTGGTCACCCCCAAAACCAATTCTTTCTTTGGCCCCCTCTCCTTCCTGTTCTCTGCTGCCAATTGACTGGAACAAACTACAAAAATATCTGAAACTGGAAACACTTATCTCCCTCACTAGCTTTAAGCACCAACTGTCAGAGCAGCTCACAGATTACTGCACCTGTACATAGCCCACCTATAATTTAGCCCAAACAACTACCTCTTTCCCTACTGTATTTATTTTATTTATTTTGCTCCTTTGCACCCCATTATTTGTATTTCTACTTTGCACATTCTTCCACTGCAAATCTACCATTCCAGTGTTTTACTTGCTATATTGTATTTACTTTGCCACCATGGCCTTTTTTTGCCTTTACCTCCCTTATCTCACCTCATTTACTCACATCATATATAGACTTGTTTATACTGTATTATTGACTGTATGTTTGTTTTACTCCATGTGTAACTCTATGTCGTTGTATGTGTCGAACTGCTTTGCTTTATCTTGGTCAGGTCGCAATTGTAAATGAGAACTTGTTCTCAACTTGCCTACCTGGTTAAATAAAAGTTAAATAAATCATATTAGCATCAACATGCATTATTGTTTAATTCAATTTCACATATTTAATTGTTTCGTATTTCATTTCATATTTGTTACATGTAATCTTTTGGTTCAACCTTAATGCATAATGAGCATCATCAGCAGGGGGAACATATTCTGTGTACACTAATAAACTGTCGAAAGAAAATATCCATTTATAAGACTTCATAAAATAAATAATTGTTCATAAGAAAGGCCTGAGATCAAAGTCAATATTCAGACCACTAAGCCTCAATTTGTAGTAGTATGATCTCGATGTTACCTCCTCTCCTTGGTAGAGCAGCATGCTCAATGCCTGTGTAGTGGATGGTTAGCTTCAACAAAGTGAGCTGCTACTGGATAGTCAATGTTCTTACACCTGATTGAGCTGCGGTGTTCAGCTATGCGTTATTTTAATTGTCTTTTCGTTTCCACATGAACAGGTGATGATTACTCTAGCATGAGATGATACCCCTAACAGTTATTTTTCGACCTGTATGTGGCTGTCTGAAGGATGTTTTTATAGTGCCATTGCACTGTGCGCATGAGCCACATTTGTAGTTCCCATTTGGGATAGGTGTCAAGAGTGTCTGAGTGGGCTCAGAGGGCATGTCAGATCTCACCAAGCTATCTCCAAAATTGCTACCACGCTTATAGACCACCCGTGGGGGTTCCTTGAAGAGGTGTGCAATGTTTTTGTTGTTCTCTGATTGTGAAATAGAGTTTTTAGTAATTCCTCTTGGTTTTTGAGTTAATTTTATCATTGCAGCATCAAGAGTGCTTGTAGCATCTCATTTTGAATGCATCTGTCATTTTTTCCTTTTAGCATTGCTGTCAAAATCTGTCGAAGGGCCACATTCGTTTAACCCTGCATAACTGGCTATATGGTAGACCATTCTTGGGGGGAAGGGGATGCATACTATCCGCACATAGCAGGGTATTGCGATCTGTGGGCTCTGTGTATAAGTCTGTGTGTAATGCATCATTCTCTTTGACGATCCATAAGTCCAGGGAGTTTATTTCTCTCTCATCAGTCTGCATGGTGAATTTGAGGTATTCAGAGCTCTCGTTTGGTAGAGTTTGGAATTAATTTTGTTTCTGCTGACTTCCTTCCCAGAGCACAAAGACATCATCTATGTATCTCTTCTATAGTAGGATTTTAGAAAGTAAGGGGTGTGTCTCTGTTTCATTAAGGAGTGCTTCCTCAAATTGTCCCACATACAGGTTTGCGTAGTTGGGGGAAAGGGGGAGCCCATGGCTACACCCCGAATTTGAAGGAAAAAGTCTGACTCAAAGACTAAGTAGTTATTGGATAATACCAGTTCAGTAAGTTGTAAGATGCAGTCATTGGATGGCGCAAGGGTCGAGTCTCTCTGCTGAAGGAAGTGTTGCAGCGCCTGCAAGCCTCCAGTGTGTGGGATGTTAGTGGTCAGCAGGGTACCCTCTGGTATCCTTCCTAAACCCTCTATCAATGAGATCCTGTGACTAGTGTCTTTGACGGGAGATGGGAGATTCTCAAACATCGGTTTAATGTGGTAATCCAAAATGTAGAAATGTTAGATGTCACAGAGTCGATTGCTGCTACAATGCGTCTACCTGGAGGAGGAGACACTTGTTTGTGTAATTTAGCGACGGTATAGAAAGTAGAAAAACGAACAACTACCAAAGCAGAGTGGGGTCATTGGTCTGTCTGTCTCGCTGTTTAGGCAGCTGACGGCGTGAGGACTGTTTCTGACCTAGCATTACAGTGAATGGACACATCACAGCATGTAATCTCAGGCTGTTGAACTAACCTACTTTTTTAACAGCCGAGAGGCAACGACAAGAACACTGTAAACAGCATAATGAAAACTTGATATCATAAAAGAGATGGACAAAACCACTCACTAGCCGTCAAGTGTTCGAGCACCATAATGGCAGCTCTTTCTAAGACGGCCGATTGTGTTGGAATTGTGTCCATTGTGAGGAGAGAAACCTTGTCCTTGGATTCCATTGTGAAGCGTTCCTACCACTCCTCCCAATCACCCAGACATCCTCTGATTTACTGCACCTCTCCAGGTGAGGCAGTGCCACATCGATTTGCTCTGTGATCACACACTGTGATCACACACTATAGATAGACCAGATTTGACTGATAGAGAAGGCCTCCTATATGGCATTTGTTACATTTCTCCTGACACAGGATGACAAATAAATTAGTGTAATTGGAGTGCCAGGCGAGGGAGGCATGCAGTAAACTGGTGATGAGCACATAGGCGGACAGATAAGCTAAATCAAGACCCAGAGCCACTCAAGCATTTCATTTGCTCTAAAAGACATGTCATTTCCAGCTGCAAAGGCTTTGTTGGGCCTGTCACTTTGGATGATTACGAGGTGCTTTTGTTTTTGCATGTTAATTTCTCATAAAGGAACATTGTTTACATAACAGCACAGATGATCTATCACAGAATTATTCTAATTGATTGGAAAATCAAGAAGTTTCCGTGTACTGCAGCCCAGTATTGTTGATTGTGGACGGCATTATCCTGAATATTTTAGCTCGAAAAAGAGAATCTTTAAGAACAAATAGCACAGTAATTCAACACTAAATCTCATGTCTTCTCATCATACCGCCGAGGCATATTTTACGCTACATTCAAAGTTCCCTATGTGTGCATGTATATAATATGACAAGCTACTGTCGTGCACGTTAAGACGATAGAGAAAGCAGAGAGAGCAGTATAAGGGAAGTCTTAGCTCAGTCACGCCACTGTATTCTCTCTCTCACCTACAGTAACAGAGATCTAGCCTCCTGGCAGTGGTGGCCCTCCTCCTCCCGAAGAATTCAAAGTTCTCGCCACAATTGTGTCTGCCCCTTTACAAGGGGAAAAAAACGAATGAATGAATGTTTAATGTGAATTGGGAGAAGAAAAGCCACCTCTTATCTTAAGCCTCTATAAGAGAACTTGTTCCAGGATTTCAAATTGAATTAGAAGAGCTGGGTTTCTGCAGGATTGTGAGGAGAAACAAAATGTAGGGCACCTCCTGTTTTGTGATTCAAAGCCACACTAGCTAATGGATTACCTCATCTAGGAAAAGCGTACGCTAAGTCTACTTCACGATTCTCTTTTATCTTTCAAGGCAGAAGATGGACAGCTGGAAGACAGTAGTTATTGATATCCATTGCGGTTTGCTACTGATTACAGGAGATAAGCAATGTTCAGGTCAATACCTGTTATTCAGTACATATGGAGCGTTTTGCAGTTTGTGTTAGTTTACCTTGTTCTTATTAATTTAGTGATGAACGATCCTTTAAAGGCTGATCCATATGCCAGTATTTATGCACCATTATTAACACAATGTGACGGTAGCAGACAGGATTTAGAAGCGCTTAAGCAAAAACGGCATAATCTTCTTGTAAAAAGTGGTTTTCCCTTTTGATCCCTGCACTTATGTTTCTGTTCTTCAGGTGAGTATGCATTGTGTTAACACCACAACAGGTCATACTGATAAAGGAAGTTGACTGATACACACAGTCAATCTAGCTCAGTAAGGGCTTCATTACGTTAGCACACAATGGACATTTAGCACAGTGACTGAGTGCATCTAACTCGCAATGGTCCTATGCAGTACACGGTAATGCACTGCGGAAGAATACACACATGTTGAATGCAGTTCATAAGTGATAGTCAGTCTTACAAGATATACATTTTAGCCATGTACAAAGCTGAGTAGAGATCCCAGCAGAATGTACTCTATTTTTTCTCTGCTTCTGCAGTCTAGTGGGAAGACGGTGGTGATGATGACATTATAGTATAGCTCTTTAGACCCCTCCCCCTTTCTGTTGTTTTACTCCAGCACCACCGATGGTGTCATCCCTGCCAGTGCAAGGCATTCACTAGCCTCTCGCTCCCGAATAAATAACCAGTGCTCGTGACAGCTACTTGAGGCCCCATGCTTTGTCTATCTGCCAAAAAGTTCTGCTTCCACCTACTCATTTTAACCGTTGTTTTTATCCCAAGGCTGTGGAGCCCAATAGTACACTGTACTTTAGCTATGGTTATGTGCTAAAAACTCAACATCCACACTGTAAACCCCAAGGCATTTTTAACTCAAATACTTCTGGTTAGTTGAAAGTCAATGAAAAGTGATTAGGCCTATTACTTAAAATTTTAATGTGGTACTGAATCAAAACTAAATGAGAAGTCACATCAACTACATTTAAAAAAAAGTTTTGATAACAAATGTACTTTTTAAAATTTTATATGATTGTTTTTAATATCTGTGTTTTTGTGTTTACATTGAGGGATTGATTGATTAATCTTATGCGACACAAAGATAAATAACATGCATTTTTGTAAACTAATCCAGTCATTTTGTTAGATTTTTTGGCACCCGTTACGAAAATGGTTGTTCCAGTTTAAATGGTTTAGGTAGTCTCCTCACACTGTTCCTAATCCTGGCAGTCATTTTGAATGCAGGTTGCGGGTGAATAAAACACTTCAGCTGTTAGATAGCTTCACTCTGGCGGGATTGTAATAGGATTTCCACATCACTCTGTAAACCAGCATAATGTGACTTGCAATGTAAGTTTGCAACCTTCTGGTAAATTTCCAAGGTTTCCCAGAAATCCTGGGTGGAAGATTCCTGGAAATTCTCCTACCAGGATTTTTTTGAAAAATCTGGGAATTTTGGGAAAGTTAACGGAATTTTGCAAGCCTATTTGCAGGCCTTGTAAACCATGAGCTTCAGGCCACTGTATTACATTCAACACACCTGGTCTTCCAGGTCGGTTAAATCAAAAACATGAAGTGCCTTCGGTACTCAAGGACCAGGGTTGCCTACCCCTGCTCTACAGGGTCACAGTGACTCCATCAGTTTGAGTAATGACTACAAAATCACAATAACTATACTCAGATATATTAACTGCAACAGGTTTCCTCAAAAGTTTTAATTAATGACAGCACATTGGGGTTTACAGTGCATCCATTTCTCCCAGTGTCCCCATCTGACCTCTACATCCCAGCAGACCTGGGGTTCAAACAGTATTTGGTTTCTTTCTAATTCTTATGCTGCACTTGATTCAGCTTGGTTGTCACAACAGAACCAATGGAATGGTCAAAAAAAGTGCAAACCCCGCCCATCTGACACTCCATTCCAGGCAGGCTTAATCGAATGCTTGAAAGTTTTTGAATGAAAACCAATACAATTTCCACTAGGTGTGAATCCCAGTGTTCAGTGGATTTGCCATGTACCAGGCCAGAATCATTGATTTGACACAATGACACGAGTGTGAGCTCTGTGCTTGTGTAAACAGCTCAACGGTCACTAATACACTGTGGCACGTGGCTGTCACATACGCATGAGTCACGGAATATCAAGCAGGCTACTGTATGCAAAGGGCCTGAAGAGTTTATAGGAATTATCTTCAAATCCTGTGCATGAAGAATAGGACATTTCTTCAGATCAAAACTTCTAATATTTAAGTAATTAATGGCTTAGCAGTTTTATATTGATACTAGCCTCCCCAATGTAATTATATCTCAGATATACTGTAATCACAGAATTATACAATCCTCTGCTTGTAATTCTAGTCTTCATAAAACCAAGACTGCAGGGGAGATTAAAACTTAATGATTACAAAATGAAAATCGGTGCTCTGACACAGAGTATAACAGAAAAATTCACCATCCCTTAGCCTACAGTTTCCGCACCCCCGCAGAGGTCGAATTAACATAATGGAAACAATCTGTCAATCTGTCTGTTTAAGCCAAATATATCTGTTTTGCATGGGCTGCATCTCAATCCACTGCATCAAGCGATATCACCCTTCTGCATCTGTGGTGAAAGGCAGTGGTGGGAAAAGTACCCAATTGTCATACTTGAGTAAAAGTAAAGATACCTTAACAGATAATGACTCAAGTAAAAGTGAAAGTCACCCAGTAAAATACTACTTGAGTAAAAGTCTAAAGGTATTTGGTTATAAATATACTTAAGTATCAAAAGTAAATGTAATTGCTAAAATATAATTAAGTATCAAAAGTAAAAAATCATTTCAAATTCCTTACCGGTCCAAATTTTAGAACAACTACTCATTCAAGGTTTTTTTTTACTATTTTTTAAATTTTTTAATAAATGTGAAGACATCAAAACTATGAAATCAAATATATATGGAATCATGTAGTAACCAAAAAAGTGTTAAACAAATTAAAACATATTTTATATTTGAGATTCTTCAAATAGCCACCATTTGCCTTGATGACAGCTTTGCACACTCTTGGCATTGTCTCAACCAGCTTCACCTTTATTTGGGCTGCAATTTCTGAGGCTGTTAACTCTAATGAACTTATCTTCTGCAGCAGAGGGAACTCTGGGTCTTCCATTCCTGTGGCGGTCCTCATAAGGGCCAGTTTCATCACAGCGCTTGATGGTTTTTACGACTGCACTTTAAGAAAATATCAAGGTTATTGAAATGTTCCGTATTGACTGACCTTCATGTCTTAAAGTATGTCATTTCTCTTTGCTTATTTGAGCTGTTCCTGCCATAACACAGACTTGGTCTTTTACCAAATAGGGCTACCTTCTGTATACCACCCCAGCCCTGTCACAACACAACTGAATGTCTCAAACTCATTAAGAAGGAAATAAATTCTACAAGTTAACTTTTAACAAGGCACACCTGTTAATTGAAATGCATTCCAGGTGACTACCTAATGAAGCTGGTTGAGAGAATGCCAAGAGTGTGCAAAGCTGTCATCAAGGCAAAGGGTGGCTACTTTGAAGAATCTCAAATATAATATATATTTTGATTTGTTTTAACACTTTTTGGGTAACTACATGATTCTATATGTGCTATTTCATAGTTTTGTTGCCTTCACTATTATTCTACAGTGTAGAAAATAGTACAAATAAAGTAGGTGTGTTCAAACTTGACTGGTGCTGTAAATGGAATTAGTTAAGACCAAAAATAAGGAGATAAATACATGTAAAAATACATGTATAGTTTCCTGATACACAAGTGAAATAATCTGCCTGTAAACAATTGTTGGAAAAATGACTTGTGCCATGCATGAAGTAGATGTCCTAAAGGACATGACAAAACTATAGTTTACTAACAATACATATGTGGACTGGTTGAAAAACGAGTTTTAATGACTCCAACCTAAGTGTATGTAAACTTCCGACTTCAACCGTATGTGTAAATGTATTTTGCAACGCTCGTGTACACAATGCATGCTCGAGTGGCGCAGTGGTCTAAGGCACTGCATCTCAGTGCTAGAGGCGTCACCACAGACACCCTGGTTTGATTCCAGGCTGTATCACAACCGGCCGTGATTGTCCGATAGGGCATCGCACAACTGGCCCACCTTCGTCCGGGTTTGGCGGGTGTAGGCCGTCATTGTAAATAAGAATTTGTCCTTAACTGACTTGGTTTTGTAAAAAATGCAGGAAAGGGAAAAGCGAGATACCTGGTCAGCATGTTCGAATCTAGAGTGAAGCTCTGCCAGAAAAGACTCATGCATACCATAGCATAATGCTTTTTTTCATCCAGTCATGTCCACCTACCTACACTGACTCCCCAGCACACTCCTTCCATAAACGAACAATGGTGTAAAGGCCTCTCTATAAACAAAACATTATAAAAAAGCATTTTATTTCAACCAAGACAAAAGACAGAGAGAGTGTGTGAGAGAGAGACACAGAGAGAGAGAGGGACCCAGTCTTTATAATCCTATTTGTGCTTATGCCATCCTTTCGGATATCAACAAGTGCAAAAACAAAAAAACACACCTCTGAGCTTACCTTCTCTGTGGACTGGGAGGTGCCAAAGAAGATGGGGATGAAGGCCAGCCAGATGATACAGGTGGTGTACATGGTGAAGCCGATGGGCTTGGCCTCGTTGAAGGCCTCCGGCACGCCTCGAGTCTTGATGGCGTACACTGTGCAGGTGACCATTAGCAGCATGCTGTAGCCGAGCAGGCAAATCAGAGAAAGGTCAGAGATGTCACATTTGAGCACGCCACGGGCCATGTCCGGATTGGCCATGCGCTGGTCCTCGTAGTCGATGATGGCCTGAGACGGGTCCACGCCAAACCAGATACACACCCCCAGTAGCTGCACCGAAGTCAGGCTGAAGGTGATGACCAGCTGGGAGGCTGGGGAGATGAACCTGGGGGCGCTCACCGACATGGATCCCTGCTCGAAGATGCGGTAGATGCGGTTAGTCTTGGTGAGCAGGGCTGCGTAGCTGATACTCATCCCCAGACCCAGGAAGATCCGTCTGAGGGAGCAGATGCCCACGTCAGGGGCAGATATCATGAGAAAAGTGGTGGCGTAGCACATGAAGATACCCGTCAGTAGAACGTAGCTGAGCTCGCGACCTGACGCCTTGACGATGGGCGTGTCATTGTAGCGGATAAAGGTGACCACCACAAACAGAGTGGCCATGATGCCCACCACGGAGATGAGGACAGGTATGACGGCCCAGGGGGAACTCCATTCCAGCTTGACAATGGGGATGGGACGGCAGGCCGTGTGGTTCTCGTTGGGACGCAGGTCAAAGCGGCACATCTTGCAGCTGTAGGTGTCTGCCTGGTACTGGTAGCCGTCGCAGCGCTCGCAGTGCCAGCAGCAAGGGATGCCCTTCACTATTTTCTTGCGCTCTCCGGCCTGGCAGGGGTGGCTGCAGATGGAGTAAGGGATCTGACGACCTCCACCTGGCCAGTGCATTGCTCGGATCTGATTGAGATGGAGAGGAGAGGAGGGGTACAGTCAAACACTTCTCAAATAACTAACACTATAACCCATACACAGTCTCTTCTTGTTTAATGAAAATTGCCACTGGCATGCGGTTCGTTTTGGGGATTCTCCTCTCCCAAACTCTATTTGCCTTTTTTGTAACAGTATATTTAGTGTCATGTTATTCACTTTTTTGTTAAATTCATAGGCGGAAAACTCATCCCCAAATGTGTATTTCATTAACAGATATACGAATCCTAATTGACTAAAATATCCTTAGGAAAGAGAATTGGTGCACACTACAGTAGGTGCCCAGGACTAGAATATACAACACCATTCCGTTCATTCTGTGTTCACAGCATTGAAAGAGGTACAGACCCAGATCAACTTCATAGAAACCATGTCAACTCCATAGAAACTAGGTCAACTCCATAGAAACCAGGTCAACTCCATAGAAACCTGCTTATTTTTTATTTCTATCTTTCTTAGCCCAAGGCCATCTCTTCTTATTCCATTTAAGCATAATTTGCGGGGCCGGCTTCATGTAATTCATTGTTATAGCTTTGTTACCCCCATGTGTCCACAATTGCACACTATTGCACACTATTGTTTCCCTAATACAGTGGATGGTGTCTGAAGTCACTATACCAATGTATCGGTTTTTAAGCTCTTTCATTTCAGTCTTTGTTGTTAATCACTAAAGCACCCTCTGGATGTTTTCAACTTTTAACATGTGTGCAAAAAGCCAGTAGCAAATGGATTAAGAGGAATTACTGAGCCAAGGAAGAGCTGCAGTAGAACCAACAGATGACAACAGCCAATCATAGCTGTGTCAGGAGGAGAGCCACTGACACACATGGTGAAACCCATGAAGGTAATGTGGAGGGGACGAGTCTGGTAATATATCTAAAGTACAGCATCTGCAGCTGCTGTATGAACTATAAAAAACAAGTGCTTACATTCAGATAGAGCTGGTCGGTCCAGTGCCCGATGATTTTGTACTCAGCTGTTTGGTTTCTGATCTGGTACTGGTAAATCTCATAGCGACCAGGGGCGTCTCCATTCCCATTGAAAAGCACTGGGTTGCCAGCAATACCTGAGGGACAAAGGAGAGAGTCAATTAATTATTCAACAAAAAAAACATGTGTTTTGTTGCTTAATTTGTATTGTAATTGTCATAGGATCAGTGTGTGGAATGTGCAAATGTTTGCGGCTGACCAAAAGAAACTGTGTTGAAATGCAATTTCTCAATTCAAGAAAGTGTGAAATTTAGCTTGTGGGGTGAGGAGAGAATAAGTGGCTGATTTTAAATTCTCTCTTTGCTCTGTTCTGTCTGGAGGCATCTGCCTTAGTCAAATCACATTTGCAGTCACTCCATTGATTTCAAATGGTTCTTCCATACTCTATTCTAAGTAAGAACTTTGTGTGTGGGGATTATGTTTCGACTGACGTTAACTGCACTGTGTTACTGTCTGGTGTTATCGCACCCTGCAATTTTTTGGTGGTGTTGAGTTTGAGTTAATTTTAGTTTTACAGGGACAGTGCACATTAATCAACGTTTCAGTAAAATTGCCGGTTTTAGCCAGCCAGCTCATTTTCAACTGCAGTCCCTGGGCAGGTTATTAGAAACAATTACAATACAGACAATCAATGAGCAGTGAGTACACGCAGAGCAACATAGGACAAGCAAGACGTAGCATAAAGACAGATCAACATAGTATAAAAAGCAACAAGACAAGATATTGTTCCAATATGTTTTGGCATGAGAGATGTAGTAGTCATATGTTAACAAAACAAAACAAACTATCGAATCAAACCCAGCTTCATTTGTACAGCACATTTCAGACATGGAATGCAACACAATGTTCTTCACAGGCAAAAAAATAATAATATATATATATATATATATTTACTACACACCATATAAGAGGATAAAAATAAATAAAAAAACTGAACGACTAAAAAGCACCCTAAGGAAATCAAAGCTAAAAAGGCGTGTTTAAAAAAAATTGTCCA
The DNA here is from genome assembly GCF_021184085.1 of Oncorhynchus gorbuscha. Taxonomy (NCBI): domain Eukaryota; kingdom Metazoa; phylum Chordata; class Actinopteri; order Salmoniformes; family Salmonidae; genus Oncorhynchus; species Oncorhynchus gorbuscha. The sequence goes on from NC_060175.1 coordinate 57,080,278, forward strand.
CAGTTTAGGCCCCCCTCAGGTTCTCTGGCAGGCTATTCCAAAGGCTGGGGGTGCATGGTAACTGAAGGCTGCCTCTCCATGCCTCTTGGTCCTAGGCTTTGGGACAGTTAAAAGGCCAGTGCCAGAGGACCTGAGGGACCTATTGGGTACATAACTTAAAAGCAGTCGGACATGTATTGGGTTGCACAACCGTGGATAGATTTAAAAACCAATAGAAGAATCTTACAATTAATTCTAAAACTCACAGGCAGCTAGTGCAGCGACGTTAAAACCAGTGTAATGTGTGCTCTCCATTTGGTCTTGGTCAGTAACTGGGCTGCAGCATTCTGTATTTTTTGCAGTTGACCAATGGCTTTCTTGGATAGACCAGACAGGAGAGCATTACAGTAGTCAAGCCTGATTGTAATAAAAGGATTGATGAGACTCTCTGTGTCAGCCTGGGAGAGAAATGGACGCACCTTGGAAATGTTCCTCAGGTGGTAAAAGGCTATTTTGGTCACATTCCTAATGTGTGACTAAAAATTGAGTTCAGAATCTAAAATAACACCTCGTTTTTTTACCTGGTGTTTTATCTTTATTGCAATTAAATTCAAATTCTCTCTCTGTGCTTTTGCTGCAACAATAAGAACCTCAGTCTTGTCTTGATTTAGGAAGCTGGAGGAAGTTGTGAGCCATCCAGGTTCTTAAATCACTAATAGAATCGAATAATTAATCCGTGGTAATTTATCCTCTGGTGACACAGATATGGAAACTCTCGTGTCATCTGCGTGGCAGTGAAAATCAATGCTGTGCTTTTTGATAAAGCTGCCAAAGGGTAATATATATATATATATATATATACAGTGGGGCAAAAAAGTATTTAGTCAGCCACTAATTGTGCAAGTTCTCCCACTTAAAAAGATGAGAGAGGCCGGTAATTTTCATAATAGGTACACTTCAACTATGACAGACAAAATGAGAAAAAAAATCCAGAAAATCACATTGTAGGATTTTTTATGAATTTATTTCCAAATTATGGTGGAAAATAAGTATTTGGTCACCTACACACAAGCAAGATTTCTGTCTCTCACAGACCTGTAACTTCTTCTTTAACAGGCTCCTCTGTCCTCCACTCGTTACCTGTATTAATGGCACCTGTTTGAACTTGTTATCAGTATAAAGGACACCTGTCCACAACCTCAAACAGTCACACTCCAAACTCCACTATGGCCAAGACCAAAGAGTTGTCAAAGGACACCAGAAACAAAAATTAGACCTGCACCAGGCTGGGAAGACTGCAATAGGTAAGCAGCTTGGTTTGAAGAAATCAACTGTGGGAGCAATTATTAGGAAATGGAAGACATACAAGACCACTGATAATCTCCCTCGATCTGGGGCTCCACGCAAGATCTCACCCTGTGGGGTCAAAATGATCGCAAGAACGGTGAGCAAAAATCCCTGAACCACATGGGGGGACCTAGTGAATGACCTGCAGAGAGCTGGGACCAAAGTAACAAAGCCTACCATCAGCAAGGGCATTGAAGATGAAACGTGGCTGGGTCTTTCAGCATGACAATGATCCCAAACACCCCGCCCGGGCAACGAAGGAGTGGCTTCGTAAGAAGCATTTCAAGGTCCTGGAGTGGCCTAGCCAGTCTCCATATCTCAACCCCATAGAAAATCTTTGGAGGGAGTTGAAAGTCCGTGTTGCCCAGCAAAATCCACAAAACATCACTGCTCTAGAGGAGATCTGCATGGAGGAATGGGCCAAAATATCAGCAACAGTGTGTGAAAACCTTGTTAAGGCTTACGGAAAACGTTTGACCTCTGTCATTGCCAACAAAGGGTATATAACAAAGTATTGAGATAAACTTTTGTCATTGATCAAATACTTATTTTCCACCATAATTTGCAAATAAATTCAATGTAACTGCCTGTAGCTCAGGCGTTGAAGCAAGGATATATATGCATATTCTTGGTACCATTTGAAATGAAACAATTTGACGTCTGTGGAAATGTGAATTGAATGTAGGAGAATATAACACAAGATATCTGGCAGAAGAAAATACAAAGAAAAAAACAACCGTTTTTTTTTCTTACCACCATCTTTGAAATGCAACAGAAAGGTGACACTTCCAGCCATCAATCTGTTTGTAATTCCGATGGTGTACACAAGATGGCAGCAGTATATGTGCAAATGTGCAAAGACGGAAAAGTTGAAGTATGAGCAATCTACATGACATTTAGTGTGAAGTCACCCAGGCACATTTGGACAAATTGTGGAGACATTTTTGCATTCATATTCAATTTTTCTGCAAGAATATCATCAAATCTGTAAACTTAGGCTTTGATTTAGCTGTTCCAGCATTAGTAGCCATATTATAAGTTAAACATTTGCAAAATAACCAGTTTTCATAACTTCTTAATATTCTTAACATTTTTGTCCAAAAGGAAAAGGAATGCTGTCGCAAAATGTTAGCAGCTACATTCTGCGATGGATACAGGGTTTCCAGATACTCCCATAAAGCCCAGCTCATTGGCTATCTAGCTAGCTTTGTTTGACCCTGATTGGTGCTTATTTTGACGAAGTTAGAGTCGATCAAGTGAAGACCGCCCCAGTCATCGGCGTGCCATGAAGGTGTCGCTCTATGACCAAATTTGGTGTCCCATAGGATATGCTACACCCCTAATGATATAGTGAAGTCTGGTTACATTCTAGGATTTCTGAGGAATACATACACATGTGATTTGACTGGTTGAAACAACGTTTAGGGTTAGATTTTCACAGATTCCTTTCTTAGCAAATTGAACGCATGGAAATACAAATTCGATCGTGCATGCTATATGGAACTTTTTAGGATATGAAAATGGATTTTATCTATCTCTGCGACCCTTTCTTTGATAAGTCACATCACGATTGCAGAATGTAAGTACACATTTCACCTTCAGAGGTGAATTTATCAAACCTATCATGGTGAGAAAAATATTTTGTTGTTAGGAGCTCTCCTCGAACAATAGCATGGCATTTTTTCACAGTAATAGCTACTGTAAATTGAACAGTGCAGTTATATGAACAAGAATTTAAGCTTTCAGCCGATATAGGACACATATATATTAGATAGCCTTTTTATGATATTATAAATATATTTGTTATTTACTTAGGATCTCCATTTGTTGTTGAAAAGTAGCAACTACTCTTCCTGTGTTCCACACAAAACATGAAACATAATACAGAATGACATCATTAGACAAAATATGACATTTTAAATATTAAACATTGAAACCACACAACCACATTTCTGTTCCTGAGATACTCCTTTATGACAATAAAACTACACAACATTTATTTCCCTAAGATGCCCCTTGAATATATTAAGTATAGCATCACTGCTGAGAATACAGAGGAGTAACTTCCCCTCCAAAACTCAAGTATGAACACGCAGCAGCAATCCGCCATCTACTGATAAAAGGCATAAGGCGCTGGCATTTCTCTTGTCATGCCCAAGCTTATCATTACGTCTCCCCAAGCACAATCGGCGTTCCATTTTACGAACAAGGGGAAAAGCATGGATGATCGCGGCGGTTTGGGTTTCTGCTGATGACTGTTTTTTTTATTTTTTTTTATTTAGCGTAGGGCGGAAAACGTATACAGCAGCCTAATCCACATCTCGATGAGTCAGCCGCTCTGGATTAAGGCACTATTGTGTACTCAGCCGTGCCTCAGTGACAATGCAGCCCACATCTCACAGTTATAGGAACAGATGAGAGGGATTAGAACAGATTTTATGTTTGAACGAGATATGTTTATACAAGCACTCTCCGCAACTGAAGTGTTGATCTGCATTTGTATCCAGTAGTTCAATCATAGTATTTGTCCGTAAAAAAAATGAAAACTAAGGCATATAGTCCTAGATGGAACTGTGTATTAAGGGGCTTGTTAAGGCTTTGAGGCCGTAGCCCATGCCATGCCACTGGCTCCCATGCTGTCATTGTGAGAGGAAAATGGATCTTGACCTCCCCATTGGTCCTTTCAGACACTAATGCAGCACCACAGTCTGCCATTGCAGATGTAATTACATTTAACAGTTTATAGTCTTTTAGTGCTTCATTCTGAGGTTGGCCCAAAGCTTATTGTCATCTCTTAGCCAAGCTGTTCTCAAAAAGGACTGTAATGTTCATTGTATGCCTTCTAGTATGCATGGCCTCATATCTGTATGAGCTTTAGCCAACTCCTCTGACTAGCGTTGTCATGCAGGCATGTTGTTGTCATGCAATCTTGTCATACGTGGTATGACAACAATAGTCAGAGAAGCTGGCTAAAGCTCATGCCGATTTAGGGGACAGGTCAGTGGCGACCCGTCATTCAGGTTCAGGTGGGGCAGAGGGTTTTTTGAGCACCACATGTTTTGCATTTCATTTTGGCATTCATTCGTGTCACATATCAGTTTGCATACAACATCGTGAGCATCCTGACCGGTTGCATCACTGCCTAGTATGGCAATTGCTCTGCCTCCGACCGCAAGGCAATTCAGAGGGTAGTGCGTACGGCCCAGTACATCACTGGGGCAAAGCTGCCTGCCATTCAGGACCTCTACACCAGGCGGTGTCAGAGGAAGGCCCCAGCCACCCTAGTCATAGAGGAAGGCCCCAGCCACCCTAGTCATAGACTCTCTACTACCGCATGGCAATCGGTATCGGAGTGCCAAGTCTAGGACAAAAAGTCTTCTCAACAGTTTTTACCCCCAAGCCGTAATACTCAAGACTATTTGCATTGTGTGCCCCACCCAACCCCTCTTTTACGCTGCTGCTACTCTGTTTATCATATATGCATAGTCACTTTAACTATACATTCATGTACATACTAGATCATTTGGCCCAACTAACCAGTGCTTCCGCACATTGGCTAACATGGTTATCTGCATTGTGTCCCACCACCCGCCAATGGTAATGAGACCCGTAACATAACTCATGCAAATTATTATTGTGACAAAGTAAAAGTGTGAACGAAATAACCACGACAACAGAAATCTACCGTCAAACTCAAGGTTTTATTTATAAACACACGGTAATGGGGGGAGCAGGAAAAGGGGCTGAGCTGGACCCAAGGAAAGAAACAATAAGTATTCAAAAACACCCCTAAGCTAGACTAGCCGACTTTAACAACAGCTAACTAACTAACCAAAAATACAGTGGGTGGTCCGCCCAGTTCTAACTAGTGTATTTAACAAAGTTCACCTACAGGTAGTGTATGCCCATGGGCGATTTGTCTTGGTTTCCCCCTTTTCCCACCAGCAACAAACAAACACCATAACCAAAAACAATACTCACAGGTGATGACAAAGTGCTATGAGGTGCTTAAACAAAAGAGAGGTTAAGACACAAAGCGAGAGTGAAACACAGAGACCTACAGACATGGCATTTACAGAAAGATTGAGCTCTAGAACAAACAAATGATGGGGTTTTTAAACCATGAGGAAGGAACTGTGATAGGTTAGGAAATAGGAGGAGGTGTGTCTTCTGATTGATGATTGATTGTTGACTGATTGGGGAGTGATGATTTTCACCTGTGAGGGGAGAAGGAGAGAAAAGAAACACACACACAGGATACACACACCCACAGGATAACTGTATCCGTAACAAATTGTATGAAGATAACAAGATTGAACAACTCTTCGCTGGCCATGGCAGAACACTGACATTCCTGTCTTCACGCACAGAACAAGCAGTATGGCTGGTGGCATTGTCATGCTGGAGGGTCATGTCAGGATGAGCCTGCAGGAAGGGTACCACATGAGGGAGGAAGATGTCTTCCCTGTAACGCACAGCGTTGATTGCCTGCAAAGACAACAAGCTCAGTCCGATGATGCTGTGACACACCGCCCAAGACCATGACGGACCCTCCACCTCCAAAACGATCCCGCTCCAGAGTACAGGCCTCGGTGTAACGCTCATTCTTTCGACGATAAACGCGAATCCGACCGTCACCCCTGCCTGGTGAGACAAAACCACGACTCGTCAGAGAAGAGCACTTTTAGCCAATCCTGTCTGGAGGACCTGGAGGACCTGCCTTACAACAGGCCTACATGCCCTCAGTCCAGCCTCTGTCAGCCTATTGCAGACAGTCTGAGCACTGATGGAGGGACTGTGCGTTCCTGGTGTAACTCGGGCAGTTCTTGTTGCCATCCTGTACCTGTCCCACAGGTGTGATGTTCGTATGTACCGATCCTGTGCAGGTGTTGTTTCACGTTGTCTGCCACGATTAGCTGTCCGTCCTTTCTCCCTGTAGCGCTGTCATAGGCGTCTCACAGTACAGACATTGCAATTTATTGCCCTGGCCACATCTGCAGTCCTCATGCCTCCTTGCAGCATACTTCCACATACTTAGCCTGTGGACTCACTCACATTCCATTTGTGATATTAGCTGCAGAGAATTTCAGCAATCATTAATCAGGGTATTTTTCCTGCTATTTTATAGTTGCTTTGGCCCTCGTGATTCAACCTCTCATTAATCTGTCACTTGTCTGAATACTACAGTTGAGTCTCTCTGGAGAGCAGAAACAATATATAGTAGGCTATATACCAACAATTATGAGTTAAATGTCAGGTTCGACAGACACGATAAGCTGATTCAACTTGATAGAGGTATGTGAGTCTTGTGTGATTGTAATGTTCACAATGCCCCAATGGTATTCCGTGCAAAGGTTAAGAAAATATTTAAATGGGGGATTCTGTTTGTTACAAACTAAACATTGGAATTCCTATCCCTGTCCTATCCCTGTCTCTCTTTCCTTAATGTTTCACATCAGCACTGCCATGTGCTCATGTGTGCTCCGTGTTAAATTACAGTACTTTTCCATTCACTCTCTATTTTCCACATTTTCAAACTCATTATTAATTCTCTCATTAAGTAATTCTATGAATCATCAAATCTGTGACCATGGCACCTAACGAGGCCCTTAGCGACCCCCGCTGGTGCACATACAGACAAGCACACAGAAGGCTACACTAGAGAGATGGAGTGATCATGCAGTAAGCTGTAACTCAGGTCTATTCGGTCCACTGACTACTGTTTCTAGTTTAAAAGATGATGATTATGGTTAGAGTTATGATCATTAATCCTACAGGTGCTTGTTTTGCATGACCTTGCAGGTGCGACAACTTGGTGGATAGAAGGCAGCGCAGCTCGCCACAACACACTAGTCATTAATACCTAATGAAATGTACATCATTTGGGCCATGTGCAGAAATAAATACACACATCTTCCACTACACTGTGCTCTCCTTCTCTCTCCCATACGCTCTCTCTCACTCTCCTTCTCTCTCTCTCTCGCTCTCACCTTCATTCTGTCTGCATGATTACTCCATTTCAGTAAATTAAACTTGTACAAGTGCTTTCCAGCTGGGTTGTAATACGCAGTGACCAGACTCATGAGAAGAGGACCTTGGTTAATAGCCTCAGAGTACACCTTTTACCATCTAAATGTTTTGTACTAATGAATTTATGATACACTATTAACTGTAATTTGCTATCCTGTATGTGTACACGTAATTGAGAAACAATGTGAAGTAGGAACTACTTGAGATTACATTTAAAAATATATACAATTTACAGTGCTTTCAGAAAATATTCACACCCCTTGATTTTTTTCACTTTTTGTTGTGTTACAGTCTGAAATTAAAATGGATTAAAATTTAGAGCGTTTTGGCCACTGGCCTACACACAATACCATATAATGTGAAAAACTGAAATGTCTTGAGCCAATAAGTATTCAACCCCTTTTTTATGGCATGCCTAAATATATTCAGAAGTAAACATTTGGTTAACAAGTCACATAATAAGTTGGAAGGACTCACTCTGTGCAATAATAGTGTTTAACATTATTTTTGAATTACATCATCTCTGTACCCCACATATATAATTATCTGTAAGGTCCCTCAGGTGAGCAGTGAATTTTAAACACAGATTCAACCACAAAGACCAGGGAGGTTTTCCAATGTCTCGCAAAGAAGGGCACCTGTTGATAGATGGGTAAAAATGTTATAAAGCAGAAATTGAATATTCCTTTGAGCATGGTGAAGGTATTAATTACACTTTGGATGGTGTATCAATACACCCAGTCACTACAACGATACAGGCGTCCTTCCTAACTCAGTTGCCGGAGAGGAAGGAAAACCCTCAGGGAGTTTAATGGCTTTCTATAGGAAAAAGCTGAGGATGTACTGTATGAACAACATTACAACACATGTGACAAAGAGTTATGTTTGGGAGTTATGTTTGCTACATTTGCAATAACATATGCTAACCTCTGTTTTCTTTATATTTTCATTAGGTCAGGTTGTGACTCGGGTGGGTACGCTAGTTTTTGTATTGTCTAGGGTTTTTGTATGTCTAGGGTTGTTGTAGGTCTAGGGTTTTTTGTATTTCTATGTTGGCCTGATATGGTTCTCAATCAGAGACAGCTGTTTATCGTTGTCTCTGATTGGGGATCATATTTAGGCAGCCTGCAAGCCCTTTGGTTTCATGTGATCTTGTCTATGTGGAGTTGCCTGTCAGCACTCATTTGATCAGCTTCACGGTTAGTTTTATTGTTTTGTTTGTTCAGTGTTTCATTCTTTAAATAAATAAGAATGTACGTATACCACGCCGCGCCTTGGTCCGATCCTTATAACGAACGTGACAGAAGATCCCACCACAAATGGACCAAGCAGCGTGTACAGGAGGAGTGGATTTGGGAGGAGATCCTGGACGGAGCAGGAACCTGGACGCAGGCTGGGGAGTATCGCCGTCCGAAGGAGGAAATAGAGGCAGCGAAAGCGGAACGGCAACGTTATGAGGAGTTATACCAACGAGGTAGGGCACATGGAGCAGTCGGCGGAGCTGAGGAGTAAACCAGAGCCAGTCTGAGAGAAGGAGGATTCGGGGGAGAGAGAAATGGGGGAGTTGTTGAGTTGGTGGAGGACGCACAGATTTAGAATAAAGGAACTTGTTGTCAGTTTGGTGCCACCTGAGTCGGCTCTCTGTACTCGTCCTGAAATGTGTGTTAAAGTTCCGGAACAATTAATGCCGGCAATACACACCAGGTCTCCAGTGTACCTTCAAAACCCAGTGCTTCCTGTGCCAACTCCTCACACTCCCTCAAATGCCCTTCCCAGTCAGGTGTGTCCTGTTCCTACTCCTTGCACTCTCCCTCAAGTGCGTGTCCCCACTCGGGTATGTCCTGTGGCTCTTCCCCGCGCTCGCCCTGAGGTGCGTGTCATCAGCCCGGTACCACCAGCGCCAGCACTATGCATCAGACCTCCAGTGCGTATTCACAGTCCAGTACGCCCTGTGCCTGCTCCCCTCACTCACCCTGAGGTGTGTGTCATCATCCTGGTACCACCAGTGCCAGCACCACGCATCAGGCCTCCAGTGCGCCTCCCCAGTCCAGAGCTTCCGGCGTCGGTCCCCAGTCCAGAGCTTCCGGCGTCGGTCCCCAGTCCAGAGCTTCCAGGGTCGGTCCCCAGTCCGGAGCATCCAGCGTCGGTCCCCAGTCCGGGGCCTCCAGCGACGGTCCTCAGACAGGGGCCTCCAAGGGTGGTTCCCAGTTCTAAGCCTGCTGCGATGATCCACGGTCCGGTTCCTCCGACAACAATCCCCCGGTCCGGTTCCACAGGAAAGGGATCAATGTAGGGAGAGGGGACAGCAAGGTTTGCGGCCGTGAGTCCGCACCTGGGAGGGGGGGGGGGGGGTACTGTCACCTCCTGACCTTATATCTCTGTTTTCTATATATTGGTTAGGTCAAGGTGTGACTAGGGTGGGCAGTTTTTGTATGTCTATGGGTTTTTGTAGATCTGTTGGCCTGATATGGTTCCTAATCAGAGACAGCTGTTTATCGTTGTCTCTGATTGGGGATCATATTTAGGCAGCCCTTTTGGTGCTTTTTGGGATCTTGTCTACAGTTAGGTGCCTGTGTGCACACTAGTAGCTTCACCTTTCGTTTGGTTGTTTTGGTGAGTTTCAGATCATTAAAAATATGTGGAATGCTATTCACGCTGCGCCTTGGTCTCATCATTACGACGATGGTGACACCGATGTTATTATTTATTTTTTAAATCCAACGCATAACTGACGACCAATCTCCATATTTTCAAGCATAGTGGTGGCTGCATCATGTTATGGATATGCTTGTAATTGTTAAGGACTGGGGAGTTTTTAGTATTAAAAAAAGAAACGGAATTGAGCTAAGCACAGGCAAAATAGGAAATTCTAACAGGTATTGATTCAGGTATGAATACTTATGCAATGAGAATTCTGTATTTCTTTTTCAATACATTTGCAAAATGTTTTTTACCTGTTTTGACATTGCCATTATGGGTATTGTGTGTAGATGGGTGAGAAAAAAATAATAAATTGAATACATTTTGAATTCAAGCTGTGACACAACAAAATGCAGAATAACTCAAGGGGTATACAGTGCCTATTCAGAGGCTGATTTTACAGCCTCATTCTAATATTGACTAAAATGTTCTTCAATCTACATCATTATGACAAAGCAAAAACAGATTTAGACATTTTTGCAAATGTATTCAAATTTAAAAACTGCAATATCACATTTACATACTTGTTAGAGGAAATTATAGTTGAGATGATTAATTATGTATACATTATTGATTAGAACCATTCATTCTAATACTATTATGTTATGAAAAGTAAAAGTTATTGGTTAAGCTGTTACTGAAAATATAAGCAGAACTAATTAATTGTCTGTGTCTTTTGGGAAGTTAAAGGGAAAGCGATGCTATGGCTTTTCATACAGATAAGGATGTTTTGGTTGGATTCCATTAGTGGAGAGAAGTATATCTTTTAGACAGGTTGGAATGTAGTTTTATGAGGGGAGTAAAACTATCTCTAGGACTGAATACTACGCTTTTGTGAGGATGGGAGAGGGAGTGAAACTGATGTCATTTTATGTTCCCTTTCTTTAAAATGTAATGTTCTTTGTATTTTGGGTCAGTACTCTCTGGAATTAAACGCTCTTACCTGGCTTTTAAGACTGGTCTCGATCTACTTCATGCATCATTAATGAACTTACACATCATTAATGAATTAGAAACGAGTGCGAAATTGGTTTTGGCAATTAAAACATAAAGGAATTTAGAATTCCTCTATCAATACTGTAACTATTCAGACCCTTTACTCGGTACTTTGTTGAAGCACCTTTGGCAGCAATTACACCCTCAAGTCTTCTTCAGTATGACGCTAAATGCTAGGCACACCTGTATTTGGGGCATTCCTCTCATTATTCTCTGCAGTTCCTCTCAAGCTTTGTTGGGTTGGATGGGGAGCAACGCTGCACAGCTAGTTAGAGATGTTCGATCGGGTTCAAGTCCGGGCTCTGGCTGGGCTACTTAAAGACATTCAGTGACTTGTCCCGAAGCCACTCCTGCATTGATTTGGCTGTGTGCTTAGAGTCGTTGTCCTGTTGGATGGTGAACCTTCGCCTCAGTCTGAGGTCCTGGAGCAGGTTATCATCAGGGAGCTCTCTGTACTTTTCTCCGTTCATCTTTGCATTGATCCTGATTAGTCTCCCAGTCCCTGCTGAGGAAAAACATCTCCACAGCATGATGCTGTCACCACCTTGCTTCAGGTTCACGTCCTCCAGACGTGATATTTGGCATTCAATCTTGGTTTCATCAGGCCAGATAATTTTGTTTCTCCTGGTCTGAGAGTCCTTAGGTTCCTTTTGGCAAACACCAAGCAGGCTGTCATGTGCCTTTTACTGTGGAGTGGCCTCCGTCTGGCCACTCTACCATAAAGGCCTGATTGGTGGAGTGCTGCAGAGATGGTTGTCCTTCTGGAAGGTTTTCCCATTTCCACAGATGAGCTCTAGAGCTTTGTCAGATTGACCATCGGGTTTTTGGTCACCTCCCTGACGAGCAGCTCTAGGAAGAGTCTTTGTGGTTCAAAAGTTCTTTAATTTAAGAATGATGGAGGCAACTGTGTTCTTGGGGACCTTCAATGCTGCAGAAATGTGTCCGAACCCTTCGCCAGATCTGTGCCTTGACACAATCCTGTCTTGGAGCTCTACGCAAATGAACCCTGGCTGAATTGAATCCTAGACCTGTGTGAGTAGCGGATATACATTTTAGGACCAGAGTACTAGGTATTGTAATGCAGCAGCGACAGTCGCATGGAACCTTTAGCCCGTTGTAAACAAGCTAGCTTGCTAACGTCATTTAGAATGTGCGTATCGCAAATTGCATCTTGGAACAGTTATTTTCAGGTGTTGTGAAAGGAGAACCTATTTTGTAAAATTCTCACAAACGCTCCAAGAAACCGAACTAGGGAACTGAATATCATCACACCTTTAGTGTAAAGTCATTGGCTGATGTGAAGGCTAGATCTTCAAGTTCTTGTGAAAAACTAGCGCATCTGACTTCTGAAGGGGTGTCACACCTATTATTTTCGAGAGGGTACAAAATACGTAAGGATACAAAATACGTGAGGCTGGACAGGAGAGAGAGGCCGGGTCCGGATCGGGGCTGGCCGCCCTAGGAAATGTAACACTTTTAAATCACCTGAAACAGATTTGTATTGCAATCTAGATCCATTATCATCTAAGCATGTTCCATTGTCATTTTAATTAATGATGCACATTGATTCTTTAAGAACTTTTATGCCTTAGTTTAGTAGAACTGCCACATGTAAGGGATAAACGCTGATGGTCCGTACAACCCAATCGCTCCAGTTGTATCCATTTTTAAATTCCTTGGCATCAGACTTGATTCCAACCTCTCTTTTTTTAAAAGCAGGTGAAAAAGGTACCTAAAATAATCAAATTCAACCTAATGTGACGACCTACTCTGTCTGCCAAATTCTCTCTTTGCTCTTCTTGTTTTCCTTAATAGGATGTTGTTGGGCGGAGCAGGGAGGGTTGTCAGCGAAATGGGACACACCTGGGCCCGGGTGTGTCCTGGGATAAATACACCTTTCCCCCATCTCCATGCAGACACAATGCTGTGGAATAAAGTATCATAAGTATTAGAGCAATCAATTTGAGTTGCTCCTAAAGTCTAGAAACCTTGCCAGCAGGCATGCCAGCTATGATAGTTAGACAAGGTACTCTAACTTGATTGATAGCCTTAAATGGCTTTGGAGCTAGTTATGAGGTTGAGATGGTTAGCTAAAGCCAACTTCATAAATTGCTAGGTGGCAATTATTACAGAGAAAAAGGACTCATAGGCTACAAAGCTTGATCAAATTAATTCACAAACATACCTCATGTGAGTCCTGCCCATCGCTGGAAGCTCAAATCAAATCAAATGCTGTGTGCGTCACTCGACACACTCGTTCTCCACTGGCGGTACCATTTGCAGGTCCTGCCTTGCATATCTTTGCTCTGTGGTGCACCTTTTGAAGGAACAACTTACTAGGGACATAGGAGCCTGGTCCAGTCAGTGTGCTTACTCCGCAAAATACCGCTGAGAGATCTTTTTAATTAATAATGATAAAACATGGGCTTAAAAATAAGTTTAGTAATTAATTTAACATAAAATCTAAAGAGGAAAGTGCCCCATATTGGCATTGGTTCTAAGTTTGTCAAACTCATTCCACAGAGGACCGAGTGGAAGTGGGTTTTCACTCCTTCTTTGTACTTGATTGATGAATTAAGATCACTAATTAGTAATGAACTCCCCACACCTCTTAAGTCAAAGGAAAAAAACAAAACCTGGTTAAATAATGGACAGAACACGTTGGGTTATTTTGACCCAGCCAGTTGGGTTGTGTGAATAACACAAATTGGGTTGTTGGGATTACCCAAACATGGGCTAATTTAACCATCAGTTGGGTATTTCTTCATCTAATGCTCGGTTGATTTAGAACCTGGGTCTTTTTTAATATAATACTTTATATTTTCAAGAGGTCTGGCTTCGTAGGGGCATGTCTTTCAGCTAGATCTTATTGGCCACCCATGAGCACAAATGCCATTGCTGTCCATGATGTTAAGTTTGTATACTGCAAATGCATCTTAAATAGCATTATGTTTATTTATTATAATAAGGTATACCACCATCCCAACAATGAGATTTACATGGTCTTTTATGGAACTAATACACTTTTGCAAGTGTTATTGAAGATACAAAAATGTAAATGTTCAACCTTAACATGTGATAACAGAACAGATGAACAGGAATGGCATTTACTCTCATGGGTGGCTAAAAACAACTGTCTGAAAGCTGCGCCCCTACTAAAACTATGCCTCCAGTCTTCTGATCTCAATGACCCAGCACCAATAACCCAGCAGTTTTTAAAGAAACAACCCAACGAAGTGACCCAGCAAATGGGTAAAACAAACAACCTAATATGTTTTTGTGCACTTCACTGAGAAGATGGAAAAAGAAGCACACGGTGCTTTGTCATTGTTCCATAGTCATTACTGCAGTGTCTGTGGAGACTGACAGTCGAAAAGGCCACTGCATTCTGTCTGCAGGTACAAATAAAAAATAAAAAACATAGAACAAATGTTTCTCAGATGCAGAACAAGCTTCATTCAATCGCAGCCCATTGAAATGTCAAGATAGTCTTTAGAGCATGAAAAGGGAGAGGTAGGCACAAGATGGGAGGAGGTGCTAGGAGGGGTTGGGACCAGGGGCTAGAGTGAGGTTGGAAACTATGATTCCTCTGCCTTGGCTGCTGAGTGAGCCAAAATGAGACATTTGATAAGTGGAAGTCGCTCTGGATAAGAGCGTCTGCTAAATGACTTAAATGTAAATGTAAATGTGTTTCTAGAAAGATAACAGCAAGACATCAAAGAACCTACTTAGTACATACTTATTGAAATGACAGAAGGATAAGCATCCTCACACTTGAAAAAAAGAGGAGTTCTCTCTCCTACTGTGTGTGTTGAGATACAGTTGAAGTCGGAAGTTTACATACACATAGATTGGAGTCATTAAAACTCGTTTTTCAACCACTCCACAAATGTATTGTTAAACAAACTATAGTTTTGACAAGTCGGTTAGGACATCTACTTTGTGCATGATACAAGTCATTATTCCAACAATTGTTTACAGACAGATTATTTCACTTATAATTCACTGTATCACAATTCCAGTGGGTCAGAAATGTGCATACACTAAGTTGAATGTGCCTTTAAACAGCTTGGAAAATTCCAGAAAAGTATGTCATGGCATGCAAACTTCTGACCCACTGGGAATGTGATGAAATAAATTAAATCTGAAATAAATCATTCTCTCTGCTATTATTATAACATTTCACATTCTTAAAATAAAGTGGCAATCCTAACTGACCTAAAACAGGGAGTATTTATTAGGATTAAATGTTAGGAATTGTGAAAAACTGAGTTTAAATGTATTTTGTCTAAGGTGTATGTAAACTTCCGACTTGAACTGTATATAGATAGTCCAGAGTGAAAGTCCACCGATATTCCAAGATAAGATTGGTGATGATTGTCGGCCCGCCAGAGATATGGCCGCCACTCTATGAGTAATTACATTACCCACAATGCTTTGCTTGGGAGGCTGTTGTCGATTGACCTTTTTGTAATTTGTACTTGATCCTGGATGCTTAAAACATGACATTGTTTAAAAGGAGTGACATATTAGACCCTGTATGAAAGCTCTACAGTTAAAACTCAGACTGGGTAATAATTACATTTCAACGGAAACCCCCCGAAAACCGAACACAAAGTCAACAAACAGACAAAATGTTTTTGTTGTTGTTGTGTGTTTTGGTTGTAAATACTTATCTGATGAGAAGAAGATAAATATTGGTTTTAGAAATTGCCCCCCAGTGTGCTATCCCCATCGCCCAGGTTGTTGGTTGTACGAGGCCATGTTAAACATACTGATGTGTGCTGCTGATGATGTAACAGGATGACGTTGCGTGTAACCCAGAAGCAACCCACTTGTGTGGCACAGCATCTACATCCAGATTGGTCTAGTTGTTAGTGTAGTTAGTGTCGTTTCCCTAGATGGTGTCTTCAAATAAGTCTAGCAAACACATGCAGTTGCTGTTTTGATTTATCTCCCCTTAGGTGATACATGCTTCTCACATATACAGTACAATAGGATCTTTTGTAATAAATGTAATAAACAGCCCCCATAAGTGTTTTTTGACAAACATTTATTAAATACGTTTCACTAGGATTATGTATTTCAAGGGGCTGCCCCCCTGCAAGGGCTTTTCTGTGCTCTCCAGAGAGCAGCATTTTCTTCTCTCCATTTAATCGATTTGAAACTAATCTCTGTAATACCTAGAAAGATATTTCCTCTATTTGTTCAAGAGGCCCTCTCTTGACATTTTGTTACTTGGAAGGAATCAGAAAACAGCGTTTTTAGGTGAGGTTTTTAGTCTCTTCCTCGCCTCCTCTCCGTTTATATATGTCTTCAACCTAGGGTAAATAGTTCACATCATGTAAATAATCTCACTTTATGAAATAATCATAGAAAAACACCACAATCTGATGAAATAGTGAGGAAATTATTGCTTTACATAGTGTATGCTTGTGTTTGTGCATACATGTCCAATTGTTCTTGGGTCACTATAACTATATCTATTTTGCCAATTGAATTGATCCCCTCTACCACACGGAACCCCACTAATCTACCAATGGAAACGCACGAGGTGGCTAAAAACAGACCTCCATCCTATGCTAGCTTGCTACCGATGGCCCGGCTAGCTGTCTGAATTGCCGTAACCCCCAACCAACCTCACTACTCACTGGACCCTTATGTTCACTCGACTAAGCATGCCTCTCTTTAATGTCAATATGCCTTGTCCATTGCTGTTCTGGTTAGTGTTTATTGGCTTATTTCACTGTAGAGCCCTGCTCACTATATATTATCCACCCTTTCAGTTCCACCACCCACACATGCGATTGACATCACCTGGTTTCAATGATGTTTCTAGAGACAATATCTCTCTCACCATCACTCAATACCTAGGTTTACCTCCACTGTATTCACATCCTACCATACCTTTGTCTGTACATTATACCTTGAAGCTATTTTAATCACCCCCAGAAACCTCCTTTTACTCTCTCTTCTAGACGTTCTAGATGACCAATTCTCAAAACTTTTATCCGTACTCTTATCCCACTCCTCCTCTATTCCTCTGGTGATGTAGAGGTGAATCCAGGCCCTGCAGTGCCTAGCTCCACTCCTATTCCCCAGGCGCTCTCTTATGATGACTTCTGTAACCGTAATAGCCTTGGTTTCATGCATGTTAACATTAGAAGCCTCCTCCCTAAGTTTGTTTTATTCACTTCTTTAGCACACTCTGCCAACCCGAATGTTCTAGCCATGTCTGAATCCTGGCTTAGGAAGACCACCAACAATTCTGAAATTTTCATCCCTAACTACAACATTTTCAGACAAGATAGAATGGCCAAAGGGGGCGGTGTTGCAATCTACTGCAAAGATGGACAGACCTCTGCAGGCTTACTATCCAGGTCTGTACCCAAACAATTTGAACTTCTATTTTTAAAAATCCACCTCTCTAATAACAAGTCTCTCACTGTTTCCGCCCGCTATAGACCACCTTCCGCCCCCAGCTGTGCTCTGGACACCATATGTGAACTGATTGCCCCCCATCTATCTTCAGAGCTTGTGCTGCCAGGCAACATAAACTGGAATATGCTTAACACCCCAGCCACCCTACAATCTAAACTTGATGCCCTCAATCTCACACAAATTATCAATGAACCTACCAGGTACCACCCCAAAGCTGTAAACACAGGCACCCTTATTTTTATTTTATTTTTTATTTCACCTTTATTTAACCAGGCCAAGATAAAGCAAAGCAGTTCGACAGATACAACGACACAGAGTTACACATGGAGTAAAACAAACATACAGTCAATAATACAGTATAAACAAGTCTATATACGATGTGAGCAAATGAGGTGAGAAGGGAGGTAAAGGCAAAAAAAAGGCCATGGTGGCAAAGTAAATACAAAATAGCAAGTAAAACACTGGAATGGTAGATTTGCAATGGAAGAATGTGCAAAGTAGAAATAAAAATAATAAATACATAAATTAAATACAGTAGGGAAAGAGGTAGTTGTGTGGGCTAAATTATAGGTGGGCTATGTACAGGTGCAGTAATCTGTGAGCTGCTCTGACAGTTGGTGCTTAAAACTAGTGAGGGAGATAAGTGTTTCCAGTTTCAGAGATTTTTGTAGTTTGTTCCAGTCATTGGTAGCAGAGAACTGTAAGGAGAGGCGGCCAAAGAAAGAATTGGTTTTGGGGGTGACTAGAGAGATATACCTGCTTCTGTGTGTGCTACAGGTGGGAGATGCTATGGTGACCAGCGAGCTGAGATAAGGGGGGACTTTACCTAGCAGGGTCTTGTAGATGACATGGAGCCAGTGGGTTTGGCGACGAGTATGAAGCGAGGGCCAGCCAAAGAGAGCGTACAGGTCGCAATGGTGGGTAGTATATGGGGCTTTGGTGACAAAACGGATTGCACTGTGATAGACTGCATCCAATTTGTTGAGTAGGGTATTGGAGGCTATTTTGTAAAGGACATCGCCAAAGTCGAGGATTGGTAGGATGGTCAGGTTTACAAGGGTATGTTTGGCAGCATGAGTGAAGGATGCTGAATAGATATAGATATCATCCTAACCAACTTGCCCTCTAAATACACCTCTGCGGTTTTCAACCAAGATCTCAGCAATCACTGCCTCATTGCCTGCATCCATAATGAGTCAGCGGTCCAACGACCTCCACTCATCACCGTCAAACCCTCCCTGTAACACTTCAGCTAGCAGGCCTTTCTAATTGACCTGGCCGGGGTATCTTGGAAGGATATTGATCTCATCCTGTCAGTAGAGTATTTTTTTTAAATGCCTTCCTCACCATCTTAAATAAGCATGCCCCATTCAAGAAATGTAGAACCAGGAACAGATATAGCCCTTGGTTCTCTCCAGTCCTGACTGCCCTTAACTTGTTGGGGATAGGGGGCAGTATTTTCACTTTGGATGAATTGCGTGCCCATAGTGAACTGCATCCTACTCTGTCCTAGATTGCTGATATATGCATATTAGTATTACTATTGGATAGAAAACACTCTGGAGTTTCTAGAACTGTTTGAATTATGTATGTGAGTATAACAGAACTCATAGGGTAGGCAATCTTCCAAACAGGATGTGAAATTCTGAATGCGGGTCTAATTTTAACCTCTTCAACCTATGGGGGCGCTATGTCATTATTGGATTAAAAAACGTGCCCGTTTTAAGCGCAATATTTTGTCACGAAAAGATGCTCGACTATGCATATAATTGCCAGCTTTGGAAAGAAAACACTCTGACGTTTTCAAAACTGCAAAGCTATTATCTGTGAGTGCCCCAGAACTGATCTTACAGGCGAAACCAAGATGAAACTTCAAACAGGAAATGAGCAGGATTTTTGACGCTCTGTTTTACTATCGTCTCCTTATAAGGCTGACCATAAGAGACTACATTTACCTGGTGTCCCGCCCGGTGTCCTGTGTCGAAATTATTGCGTAATCTGTAGGTCCATGCGCGTTCCATTTCTTCAGAAGAGAAAGCCAACTGCCACGAAGGATTTATCGTCGATAGATATGTGAAAAACACCTTGAGGATTGATTCTAAACATCGGTTTGCCATGTTTCTGTCGATATTATGGAGTTAATTTGGAAAAATGTTTGCGTTTTAATGACTTAATTTTCGTTTTTTTTCTTACCCAAACGTGATGAAGAAAACGGAGCGATTTGTCAACACTAATCTTTTTGTAAAAACTGAACATTTGATATCTAACTGAGAGTCTCCTCATTGAAAACATCTGAAGTTCTTCAAAGGTAAATGATTTTATTTGAATGCTTTTCTGTTTTTTGTGAAAATGTTGCCTACTGAATGCTAACGCTAAATGCTATGCTAGCTATCAATAGCTATCAATACTGTTACACAAATGCTTGTTTTGCTATGGTTGAGAAGCATATTTTTGAAAATCTGAGATGACAGTGTTGATAACAAAAGGCTAAGCTTGAGAGCTAGCATATTGATTTCATTTAATTTGCAATTTTCATGAATAGTTAACGTTGCGGTATGGTAATGGACTTGAGGCTGTAGACACGATCCCGGATCTGGGATGGCTCGACGCAAGAAGTTAACAACCCTCCAGGCGAGCTTCAATGCCATACAACTCTCCTTCTGTGGCCTCCAATTGCTCTGAAATACAAGTAAAGCTAAATGCATGCTCTTTAACCTCTTGCTCCTACCTGGCACGCAGGCGTCCCATCTAGAGCTCTGGAAATGCAAATGCGCTACGCTAAATGCTAATAGTATTAGTTAAAACTCAAACGTTCATTAAAATACACATGCAGGGTATTGAATTAAAGCTACACTCGTTGTGAATCCAGGCAACAAGTCAGATTTTTTAAATGCTTTTCGGCGAAAGCATGAGAAGCTATTATCTGATAGCATGTAACACCCCAAAAGACCCGCAGGGGACGTAAACAAAATAATTAGCATAGTCGGCGCTACACAAACCGCACAAATAAAATATAAAACATTCATTACCTTTGACCATCTTCTTTGTTGGCACTCCTAGATGTCCCATAATCACTATTGGGTCTTTTTTTCGATTAAATCGGTCCATATATAGCCTATATATCGATCTATGAAGACTGTGTGATAAATGGAAAAAAATAGCGTTTCATAACGTAACGTCATTTTTTAAAATTCAAAAAGTCGACGATAAACTTTCACAAAACACTTTGAAATACTTTTGTAATGCAACTTTAGGTATTAGTAAACGTTAATAAGCGATCAAATTAATCACGAGACGAAGTGTTTTCTATAGGGGTCCGTCTTGAAATACTGTCCGTGTATTTCTCAACCAAAATATCCGGTCGGAGACCTGAAGAAAAAGCCTGTC
Source organism: Oncorhynchus gorbuscha (assembly GCF_021184085.1). Classification (NCBI taxonomy): domain Eukaryota; kingdom Metazoa; phylum Chordata; class Actinopteri; order Salmoniformes; family Salmonidae; genus Oncorhynchus; species Oncorhynchus gorbuscha. Next base: position 57,101,158 of record NC_060175.1, read on the forward strand.
TCTTGTTCGTTTGACCAAGAAACAAAGAATTGGCAAATGACAAGACTGTTGACATCGTGTGGAAGCTGTAGGTACTGCAACCTCAGCCCTATTTAATGTCTTTCGCCCATAACAATGGGTTGAAGCGGCGGATGGATATATTTTTCCACTTTCAGTGATCAGATTTTCCTGCACTTTTCAATGAAATGCACGTCTGTTAAAGTTACAGCCGTGATTTAACCAGTTTTATAAACGTCTGAGTGTTTTCTAACCACACATACTAATCATATGCATATACTATATTCCTGACATGAGTAGCAGGGCGCTGAAATGTTGCGCGATTTTTAACAGAATGTTCGAAAAAGTAGAGGGTCGACTGAAGAGGTTAACCGATCGCTGCCTGCACCTTTCCGCCCATCCAACATCACTACTCTGGACAGCTCTGACATAGAATATGTGGACAACTACAAATACCTAGGTGTCTGGTTAGACTGTAAACTCTCCTTCCAGACTCATTTCAAACATCTCCAATCCAAAGTTACATCTAGAATTGGCTTCCTATTTCGCAACAAAGCATCCTTCCCTCATGCTGCCAAACATACCCTTGTAAAACTGACCATCATACCAATCCTCGACTTTGGCGATGTCATTTACAAAATAGCCTCCAATACCTTACTCAATAAATTTGATGCAGTCTATCACAGTGCCATCTGTTTCATGCCTCCATGTCATCTACAAGATCCTGCTAGGTAAAGTCCCCCCTTATCTCAGCTCGCTGGTCACCATAGCAGCACCCACCTGTAGCACGCGCTCCAGCAGGTATATCTCTCTGGTCACCCCCAAAACTAATTCTTTCTTTGGCCGCCTGTCCTTCCAGTTCTCTGCTGCCAATGACTGGAACGAACTACAAAAATCTCTGAAACTGGAAACACTTATCTCCCCACTAGCTTTAAGAACCAGCTGTCAGAGCAGCTCACAGATTACTGCACCTGTACATAGCCCATCTATAATTTAGACCAAACAACCCCTTTCCCTACTGTATTTATTTAGCTCCTTTGCACCCCATTATATCCATGTCTACTTTGCACATTTTTCCACTGCAAATCAACCATTCCAGTGTTTTACTTGCTATATTTTATTTACTTCGCCACCATGGCCTTTTTTTGCCTTTACCTCCCTTATCTCACCTCACTTGCTCACATTGTATATAAACATATTTTTCCTCTGTATTATTGACTGTATGCTTGCTTTACTCCATGTGTAACTCTGTGTTGTTGTATGTGTCGAACTGCTTTGCTTTATCTTGGCCAGGTCGCAATTGTAAATGAGAACTTCTCAACTTGCCTACCTGGTTAAATAAAGGCGAAATAAAATAACTAAAAACGTCTGGATGTCCTATTTGCGTGTGTGTACATACAGTACATACGAGCCTGTGGATGTGGGTGTGTGCACCAAGAAAGTGACTGACCTGCAAAGTTAAGCATCCGGATGTGTTTGAGCAGCAGAGTGCCGTTGATGGGATCCATCCTAGAGCAAAGGCCCACCTTCCCTGGACAGAGCTCCCTGTGCATGTTGTGCAGCGCGTGGGCCATGGAATAGACTGCATCGATCACAAACTGCACCTTCCCCTCTTGTTCGTAGTTGGAGTCCTTCCCTATCCGCTCCTGATCTGTAGAGCAGAGAGAGAGAACCAAGTTAGGTATCTGAGAAATGCAATACGTGATAGCATTGGTTACCAACCCCAGTATCATCTTTTGCTTCATAGAAAAGTGGTTCCGAATCAAATGAAGAGTATTACATGTGATAGTTCATATTATGTTCAAAAAATAAAATGAGAAATAATACAGCAATGCAGTATCAGGTAGACAGACCTACATGTCTTTGAATATTATGTCAAATTACATTGTATGTGTGTATCAAATTTCTATTGTGTTGATCCTAACAGTGGGTGATTATTACACGCAGGTAGCGATTAGCCTCCATGCTGTGATGATTTTTGGAGTTACGAATCAAGAAAGGAAATAACATCCTTTTGCTGGTACTCAATTATTCCATTGATAGCCTTGTCAAGCAAGTGTTAATTCAAGGCCACACTAGTGTGACTGCTACGAGGCAATCATTGCACCCATATTGAATTTGATCTTTAAAATGTGTATTTGCAATGCTCATGAATCTGGCACTAAATAATTGCAGATTCTTACTCCATCAGCTGCGGTGCCATATCAAACATAAGAGTCCACTTTAAAAACTTCTTCAGGATCGGTGTCCCATCGGTTGAGATAACGTAGGCTAATGTGATTAGCATGAGGTTGTAATAAACAAAAACAATACCAGGACATAGACATATCTGACATGGGCAGAAAGCTTACATTCTTGTTAATCTAACTGCACTGTCCAATTTACAGTAGCTATAACAGTGGAAAAATACCATGCTATTGTTTGAGTAGAGAACACAATTGAAAATGTATGAATCAACAAATTAGGTACATTTGGGCAGTCTTGATACAACATTTTGAACAGATGTGCAATAGTTAATTGGATTTGGACTTTGCACCTACAGTGCTGCAATCTAGACGCCAAAGTCTAAATTCTGCCTGGGCTAGATAAATTCATTATGGCCTTTCTCTTGCATTTCAAAGATGATGGTACAAAAAAACTTTTTTTTAAATGATCTTTTATCAGATCTAATGTGTTATATTCTCCTACATTCCTTTCACACTTCCACAAACCTCAAAGTGTTTCCTTTCAAATGGTATTAAGAATATGCATATCCTTGCTTCAGGTTCTGAGCTAAAGGTAGTTAGATTTGTGTATGTCATTGTAGGCAAACATTTAAAAAAAGGGGTGGAACCTTAGTTTGTGGGGGAAAAGTCTTACAATTATCTACTTTTTATTTTACCAGGCAAGTCGGTTAAAAACTTCTTAAGGCTAGGGGGGATTATTCTGAAGTTTGGAAGACTGAGGTGCCCAAAGTAAACTGCCTGGTACTCAGGCCCAGAAGCTAGGATATGCATATGTCTGTGAGTATAACAGAACTGATTTGGGAGGCGAACTGATTTGTAGTTCCTATGGCTTCCGCTAGATGTCAACAGTCTTTAGAAATTGTTCAATGTTTTTTTTTGTTGAAAAATTTAGAAGTTGTCGTATTCTTTCTAAGTGTCACTCAGGTGGACTCTAGACCTTTGGTGTACGTGAATGAGAGCGCGCTCCTCGTTGTTTTTCACCGGTATTGGAAACAGTTTATTCCGTCTTAAATTTGATAGATTATTTACATTTTAGGGTACCTGAGGTTGGATTAGAAACATTGTTTGAAATGTTTGGACCAAGTTTAGAGGTAACTTATTAGATCCTTTGTAGGCATGTTGGGTGAGTTGGAATCAAACGCGCCAAATAAACATACATTTTTGGGATATGAAGAAGGACGTTATCGAATAGAACGGCCATTCATTGTGTAACTGAGACCTTTGTGATTGCAAAAAGATTATCTTCAAAGGTAAGCAATTTATTTTATCGCTATTTCTGACTTTCGTGATGCTTCTGTTAGGTTGGAAAATGTTTTACATGCTTTTGTATGCGGGGCGCTGTCCTCAGATAATCGCATGGTATGCTTTCGCCGTAAAGCCTTTTTGAAATCTGACAAAGAGGCTGGATTAACAAGAGGTTTATCTTTTAAATGATGTAAGACACTTGTATCGTCATGAATGTTTAATATTACGAATGTAGTATTTTTGAATTTCGCGCTCTGCAATTTACCGGATGTTGTCAAATCGATCCCGTTAACGGGATTCTAGCAGTAGGGGAACCCTAAGAGGTTTTTATGAACATGTTCTAAGGGACTGATATGCATTGCATTAGACCGCTGAGGCACTCAGGACCCCGATACTTAAGACTGTCATTGGTTTTGTGAGCTGAATGACATATGGTTACTCCGATATGAAGAGGGCTGATGAGAAGAATAGACAGAAAGACAGAAGGTTTGGAAGTTACTTTATGCCTATGGCTGTTTCCCAAATGGCACGTTATTCTATTCCCTATATAGTGCATTACATTTTACCAGAGCCCTATGGGCCCTGGTTAAATGTAAAAGCACTACATGGGGATTAGAGTGCTATTTGGGACACAACCCATGTCTATTTAATCACCACCAACTGGACACTGTATATTCTCACAATGCCAGGTCCACAGTCACAATTCCAGTTCCTTGTCAATCTGAAATGTTACGAACTCAGTGTAAAGTAAGTCAGCAAAGTACAGTACGCAGCTAAGCCAGTTCTGTTTGACCCACTTAAAAAGAGTAAGACCTTTTAATGGAAGTCATGGCAGAGGGCCAGAAGGCATCGAGCAAAATGCATTACTCTCCATTAGTTTAGCGTCTAGGCCTTCATGCACTGACTGCCTCTCACAATTAGCTAGAAGATAAATGTTTAGTTAGACCACTGCAGAGGAGCCAAACAATTCCAATATGAGGAGTGTAAGGTCTTCTTCTCAGAGAAATCACATTAGTAAACTAAAACCATTTTTACCAAAACGTTCTGTTTGTCGATGTCCAGTGACGTTGATGTCCAGTGATATGTTGGTTGATATATATGTTATATATGAATCATAAATAAGTTGTCAAATATACAACATATGAGTCTTATTTCTCATAAGCGAAGTATAAGTAATATGCTGTTTAAGAAACAAGTAATGCTTTGCATAAGCGGCATATAATATACGTAAATGCTGCATAAGGGACATTTGTTCTACAGTGCCTTGCAAAAGTATTCACCCCCATTGGCGTTTTTCCTATTTTGTTGCATTACAACATGTAATTTAAATATATTTTTTATTTGGATATCATGTAATGGACATGCACAAAATAGTCCAAATTGGTGAAGCCAAAAAATATTACTTGTTTAAAAAATATAATATATATATTTTTTTTAAACAGAAAAGTGGTGCGTGCATATGTTTTCACCCCCTTTGCTATGAAGCCCCTAAATAAGATCTGGTGCAACCAATTACCTTCAGAAGTCGCATAAGTTAAATAAGGTCCACCTGTGTGCAATCTTAAGTGTCACATGATCTCAGTATATATATACACCAGTTTTGAAAGGCCCCATAGTCTGCAACACCACTAAGCAAGGGGGCACCCCCAAGCAAGCAGCACAATGAAGACCAAGGAGCTCTCCAAACAGAATAGCGACAAAGTTGTGGAGAAGTACATATCAAGGTTGGGTTATAAAAAAAGATCAGAGACTTTGAACATCCCACGGCGCACCATTAAATCCAATATTTTAAAAAATGGAAAGAATATGGCACCACAACAAACCTGCCAAGAGAGGGCCGCACACCCAAAGATAAGCCTGAAGGAGTTGCAAAGCTCCGCAGCAGAGATTAGAGTATCTGTCCATAGGACCACCACATAGGCCAGACAAATATGTTGTTTAAAGAAGAAAATAAGCAAACACGTTTGGTGTTTGCCAAAAGGCATGTGGGTCGACTCTCCAAACATATGGAAGAAGGTACTCTGGTCAGATTAGACTAAAATTGAGCTTTTTGGCCATCAAGGAAAATGCTATGTCTGGCACAAACCCAACACCCCAAGAACACCGACCCAACACCCCAAGAACACCATCCCAACAGTGAAGCATGGTGGGGGAAGCATCATCCTGCTGGGATCGTTTTCATTGGCAGGGATGGTCAGAATTGAAGGAATGACGGATGGCGCTAAATACAGAGAAATTCTTGAGGGAAACCTGTTTCAGTCTTCCAGAGATTTGAGACTGGGACGGAGGTTCACCTTCCAGCAGGACAATGACCCTAAGCATACTGCTAAAGCAACCATCGAGTGGTTTAAGGGGAAACATTTAAATGTCTTAGAATGGCCTATTCAATGCCCAGACCTCAATCCAATTGAGAATCTGTAGTATGACATAAAGATTGCTGTCCACCAGCGGAAGCCATCAAACTTGAAGGAGCTGGAGCAGTTTTGCCTTGAAGAATGGGCAAAAACCCCAGTGGATAGATGTGCCAAGATTATAGAGACACACCCCAAGAGACTTGCAGCTGTAGATGCTGAAAAAAGTGGCTCTACAAAGTTGTGACTTGGGGGGGGTGAATAGTTACAGTGAGGGGGGAAAAGTATTTGATCTCCTGCTGATTTTGTATGTTTGCCCACTGACAAAGAAATTATCAATTTATAATTTTAATGGTAGGTTTATTTGAACAGTGAGACAGAATAACAAAAAAATCCAGAAAAAAACGCATGTCAAAAATGTTATAAATTGTTTTGCATTCAAACTACACACTCTAATGTACTTGTCCTCTTGCTCAGTTGTGCTCTGGGGCTTCCCACTACTCGTTCTATTCTGGTTAGAGCCAGTTTGCGCTGTTCAGTGAAGGGAGTAGTACACAGCGTTGTACGAGATCTTCAGTTTCTTGGCAATTTCTCACATGGAATAGCCTTCATTGCTCAGAACAAGAATAGACGCATTTCATAAGTTATTTGTTTCTCACCATTTTGAGCCTGTAATCGAACCCACAAATCCTGAAACTCCAGATGCTTAACTAGTCTAAAGTAGGCCAGTTGTATTGCTTATTTAATCAGAACAACAGTTTTCAGCTGTACTAACATAATTGAAAAAGGTTTTTTTAATGATCAATTACCCTTTTAAAAAGCTAAACTTGTATTAGCTGACACAACGTGCCATTGGAACACAGGAGTGATGGCTGCTGATAATGGGCCTCTGTACACCTATGTAGATATTCCATCTTAAAAGACTGCTGTTTCCATCTACAATAGTCATTTACGACATTAACAATGTCTACACTGTATTTCTGATCAATTTTATGTTATTTTAATAGACAGAAAATGTGCTTTTCTTTCAAAAACAAGGACATTTCTAAGTGACCCCAAACTTTGAATGGTAGTGTATCTCTGCTACAGCCTAAACTAAAGGCAATTTAACATCTCTGATTAGCCCATGCAACTTTGAAATGCATGAATTAAAAAGACAGGTTACGACTGTGGTAATTGAGCGCCACAGGCACCCATATTGGACAGACAAAATTTGTCGCGGTTTGGCTGACACGGTTGTGCTGTAGGGCAGCCCGGGAGCGAGAGAGGGTGTGATATATCTCTCTGAGGCTGAGGCATGGCGGCCCACACACACAAACTCTGTATTGGCTCTCTTTCCCAGCAAGGCCTCTCTCATCTCATTGGGAGTCAGAGCATGCCCACGCACACCCGAGGCTGGCTCTCTGGCTTCAGAGAAATCCATTCAGATTAGGAGTAGCAGCACAGCGAGGGTGTCTCCCTTTACCAAGGTGCCACAGAAGGGAGTTTGTAACAGAGTGGGTTGGCTCTAACCCCGTTAAACTCTGCATGTTTGGGTTTGGCCACAGACCATGTTTCCCTTCATCGTCCAGAGAACTTGGGCTTCATCCATAGCCTGTCTTCATCCATTCCTTCATATGAGAACATCTCCTTATGTGTGCCTTAGGGAATATGTAGCACATTTCGTTTGACGCCCCATCATGGAACATTCCTAATTTATATGTCCTGACTTTTCCAACTCAAAATAGCCAAACTGAAACAAATAGATGAAATAGGATGATCAAAACATTTTTTCAAACTGTTCACTAGACACACATGAGATTATTCTTGCTCCTCTATGATATCATCAGTTTGGTACATTAAATCCATAACTCTTTTCATTATGGTAATAGACATGATCATGGAGAAAAGATTCAGCCATTGTGTCTGTGTTGCTCTGCTGCATGCTGTTCTCCCCTGTATAAATTAGCTGGAAGCACCAAACCCCAGGAGAAGGAGCTGGGCCCCCATTCTACCTTCCTGCTCATCTCCACCTTAATCAATATCAGCTGTGTGTCTCAGTCATTCACAGATACAAGACTAGTCTCGCTCTGTCTCCAACTCACTCGCACACTCGCTCTCTCTTTGATCACTGTGAACACACAGAGCCCTCTCAGGACATTGATTATTCCTCACCCATACCTCATGTGGTCTGCTTGAAGGGAGGTACAAAGCCTTCACCAGCACCACTAGGGGACTCTGGAGAATTGCATGTGGCCCTGAAACGTGCTTCCTGAGTGGCATCCTTCCCTTAGACAAAAGGGAGAGTGGATTGCAAAGCCAAAATAACGTTCTGCTACGTCAACAAACTTCCACACAGCCTTAGAAAAACAACACTGCACCATATTTTCAGCAAACAGAGCTGTGACCTTGTATTCAACTCACACTGTCACTCAAATAAATACTCCACAGCCTCTTCACATGTCAAAGCCCTTCATCAGAGCTTCATCTTTGTCTGAACAGCATTTTCCTTTGCACATTTTGCAATTGTAGCATCCCACTCCCCAAGCAATAGGTACAAAGCTCATTCTATCGTTTACATTTTAGTCATTTAACAGACGCTTTTTACCTAGGTGAGACAACCACATATCACAGTCGTAGTAAGTAAATGTTTTCCCCAATAAAGAAGTTATCAGAAAAGTTAGTGGTAGTAGGTAAACACAAGTGCAATTGATTTATTACATTTTTTGTGTGTGTGGGGGGCGTGTAAGGTTTCAGAAGTTTTCGGGAAGATGGGCAGGGGGAATCTGGTTCCATCACTGGGGTGCCAGGACAGAGAAGAGCTTTGACTAGGCTGAGCAGGAACCGACCTTCAGTAGGGGTGGGACGGCCAAGTGTCCGGATGCGACAGAATGAAGTGCTTGGGTTGGGAAATATGGCTCTAGCATATATAAATATATTTACCTCATTTAACTAGGCAAGTCAGTTAAGAAAAAAATCTTATTTATGATGACGGCCAAGGAACAGTGGGTTAACTGCCTTGTTCAGGGGCAGAACGACCTTGTCAGCTTGGGGATTCAACCTAGCATCCTTTCAGTTACTGGCCCAACGCTCTAACCACTAGGCTACCTGTCGCCAAAAGCATAGCCTAAAAGTAAGGAGGGGCAGTTCCCCTTGCTGGCTCGTAGGCAAGCACCATGTGTGCACCATGTGTGCGGAGGATCAGGATGAGATGGGAGAACTTGGGATGGTTGAACACCAAGTGGGATGCAGTATTCTGGATAAGTTGCAGAGGTTTGACAGCACAAGCGGGGAACTCAGCCAACAGAGAGTTGAAGTACCATAGTCCAGATGGGAGATGACAAATGCCTGGATTAGGGCCTGCACCGATTCATGTGTGAGGAGAGGTTGTACTCTACGGATGTTGTAGAGCATGAACTAGCAGGAGCGAGTCACTGACTTGATGTTTGCAGAGAATGACAGGATGTTGTCCAGGGTCACGCAAAGTTTATTTGCACTCTGGGAGGAGGACACAGTTGAGTTGTTGACCGAAATGGAGGTCTTGGAGCGGGCAGCCCTTCCCTGAGAGGAAGAGCAGTTAGGTCTTGTCAAAGTGGAGCTTGAGGTGGTGGGCCGACAACCGAGCTGAGATGTCTGCCAGGCACGCAGAGATGTGTGTTGCCACCTGGGTGTCAGAAGGGGAATTTAAAAGTAGCTCAATGTAATCCGCATAGCAATGATAAGAGAGACCATGTGAGGATATGAAGGAGCAGAGTGACTTGGTGTAGAGAAGTAGAGGAGACGGCCTAGAACCGAGCCCTTGGGGCAGTGGCGACCCGTCATTCAGGGCAGGTTGGACTCTTGAGACCCACATTTCTAGCAACAAAAAATAATAATAATAATGATATATATAAATTAACAAATGTGGGCTTGCCTGTTTTGAATGTTATTTTTTTTGCATTAATACGTGTCACATATTTGTTAGCAAACAATGTAAATATATATATACAGGTGAAGTCAGAAGTTCACATACACTTGGGTCGGAGTCGTTAAAACTTGTTTTTTAACCACTCTTCATCCTAGCTCTTGTTAACAAACTACAGTTTTGGCAAGTCAGTTAGGATATCTACTTTGTGCATGACACAAGTAATTTTTCCAACAATTGTTTACGGACAGATTATTTCCCTTATAATTCACTGTATCACAATTCCAGTGGGTCAGAAGTTTACATACACTAAATTGACTGAGCCTTTAAACAGCTTGGAAAATTCCAGAAAATGATGTCATGGCTTTAGAAGCTTCTGATAGGCGAATTGACATAATTTGAGTGAATTGGAGGTGTACCTGTGGATGTATTTCAAGGCCTACCTTCAAACTCAATGCCTCTTTGCTTGACATCATGGGAAAATGAAAAGAAATCAGCCAAGACGTCCACAAGACTGGTTCATCCTTGGGAGCAATTTCAAAATGCCTGAAGGTACCACGTTCATCTGTACAAACAATAGTATGCAAGTGTAAATAACATAGGACCACGCAGCCGTAATACCGCTCAGGATACGCGTTCTGTCTCCTAGAGATGAACGTACTTTGGTGCAAAAAATGCAAATCAATCCCAGAACAACAGCAAAGGACCTTGTGAAGATGCTGGAGGAAACAGGTACCAAGGTATCTATATCCAGAGTAAAACGAGATCCTATATCAACATAACCTAAAAGGTCGTTCAGCAAGGAAGAAGCCACTGCTCCAAAACCACCATAAAAAGCCAGACAACGGTTTGCAACTGCACATAGGGACAAAGTTCGTACTTTTTGGAGAAATGTCCTCTGGTCTGATGAAACAAAAATACAAAAAAATCATTATGGATAACAAAAACGGTTTATCCATAATGATCACTGTTATGTTTGGAGGGAAAAGAGGGAGGCTTGCAAGCCGAAGAACACCATCCCAACCGTGAGCATGGGAGTTGCAGCATCATGTTGTGGGGATGCTTTGCTGCAGGAGGGACTGGTGCACTTCACAAAATAGATGGCTCATGAGGGAGGAGAATTGCGTGGACATATTGAAGCAACATCTCAAGACATCAGTCAAGAAGTTAACGCTTGGTTGCAAATGGGTCTTCCAAATGGACAATGACCCCAAACATACTTTCAAAGTTGTGGCAAAATGGCTTAAGCACAACAAAGTCAAAGAATTGGAGTGGCCATCAAAAAGCCCTGACCTCAATCCTATAGAACATTTGTGGGCAGAACTGAAAAAGCGTGTGCGAGCAAGGAGGCCAACAAACCTGACTCAGTTACACTAGCTCTGTCAAGAGGAATGGGCCAAAAGAAGCTTGTGAAAGGCTACCTGAAAGGCAATGCTAACAAATACTAATTGAGTGAATGTAAACTTCTGACCCAACTGTATATCATTCAGTTAATAAAGCTGCATACACAAATGTTCTATTTCTGTTATCTTGAGTAGGGCAGCTCCAAAATGCAGGTGTTTCATCCTAGCTCAATGCTTTCTTCAGTGGTGGGGCGAGCCAGCAGAAAATATGAGCATTGCGCTGTGATTGGCTCAGTGTTCTGTCACTCATGGGGACTGTACGTCATTGCCAAGTTTAAGTCCTTAGTAAGGTTAGACATCCAAAATTGTATCCCTTTGGTCTCGCCATAAATGTCATTGTCCACAGATAAAATGACGTCAAATAACGTTATACAGTGGGGCAAAAAAGTATTTAGTCAGCCACCAATTGTGCAAGTTCTCCCACTTAAAAAGATGAGAGAGGCCTGTAATTTGCATCACAGAAAAAGCCAGGTGTAGCAGTGGTAAGGTGTTGGGACTGCTGTTGGGACTCCTATATGTAGGCCCTAACATTTTGTGGGCACCGTTCGTCACCGTTATAGTGCAATTAATGTATTGTTTAGTATTGTGTTGTGTAGTAGCTTTGCTGGCATGCATCCCACATTTTTTTTTTGCCCCACTAAGATTTACAAGCAAAAAGCATAACTGCCTGGGGGACACCAGTAGTGAGATCACGTGGTGCAGACACAGATCTCCACGCAACCTGGTAGGAGTAATCTGCCAGGTAGGATGCTATCCAGGAGTGTGCAGAGCCTAAGAAGCTCAGACCTGAGTGGGTGGAGAGGAGGATCTGAGGGTTTCATTGTGTTGAAGGCAGCGGATATATCTAGGAGGTTGAGAACAGAGTCAGCTTTGGAAGTCATGGGGGCTCCATGACACAGGGAGATCTCGGTTGAATGACCCATCTTGAAGCCAGACTGGTTAGGGTCAAGAGGATTGTTCTGAGAGATCACGAGAGAGTTAGTCAGAGAGAGCGTGCTCAAGTGTTTTGGAATGAAAAGAAGGGATACCGGTCTGACGTTTTTGACGTCTGAGGGGTCGCTTGTTGGTTTCTTGAGGAAGGAAGAGACTGTCCATCTTGAAGTCAGGGGGAATACAGCCAGTGGTCAGGGATGAGTTGATGAGGGATGTGAGAGATGGTCTCCAGAGAAAGAGGTCAAAGCCTGGAGTAGTTCTGTGTCAGTGGGACGACTGGACTCAAAAGGCTGAGTGAATGAGGAGTGGATGTCATCAACCATCTTTTCAAAGTGGTTGACAAAGCTGTCCTCTAGAGGGAGGAGGGAGGGAGAGGATGTGGAGGATTACGGAGGGAGTAGAAGGTGGCAAAGAGTTTCCCAGCGTTGGAGGCAAAGGCAAGAAGGTGGCTTTAACTGTGGATACAGAAGAATATAGGTTAGAGAGGAGGGAGTAGAATGTTGATAGATCCTTCAGAAATGTATTCTGAGCTAAATTATGAATGCAACATGTATCATGTTGGTCCCATGTTTCATGAGCTGAAATGAAAGATTCTGGAAATGTTCCGTACCCACATAAAGCTTATTTCTCTCAAATGTTGTGCACAAATTTCTTGACAAAATAGCATTTTATCGATGGCAATTTGAATGCACAGAGATGCTGTGATGAGATCGAGGCCAGTTGTTGTGGCATTCATCAGCCTCCATCACCTCATGTTTCAGCATGACAATGCACGATGTTATGCAGGTGAATGAGGACCCAAAAGCGACTTGGCGAAAACAGAGTCTTTAATCCAGTAAAGTAAAAATACAATCAAATAAAACAATTTCCACTCGTAATGACGAGAACCGACTGGAGACTTGATCTTGAACTGCAGGTTGCCTCGGGAAGGCACTTGAACTTAGCAGACTCAGACACCTGCTCACCACGCAGCATCTGAGGGAAACACGACACGACAGGGCGATACACAAACACAGCACGGTGAACACTAGACAAGGATCCGACAGGGCAGGAACGGAAAACAAGGAGAGAAATAGGGACTCTAATCAGGGAAAAGGATCGGGAACAGGTGTGGGAAGACTAAATGATTGATTAGGGGAATAGGAACAGCTGGGAGCAGGAACGGAACGATAGAGAGAAGAGAGAGAGGAAGGGAGAGAGAAAAAGGGGAACGAACCTAAAAAGACCAGCAGGGGGAAAATGAACAGAAGGAAAAGCAAAATGACAAGACAATTTATGACAAAACATGACAGTACCCCCCCACTCACCGAGCGCCTCCTGGCGCTCTCGAGGAGGAACACTGGCGGCAACGGAGGAAATCATAGATCAAAAACGGTCCAGCACGTCCCGAGAAAGAACAACTCCTCTCCTCAGGACCGTAACGAAAAACGATAAAAAGGGAAACTAGGGTACTACTCTAAAAAAAAAATGAGACACGGGTAGAGAACTGAAAACTTTAGAGCAAACAGGACCAAACAGGCCAGGAGAGTAACAACTAGGGACAGACTGAGACACAGCAAGGGCAGGAACAAGAACAGGAGAGATGCGATGGCAGGGAACAGACTGAGACCCAGCAAGACCAGGAGCAGAAGCAGAAAAATACGCACAAGGGTGGACCCCATCGTCAGTATCGGAGCGCTGGGACAGAATGGCTCCCACGCCCACCCCCGACGCGTCAACCTCAACAATAAACTGTTTAGTGACGTCAGGTGCAACAAGGATAGGAGCGGATGCAAAACGCTTCTTAAAGAGATCAGAACAACAATCATACGACCGGTGAGGAGGAAGGGAGTTGGTTCTGGACCGACTGAAGACCGTGCGCAGACCATGATATTCCTCCGGCACTCCTGTCAAATCACCAGGTTCCTCCTGAGAAGAGGGGACAGAACAAACAGGAGAAATAGCAGACATTAAACACTTCACATGACAAGAAACGCTCCAGGAAAGGACAGAACCACTAGACCAATCAAAAGAAGGATTATGACACACTAGCCAGGGATGACCCAAAACAACAGGTGTAAAAGGTGAACAAAAAATCAAAAAAGAAATGGTCTCACTATGGTTACCAGATACAGTGAGGGTTAAAGGTAGTGTTTCACATAATATACTGGGGAGAGGACTACCATCCAAGGCAAACATGACCGTGGGCTCCCTAACTGTCTGAGAGGAATGTCATGTTCCCGCGCCCAGGCTTCGTCCATAAAACAGCCCTCTGCCCCAGAGTCTATTAATGCACTGCAGGAAGCTGCCGATCCGGTCCAGCGTAGATGGACCGGTAAAGTAGTACATGTACTTGACGGAGAGGACCGTCTAGTAGCGCTTATCAGTCGCCCTCCGCTTACTGATGAGCTCTGGCCTTTAACTGGACATGAAATGACAAAATGACCAGCGGAACCGCAATAGAGACAGAGGCGGTTGGTGATTCTCCGTTCCCTCTCCTTAGTCGAGATGCGAATACCCCCCAGCTGCATGGGCTCAACACCTGAGTCAGTGGGGAAAGACGGTAGTGACGGAGAGAGGGGAGACACAGTTAACGCAAGCTCTCTTCTATGAGCTCGGTGACGAAGATCTACCCGTCGTTCAATGCGAATAGCGAGTTCAATCAAAGAATCCACGCTGGATGGAACCTCCCGAGAGAGAATCTCATCCTTAACCTTAGCGTGGAGTCCCTCCAGAAAACGAGCGAGCAACGCCTGCTCGTTCCAGTTACTGGAGGCAGCAAGAGTGCGAAACTCTATTGAGTAATCCGTTATGGATCGATTACCTTGACATAGGGAAGACAGGGACCAGGAAGCTTCTTTCCCAAAAACTGAGCGATCAAAAACCCTTATCATCTCCTCTTTAAAGTTCAGATAATTGTTAGTACACTCAGCGTTTGCCTCCCAGATAGCTGTGCCCCACTGCCGAGCCCGACCAGTAAGGAGTGATATGACGTAGGCAATCCGAGCTCTCTCTCTTGAGTATGTGTTGGGTTGGAGAGAGAGCACGATATCACACTGGGTGAGAAAGGAGCGGCACTCAGTGGGCTGCCCAGAATAACAAGGTGGGTTATTAACCCTAGGTTCCGGAGGCTCGGAAGAACCGGAAGTAGCTGGTGACACGAGACGAAGACTCTGATACTGTCTTGAGAGGTCGGAGACCTGAGCGGCCAGGGTCTCAACGGCATGCCGAGCAGCAGACAATTCCTGCTCGTGTCTGCCGAGCATCGCTCCCTGGAACTCGAGAGTAGAGTAGAGAGAATCCATAGTCGCTGGGTCCATTCTTGGTCGGATCCTTCTGTTATGCAGGTGAATGAGGACCCAAAAGCGACTTGGCGAAAACAGAGTCTTTAATCCAGTAAAGTAAAAATACAATCAAATAAAACAATTTCCACTCGTAATGACGAGAACCGACTGGAGACTTGATCTTGAACTGCAGGTTGCCTCGGGAAGGCACTTGAACTTAGCAGACTCAGACACCTGCTCACCACGCAGCATCTGAGGGAAACACGACACGACAGGGCGATACACAAACACAGCACGGTGAACACTAGACAAGGATCCGACAGGGCAGGAACGGAAAACAAGGAGAGAAATAGGGACTCTAATCAGGGAAAAGGATCGGGAACAGGTGTGGGAAGACTAAATGATTGATTAGGGGAATAGGAACAGCTGGGAGCAGGAACGGAACGATAGAGAGAAGAGAGAGAGGAAGGGAGAGAGAAAAAGGGGAACGAACCTAAAAAGACCAGCAGGGGGAAAATGAACAGAAGGAAAAGCAAAATGACAAGACAATTTATGACAAAACATGACACACGACCCCATGTCGCAAGGATCTGTACACAATTCCTGGTAGCCAAAAATTTTCCAGTTCTTCCATGGCCTGCATACTCACCAGACATGTCAACCATTGAGCATGTTTGGGAGGCCTTGGATCGAGGTGTACGACAGCGTGTTCCAGTTCAATATCAATATCCAGCAACTTCGCATAGCATATAAGAGGAGTGGGACAACATTCCACAGGCCACAATCAACTCTATGCGAAGGAGATGTGTTGCACAGTATGAGGCTATTGGTGGTCACACCAGATACGGACTGGTTTTCTGATGAACTTTTATTTTTTTCTATCTGTGACTAACATGGTTGGGGAGTAACAGATTACAACAAAAAAAACATTAACTGTAATCCATTATATTACCAGAAAAAAATATTGTAGTCAGATTACAGGTACTTTTGAGAAACTAAATGTTACATCGAGGATTACTTTTATATTCAAAGGCGGTCCTTTGTGGGCATTCAGATGTTATGAAAAAATTTTTTTTGACACGTCTTAGTTTTCTCAATGACATTCTAATTAGTCAGGAACCATTTAAAAAATATATTTCACCTTTATTTAACCAGGTAGGCAAGTTGAGAACAAGTTCTCATTTAGAATTGCGACCTGACCAAGATAAAGCAAAGCAGTTCGACACATACAACAACACAAAATTACACATGGAGTAAAACAAATATACAGTCAATAATACAGTAGAAAAATGAGGTGAGATAAGGGAGGTAAAGGCAAAAAAAGGCCATGGTGGCGAAGTAAATACAATATAGCAAGTAAAACACTGGAATGGTAGATTTGCAGTGGAAGAATGAGCAAGGTAGAGATAGAAATAATGGGGTGCAAAGGAGCAAAATAAATAAATAAATACAGTAGCGGGAGAGGTAGTTGTTTGGGCTAAATTATAGATGGGTTATGTACAGATGCAGTAATCTGTGAGCTGCTCTGACAGCTGGTGCTTAAAGCTAGTGAGGGAGATTTCAGTGTTTCCAGTTGCAGAGATTTTTGTTGTTCGTTCCAGTCATTTGCAGCAGTGAACTGGAAGGAGAGGCGGCAAAAGGAAGATTTGGTTTTGGGGGTTACCAGAGAGATATACCTGCTGGAGCGCTTGCTAAAGGTGGGTGCTGCTATGGTGACCAGCAAGCTGAGATAAGGGGGGACTTTACCTAGCAGGGTCTTGTAGATGACATGGAGCCAGTGGGTTTGGCGACGAGTATGAAGCGAGGGCCAGCCAATGCGAGCGTACAGGTTGCAGTGGTGGGTAGTATATGGGGCTTTGAGCACTGTGATAGACTGCATCCAATTTATTGAGTAGGGTATTGGAGG
Source organism: Oncorhynchus gorbuscha (assembly GCF_021184085.1). Lineage (NCBI taxonomy): Eukaryota > Metazoa > Chordata > Actinopteri > Salmoniformes > Salmonidae > Oncorhynchus > Oncorhynchus gorbuscha. Next base: position 57,118,364 of record NC_060175.1, read on the forward strand.
CTATTTTGTAAATGACATCGCCGAAGTCGAGGATCGATAGGATGGTCATTTTTACAAGGGTATGTTTGGCAGCATGAGTGAAGGATGCTTCGTTGCGAAATAGGAAGCCAATTTTAGATTTGACTTTGGATTGGAGATGTTTGCACTGTGTAACAAACCTCAAAATGAGCTTAAATGCCTTACAACACTTCTTCCGTGGCCTCCAAGTGCTTTTAAATGCTAGTAAAACTAAGTGCATGCTCCTCAACCGATTGCTGCCAGCACCCTCCCGCCCGACTAGCATCACTACTCTGGACGGTTCTGACTTAGAATATGTGGATAACTACAAATACCTAGGTGTCTGGTTAGACTGTAAACTCTCCTTCCAGACTCACATTAAGCATCACCAATCCAAAAATACATCTAGAATCAGCTTCCTATTTTGCAACAAAGCATCCTTTACTCATACGGCCAAACATACCCTCGTAAAACTGACCATTCTTGACTTTGGCGATGCCTCCAACACTCTACTCAGCAAACTGGATGTAGTCTACCACAGTGCCATCCGTTTTGTCACCAAATCCACATATACTACCCATCACTGCGACCTGTATGCTCTCATTGGCTGGCCCTCACTACATATTCGTCGCCAAACCCACTGGCTCCATGTCATCTACAAGCCTTTGCTAGGTAAAGCCCCGCCTTATCTCAGCTCACTGGTCACCATAGCAACACCCACCCGTAGCATGTGCTCCACCAGGTATACTTCACTGGTAATCCCCAAAGCCAACACTTACTTTGGCCGCCTTTCCTTACAGTTCTCTGTTGCCGATCACTGTACCTGTACACAGCCAATCTGTAAATAGCACACCCAACTACCTCATCCCCATATTGTTACTTATCCTCTTGCTCTTTTTCACCCCAGTACCTCTACTTGCACATCATCATCTGCACATCTATCACTCCAGTGTTAATGCTAAATTTGAATTATTTTGCTTCTATGGTCTATTTATTGCCTTACCTCCCTACTCTTCTACATTTGCACACACTGTACATAGATTGTTATATTGTGTCATTGACTGTATGGTTGTTTATGTGTAACTCTGTGTTGTTGTTTTTGTCACACTGCTTTGCTTTATCTTGGCCAGGTCGCAGTTGTAAATGAGAACTTGTTCTCAATTGGCCAACCTGGTTAAATAAATGTGAAATAAATAAAAAATACTGACTTGACCACAAGTCAGAGACCACTATGATGACACACCAAACATGTTAGATGGTTTGTGGGAAAAGAGCAGGAAAAGGCTTTTGTAGGATAGAGTCAAAGCTGTGTCTTCCAAAAGATTATCCAACTAGAGTAAATGCTTGGGAGGTAAGGATGACAACAGTGGTGTAGTCTACGGCGATACAGATATCACGTATTATTGATATCTACACTGCTGCTCTCTCATTTCGTTATTTGCGCCTTTGTGGTTGTTGTGGATGGCTGTTCACCATTGAACCCAATAATGGTTGAATTCAAGAGGTTTAAGCTGCCTATCAATAATTGTTTTTGAAACGCTAGTAAAACCAAATGCATGCTTTTCAACCGATCGCTGCCTGCACCCGCATGCCCGACTAGCATCACCACACTGGATGGCTCCGACCTTGAATATGTGGACACCTATAAGTACCTAGGTGTCTGGCTAGACTGCAAACTCTCCTTCCAGACCCATATCAAACATCTCCAATCGAAAATCAAATCAAGAATCGGCTTTCTATTCCGCAACAAAGCCTCCTTCACTCACGCTGCCAAGATTACCCTAGTAAAACTGACTATCCTACCGATCCTCGACTTCAGCGACGTTATCTACAAAATTTCTTCCAACACTCTACTCAGCAAACTGGATGCAGTTTATCACAGTGCCATCCGTTTTGTCACTAAAGCACCTTATACTACCCACCACTGCAACTTGTATGCTCTAGTCGGCTGGCCCTCGCTACATATTCGTCGCCAGACCCACTAGCTTCAGGTCATCTACAAGGCCATGCTAGGCAAAGCTCCGCCTTATCTCAGCTCACTGGTCACGATGGCAACACCCATCCGTAGCACGCCCTCCAGCAGGTGTATCTCATTGATCATCCCTAAAGCCAACACCTCATTCGGCCGCCTTTCGTTCCAGTACTCTGCTGCCTGTGACTGGAACGAATTGCAAAAATCGCTGAAGTTGGAGACTTTAATCTCCCTCACCAACTTTAAACATCAGCTAGCTGAGCAGCTAACCGATCACTGCAGCTGTACATAATCTATTGGTAAATAGCACACCCATTTTCACCTACCTCATCCCCACAGTTTTTATTTATTTACTTTTCTGCTCTTTTGCACACCGATATCTCTACCTGCTCTTTTGCACACCAATATCTCTACCTGTACATCATTTATCACTCCAGTGTTAATCTGCAATATTGTAATTATTCGCCGACCTCCTCATGCCTTTTGCACACATTGTATATAGACTCCCCTTTTTTCTCTGTGTTATTGACTTGTTAATTGTTTACTCCATGTGTAACTCTGTGTTGTCTGTTCACACTGCTATGCTTTATCTTGGCCAGGTCGCAGTTGCAAATGAGAACCTGTTCTCAACTAGCCTACCTGGTTAAATAAAGGTGAAATAAAATTTAAAAACTGCATATTGCGGATCCCAGTTTATGGAATAAAAGTGGGGCTTTTATTGCTCAATCTAATTCATGCTGATAAAAAAAAAATTTAAACCCACATAGGCCTAATGGACACATGCTCAAACTCGTACACTTGTAATAGATTTGAAGGGGCAATCTGTAGTTGCTATATCCATTTCTGGACTTATAAAGTATATATACAGTGCATTCGGAAAGTATTCAGACCCCTTGAACTTTTTCACATTTTTACAGACTTATTAAAAAATGTATTTAAAAAAATTACCTCATCAAACTACACACAATATCCCATAATGAATAACTATTTTTTTGTACATTTTTGCAAATGTATAAAAATCCCACCGGAAATCACATTTACATATGTATTCAGACCCTTTACTCTGTGCTTTGTTGATGCACCTTTGGCAGCGATTACAGCATCAATTCTTCTTGGGTATGACACTACAAGCTTGGCAGATCCTCTCAAGCTCTGTCAGGTTGAATGGGGAGTGTCGCTGCACAGCTATTTTCAGGTCTCTCCAGAGATGTTCAATCTGGTTCAAGTCTGGGCTCTGGCTTGGCCACTCAAGGACATTCAGTGACTTGTCCCGAAGCCACTCTTGCATTGTATTAGCTGTGTGATTAGGGACATCATCTTGTTGGAAGGTGAACCTTTGCCCCAGCCAGGGGTCCTGAGCATTCTGGAACAGGTTTTTATCAAGGATATCTCTGTACTTAGCTCCATTCAACTTTCCACTGGATCCTGACTAGTTTCCCAGTGCCTGCCGGTGAAAAACATCCCCACGGCATGATGCTGTCACCACCATGCTTCAACGTAGGTGCCAGGTTTCCACCAGACGTGACGCTTGGCATTCAGGCCAAAGAGTTAAATCTTGGTTTCATCAGACCAGAGAATCTTGTTGTTCATGGTCTGAGAGTCTTTTATGTGCCTTTTGGCAAACTCCAAGTGGGCTGTCATGTGCCTTTTACTGGGGATTGGCTTCCGTCTGGCCACTCTACCATAAAGGCCTGATTGGTGGAGTGCTGCAAAAATGGTTCTTCTGGAAGGTTCTGCCATCTCTACAAAGGATCTCTGGAGCTCTGTCAGAGTGACAGCACCTACCTGACCAAGTACCTTCTCACCCGATTGGTCAGTTTGGCCGGGAAGCCAAGTCCGGGAAGAATCTTGGTGGTTCCAAACTTCTTCAATTTAAAAATGATGGGGGCCACTGTGTTATTGGGGACCTTAAATGCTGCAGAAATCTGTTGGTACCCTTCCCCAGATCTGTCTTGACACAATCCTGTCTCGGAGCTCTATGGACAATTCCTTCGACCTCATGGATTGGATTTTGCTCTGACATGCACTGTCAACTGTGGGACCTTATTTAGACAGGTGTGTGCCTTTCCAAATCATGTCCAATCAATTGGATTTATGATTAGTGGACTCTAATCACCTCAAGGATAATCAATGGAAACAGGATGCACCTGAGCTAAATTTCGAGTCTCATAGCAAAGGGTTTGAATACTTACGTAAGTAAGGTATTTCTGTTTTATTTTGAATAAAATTGTATTGTAAATGTAAACAAATGTGGTATACCCTCATAACACTGTTAAAACATGCATTTTGATATCATGTGTGTCAGTACTTGCATTCATAACTCTGTCTAATCATCTGAGAGTGGTTACTTTTCTCCAGGCTCATCCCTCGGGGTGACCGTTTTGTTATTTCTTAATCTGTGGATTTGCCCTTTAAACAGCTGCATATTATCAAGATGTTACTGTCACCAACAAAAAGGTAAACAATCGGCTTACAGTGCTGTCGTGACGTTGTATTGGTTAATGTGACGACTGTTGCTCATAGAATAATAACAAGTTTTAATTACGTGATTAACTGAATCAAGCAATTATTAACCTGGGGCACCATGGGAAAACTAGTTTTTATTGAGTTTCTATTTCCCAAATTAACTCAAAGAATATCAGAATAACGATTTTACAACAGCCGCTAATTAACCAGTTGCATCTATCAGTCTCATAATCTGATCGTCGTCTATAGCCCTTGATTATTATTATTATTATTATATTATAATCTGCACCACACCAATCTTAATTGAATATTTATTTACTAAAAAGCTAAAATGATGATAAAAGATACACATAGACAAAACACATTATAGGCTATTGATTAGAACTTAGTATAACAGGCCAACACACAATGGGAATTTCAGAAGAGAGAGAAAAAGTACACGAGAAATATACATTTGGGTGAATTTGTCAGCTATGCTATTCAAACCCTAGCCTCGCCTCAAACTGCCGCCCTTATGAGTCAGAATATATAATGATGTAATTACGTGGGAGGTGATCGCCGGGGATTCTCTGGGTGGACCGTTCCGTTGTTCGATGACGCACATCTCCTGCGCACCTCGTTGCTCGTCCTCCCTGTGTCCGTGTCCTTTGTGGCTTAGGAGTCTGTTACCTCACCCCTTTCTCTGGAAGGGGTCTTCTGAGGACAGACAACTCTGTAGCTCAGAGCTCACAGCATAAGAATGAAACCCTTTAGACACCACGATTCGATGGGAGATGGAGGCTAGGTGGTTTGACTTGAACGCAACGTTCTGGGTTGTTTGACTTTTCAGACCCTGCTGCAGCTGGGGTCACGTAGTCTTGTCGTAAATTCTATACTCACAGGTTTTATACCCTTGGATCAGAAGTGGACGTAACCGCCTTTAGGGCAATTCTCTGGGCGTACCAAGTTATTGAGGCAAGGCTAGATTTTCTCAAATCCCATTTTAGACAACTAACTTAACATTTCATCTTCCCCAAAACATCATCTTTGATTTGGATATTTTCCATACAACGTACAAGGTGTAAACATCAAACATATATTAGGAAAACCCTTCACATTACAATGTTTCCGTAATAATGTAATCTATTGACCTTTAATAACAGAACAAAAATGACATACATTTTCATAGTCCACCTATCATCATGACCACCATTGTGGCTGACGGAAACCATAGTTCCAAAGTCCCTTTATTTCATGTTTAATGTTCTGATGTTGGTTCTCCATAGTGACAGGACAAAGGAATTTGTCTGTGGCCTGAGATTTACAAGGGGTGTGGGGCCATAACCCCCCCCCCACGTCTTCAAAACCCAGTACAGATCAGGGTTGGGTTATTAAAAAATATACGAAAACTTAAATCCCATTCAATCCATTATTAAAAATGGAAAGAATATGGCATCACAACAAACCTGCCAAGAGAGGGCCGCCCAAACATCTTTGCTGTTCGCCAAAAGGCATATGGAAGAAAGTACTCTGGTCAGATGACACTAAAATTGAGCTTTTTGGCCATCAAGGAAAACGCTATGTCTGGCACAAACCCAACACCTTTCATCACCCCGAGAACACCATCCCTACAGTGAAGCGTGGCGGTGGCAGCATTATGCTGTGGGGATGTTTTTGATCGGCAGGTACTGGTGGATGGTGCTAAATACAGGGAAATTCTTGAGGGAAACTTGTTTCAGTCTTCCAGAGATTTGAGTCTGGGACGTGGGTTCACCTTCCAGCAGTACAAGGACCCTAAGAAAGCTGCTAAAGCAACTCTCGAGTGGTTTAAGGGGAAACATTTAAATGTCTTGGAATGGCCTAGTCAAAGCCCAGACCTCAATCCAATTGAGAATCTGTAGTATGACTTAAAGATTGATGTACACAAGCAGAACCCATCCAACTTGAAGGAGCTGGAGCAGTTTTGCCTTGAAGAATGGGCATAAATCCCAGTAGCGTGATGTGTCAAGCTAATAGAGACACACCCCAAGAGACTTGCAGCTGTAATTGCTGCAAAAGGTGGCTCTACAAAGTATTGACTTTGGGGGGTGAATTGTTTGTCGTATTTCTTGTTTGTTTCACATCTTCAAAGTGGTAGGTATGTTGTGTAAATCAAATGATATAACCCCCCCCCAAAACAAAATACATTTTAATTCCAGGTTGTAAGGCAACAAAATAAGAAAAATGCCAAGGGGGGTGAATACTTTCGCAAGGCCTTTGCCCTCCCAGTCATGTGAAATCCATAGATTAGAGCGTAATACATTTGTTTTAATTGACTGATTTCCTTTTATGAACTGTTACTCAGTAAAATGATTGCATTAATATTTTTGTTCAGTTGTTTTTTTATTTAGCAGATGCTCTTTTCCATGCAACATACATTAATGACTGCATACATTTTTGCATACTGGTCCCCTGTGAGAAATGAACCCACAACACTGGCATTGCAAGGATCAATACCGTCACCCCGCTCCTCCGCTCTCTCCACTGGCTTCCAGTTGAAGCTCGCATCCGCTACAAGACCATGGTGCTTGCCTACGGAGCTGTGAGGGGAACGGCACCTCAGTACCTCCAGGCTCTGATCAGGCCCTACACCCAAATAAGGGCACTGCGTTCATCCACCTCTGGCCTGCTCGCCTCCCTACCACTGAGGAAGTACAGTTCCTGCTCAGCTCAGTCAAAACTGTTCGCTGCTCTGGCTCCCCAATGGTGGAACAAACTCCCTCACGACGCCAGGACAGCGGAGTCAATCACCACCTTCCGGAGACACCTGAAACCCCACCTCTTTAAGGAATACCTAGGATAGGATAAAGTAATCCTTCTCACCCCCTCCCCCTTAAAATATTTAGATGCACTATTGTAAAGTGGTTGTTCCACTGGATGTCATAAGGTGAATGCACCAATTTGTAAGTCGCTCTGGATAAGAGCGTCTGCTAAATGACTTAAATGTAAATGTAAATACCAATTCTCTACCAACTGAGCAACACAGGACATTATTACAAGGTAGTGCTACTGTATCTAGCAGAATAGTGAGGCAGACAAGCGATCGCTAACTAACTGTAATCAATTTTAGCTAGCTGGATAATCATGTTGCACTAACTGTGAGGCAAAATGATTTAATTATTTAACGTTAAATTCAGAAAATCGGTTTGCTAGCAAACATGACAGTGTCTCCAACAATGATTACTTTTTCACATTGCATGTCATCTCCCATTTCCAAGCGTATTGTTCCATTTTAAAGAAAAGACCGGGCAGGCTTCCAAATGTCTTGTTTTGTACCCCATGTGAGTTCAAGCTTTTAGATTGGCGAAGGCTTCAGCCACAAAGAGCAATATGGATGTCAAGAAGTGGCAAAAAAAATACATTCAGGCACATATGATTCACCTCCTCACATAAACATATCTTTTGAGTTGTTGACACATTAGTCCAGAGCAGCTGTGTCAGAATGCATTGAAACCAATCTTTCTCAGTGTGTAACGATCAAGCATGGTTGAGATGATGAGTCAATGAGCTGATGATGTCTCAGTCCCCCAACACTTCCTCCTCCAGGTCCCATTTCTCCAACCTCTACTCAGATCATTCAGCCCATTGTTAACTTGTCATCATATGAGTCAATTATTTTGTGGGTAGCTATAGACATATAGCTATATCCTGACAGTGTTTTTTCTTCTCCCAGATTGGTCATTCACACAGAGCTAGTTAATCCATGAAAGAGTGGTGCAGTAGACAGCTGCACTGAAAGGATGTGACTGGCATTAGTCTTCTGTATAGACGGACAACATTAATCTGTTTAAATCTTGACATGTCCATTTTTAATTGTGGATTTTTTTATTACTGGTGTGGGTGAAGAGAGATGGCCTCTAATCAACTTATAGTTTTCAGTTGAATGCCTTGCTGCACTCCCATTAAGACAGCAGTACTACCCTAAAGGACCTAAAACCCACACAACAGAGAACAAAGGGATGAAATTCTGCTATTAGTGCAGCGTTCGCCAGTTTTGCAGTATATTATGAGAACTTAGTTGCAATTCTATGGAGCAGTGTTGTTAAACAAACACACTTACAAAGTATTACCATTATTGGCTTTTATTGAAAGCCAATTCCAACATGACTATGAATTATGCTTGCTTCATGAATTCTGAGGATTTCCATTTGCTACATGCATTTTGAATGCAAGTGAATGCCTATTATATGATTTTTGGTGTTCCGTATTTTCTAATGGTTCTTTCCACACTTTGACACAGTGATAGCTACTATTGCACCACCATGACGGCAAGTTTCCCACATAAGAAAATCAAACAATTTGACAACTGAAATAGCAACAGGCTTCATTTCATTTTAAACCAATAGGTAATTAACGAGACAATAGTTTCATTGTGAAATTAACTGTTTCAAACCATCAATATACTACTGGCCTGCACGTCTTCTCCCATGTACAGACAGATTCTTAGAACAGCTAGAGATGTCTTTAGCTCCAAGTCCAGATTGAAAGGCTCGAGTGAATTTGTGATGATCAAACAATCTCCAGCACACGAAGACAGAACACTCCGGGACACAGCTGGATAGCATATGGCAGTGAGCCTGGAGGTGGAGATGTTTAACCATGCAGACCTGCTATTACATCGTTCTGTTGCCATCTGGGAGGACAGTCGAACAGTCTACTCAGCAGAAACACATGGCTCTCGTAATATCTCATCGCATGGAGATACATTTTGAATCCAGCTAATGTTGTACCTCTCTAGCTTTAGCTGGTGTCCACACTTTAGCCATGTGCCAAAGCTGTTATATTCTAAGATAAGGACAGGCTTTCACTGTCCTTACCTGTGAAACATAACACTTTTCCAATGGTAGTTAAGATCAGTAAAGCTGCAATGGTGTGAAAGGAAAGGAGAATTGTCTTACTTGTGCATTTCTTCAGCCCGGAACCTTTCTTCAAAGCATGTCGGCTCAGCTTACAGGCGAAGTTGTTCTCCCAGAACTCAGCAAACCAGATATTTCTCCTGTTGTTCTCCAGTGTGCGGCTGATGAAGTAACGATCAAACCCTGGAAGAGATTGATCAGATTGTCATTGAAGTGCACTGGCTCTGGCAACAGTGTCAGTGCTAACATGGGTATTGACATGTGGGGGAATGTAGTGACATGCTCTGTATTTATGCTTTTGGGTAACTCTTAAACAACATTTTCTTACAGGGTGAGCATTGCTTTAACAGTGAATGTATTGATAATGGCTGATTCTGTTATAGACCAGAGTTTTGGCTTGGCTGGCAGACTGAGTGGGTAATGACACATACTTTTAGGAAAAAAGAGTGCTATCTAGAACCTTAAAGAGTTATTCCGCCGTCCCCTTATTGGTTCCAGGTAAAACTCGTTTGGGTTCCATGTAGAACCATTTCTAAAGAGGGTTCTACATGGAACCCAAAAGGGTTCTACCTGGAACCAAAAAGGGTTATCCTATGGGGACACCCGAATAACCCTTTTTTTCTAAGAGTGCGGGACAGGAAATGCCTTATCTTTTACAATAGCTTATCAGGACTTAGAAGTGTTCTGTGTTAACAGGAACAGGATCTCTTGATATTTAAAGCAGGAGCACTTAGTTGCTACAGTACACTACCAATTTCTAGACTTATAAATGTATAAACACACCCATTGATTCTTAAAAAAGATAACTTATAAATGCGTTATGAGCTCAGTTCAACTGTTGTACCCCATCAGAACCCAAAATGTAAGCTTGTTTACAATCCAATGTTTCTAAACAATTCAAATCTAAACAATCCCGCTATAGCCTCAAAACACGGTTCAACTATACAGTTGATATCATGGATGGTCATTCCTTGCATTCATAGCTTTGTCTATGAATTTGAGAGTGGTTACATTTCTCCAGCCCCATCCCTCAGCTTTTTAGCAAAACAGGGGCAGGGAGTTGCTTTGTTATTGTTTCAGTTAAGGATTCTAGCTCTACCAGAGACATCTCTATGTGAAGGGGAATAGCTGCTGACACAATAACGCACTACTGATCCATGTCTAAGTTTGTAAACTAAATGTAATGTTTTCCAATATTCTGTAATATAATCTACAATGGCATGACTAATCTCAATCACTTTATCCTTGTACATTGAGCGAAAGCTACATTTGATCTACCAATGAATCAATCAATCGGACCATCTTAAATTGATCCCTGCAACCAAAAACATTTAATTTGGTCGCCCCTATCTCCCCACAAATCAATGAATTAATCAAGCAATCAATCAATCAATTAGCCAATTACAAAGTTGATCACAGCAACCTAGAACATTTCTCTGTTCACCCTCACCTCTGATGGACTGGCGTTTGGGCAGGATGGTGACAGCTCCCTCTGCCATCTCCTCTTGGTGTAACACTGGAGATATCTTTGAGCCCCAGCTGTCTGAGCCCACCCAGATGAAATGGCCAGTCTGGTTGGCCTTCTTGGCTGCTTGGAGTAGCCGCCTGGCACAAGTGGATAAACACATTTAGCTACGAATAATGTATTTGATATTTTGGTAACACTTTCTATGAGCAATCTGTATGAGCAGTACTGCAAAATAACTACACAATAGTCACTGATATACTGTAATACACAGTGTTCATGATTCAACTTGAAGGTACAAACTCATTTGGATTCCATTGTATTGGTCTGGCTGGCCTGCACTATAAACAAAGTGATGTGTATGGTCTGGTGTGATGTATACCCAGAGAAATCATCCACATTTTTTACGAACTAATGTTAACAATAGATCAATAGCAAATATTTCTCTGGGTTTTTAGTTTGTCACCTTAGTTTGCTAAAGCAAAATGATTGCACAGCGGCAGGTAACATTCACTAATGTCAGGACAACAGAGGGCTAAATGAATAAGATTATTTCCAAATGTATCCAGTGTCACTAAGATAAAGTAAGGAAGCATATGTGACCCGATTCGGGAAACTAGGCGTATGCCGCAAGTCACGACTTCACATACAAATATTTCTTAATCAAAATAAGTTTTTTGGCAGAAATGCCTTCTCGAACATGTGAACTTTCATGTGCAGTAATATCAAATTTGTATGTCATCTGTAAATATAAATAAAATTCTTAAATTACAAGCCTAGTTGGTTTAGACAAAGAAAAAGTCAGCAACCGCCCGCTAGCCATGATTGGCTGAGATAATGAGGGTTTGGACATGCAGAGAGATGAGTTTGGATTGGTCGGTGTTGCATCTTGTTTCTATAAAATGAGCTGCTCGTACTGCAGCATAGATAACTGAAAATATGTTGCTACTGCTCGCAATAACATTGTTGCCCTGAATTTATCAGGTGCTATCGACAAAGGTCAGTGGGAAAAAGTTGTTCTTTTTACTCCATACATTTTCCTTGACACCCAAAAGTACTCCTTACAATTTGAATGCTTAACAGGACTGGAAAATGGTCCAGTTCACACACTTATCAAGAGAACATCCCTGGTCATCCATACTGCCTCTGATCTGGCAGACTCACTAAACACACATGCTTAATTTGTAAATTATGTTGGAGTGTGCCCCTGGCTATCCATCAACAATAAAAAAATAAAAAGTGCTGTCTGGTTTGCTTAATATAAGGACGTTTAAATAGTTTATACTTAAATACATTGTACCCCTGGCTATTTCCAAAAAATATATATAATTGTGCCGTCTGGTTTAATAAGGAATTTGAAACGTATACTTTTACTCAAGTATGACAATTTAGTACTTGTTCCACCACTGGATGTGGCTGGGGGTTATAGCATTTATTTCACATGACCCATCAATTAAGACAAGTGTATCTGGGTAAGCGTTATCTATTTATAAAGTATTTTTATCTGGACACTTTCTGTTTACCTGGAATATTTCCTTATTGTAGGCTACTGCCACTTGTAGTCTTTAGCACATCACCTCAGGTGAATCATTAAAGATATGGGTGGGGCTGGCTTAATTAAGAGGGTGTGCTGAATGCTGAATGGGTGTAGACAAAGGAGAGCTCTAGTCGATACCAGAACATTCAAAGGCCCTTTTTTCAAAAGTGAGTTGACAAGTGTATCAACATTCAAAGCAGAATTATTTTCCCATTGTTCCTCAAAAATGTGGTGTATGGTATACCATTTTGTAGCTCTGAGTCTCTACTTTTATCCAATGCAAAAAGAAAAAAAATCGTATTTTGCTACATAAGACCGAATCCAGGTGGGAAGTCACATATTAACATGAGTTACCAATCAAGTCTAAAAGGGATAATTATGATAGCGCTTGACCAATAACATTTTAAAGTAATTCTACAGTGCATAATTTAAATGTCAAGCATTTTATTTCTGCCGATTGACTCTTCTCCCTTTAATTAATAATCTTCCATGCATGTTTCTTAAGATTATTATTTTAGTATATTTCATATTCAGCATGTCAATGCTATGATAATACCCTTACCTAATATCATCCTCATTGGCGAAAATGATGACCACCCTTGCGTTTGGGTTTTCTCTTAGTCGGCGGATGACCTTTCCAAACTCTCCAGGCTTTGGCTCCCGGGGAATCTTGACCGACTGAGAGATACACACACCTCCTACAACAGAGACAGAGGAAACACACAGTAGTTGAGTGGCAGTCTAAGTCCAGGTTTTCACATTTTAACAGATGCTCAACTTGAGCTATCAGTAGATCACCAATAAGAGCAGAGCTCTCAACAACATTCTGCTCTGAGGTTTGTGACTGAGCATGAATCCTTTGGCTTCACTCTTAAGGGGGCAATCTGCATTTGCAACATCCATGGACTTTTAAATGAATGACATATAGCCATTACTTCTTAAAGAAAATAACATTTAAATGCCTCATGAGCTTAGTTCAAATATCTAAAACCCATCAGAAGCAAGAAAATATAATCCAAACACTGTATAGCCTTTATGTCATGCAGGTGAAAGAGGACCCAAAAGCGACTTAACAGAAACAGAGTTTATTTAAGTCCAAACAGGGAATAACAGAAATCCTCTAGACTTGTAGAGGGGAAATAACTGGAGAAGCGGCCACAGACTGCAGGTCGCTTCGGGTAGGCGCAGGCCGTAGTCGACAGAGACACCTGCTCACACGCAGCATCTGATGAAGGCAAAAAAACACGACAGGACAGGGCGATACACAATCACAGCAAAAACACGACAGGACAGGGCGAAACGCAATCACAGCATGGTGAATACAATACAAGGAACCGACGGGACAGGAACGGATCACAAAGGAATAAATAGGGACTCTAATCAGGGGAAAGGATCGGGAACAGGTGTGGGAAGACTAAATGATGATTAGGGGAATAGGAACAGCTGGGAGCAGGAACGGAACGATAGAGAGAGGAGAGAGAGGGAGGGGGAGAGAGAGGGATAGAAAAAGGGAACGAACCTAATAAGACCAGCAGGGGGAAACGAACAGAAGGAAAAGCAAAATGACAAGATGATATAAGACAAAACATGACAGTACCCCCCCACTCACCGAGCGCCTCCTGGCGCTCTCGAGGAGGAACACTGGCGGCAACGGAGGAAATCATAGATCAAACGGTCCAGCACGTCCCGAGAAAGAACCCAACTCCTCTCCTCAGGACCGTAACGAAAAACGATAAAAAGGGAAACTAGGGTACTACTCTAAAAAAAAAATGAGAACTAGGGACAGACTGAGACACAGCAAGGGCAGGAACAAGAACAGGAGAGATGCGATGGCAGGGAACAGACTGAGACCCAGCAAGACCAGGAGCAGAAGCAGAAAAAAATTACCAGACTTCTTCTGCGCGCAGTCTGAACACGCAGCCACGAAACGGCGCGTGTCACGCTCCTGAGTCGGCCACCAAAAGCGCTGGCGAATAGACGCAAGAGTGCCTCGAACACCGGGATGACCAGCTAACTTGGCAGAGTGAGCCCACTGAAGAACAGCCAGACGAGTGGAAACAGGAACGAAAAGGAGGTTACTAGGACAAGCGCGCGGCGACGCAGTGTGCGTGAGTGCTTGCTTAACCTGTCTTTCAATTCCCCAGACTGTCAACCCGACAACACGCCCATAAGGAAGAATCCCCTCGGGATCAGTAGAAGCCACAGAAGAACTAAACAGACGGGATAAGGCATCAGGCTTGGTGTTCTTGCTACCCGGACGGTAAGAAATCACAAACTCGAAACGAGCGAAAAACAACGCCCAACGAGCTTGACGGGCATTAAGTCGTTTGGCAGAACGGATGTACTCAAGGTTCTTATGGTCTGTCCAAACGACAAAAGGAACGGTCACCCCCTCCAACCACTGTCGCCATTCGCCTAGGGCTAAGCGGATGGCGAGCAGTTCACGGTTACCCACATCATAGTTGCGCTCAGATGGCGACAGGCGATGAGAAAAATAAGCGCACGGATGAACCTTATCGTCAGACTGGAAGCGCTGGGATAGAATGGCTCCCACGCCTACCTCTGAAGCGTCAACCTCGACAATGAATTGTCTAGTGACGTCAGGAGTAACGAGGATAGGAGCGGACGTAAAACGTTCTTTTAGAAGATCAAAAGCTCCCTGGGCGGAACCGGACCACTTAAAACACGTCTTGACAGAAGTAAGAGCTGTGAGAGGGGCAGCAACTTGACCGAAATTACGAATGAAACGCCGATAGAAATTAGCGAAACCTAAAAAGCGCTGCAACTCGACACGTGACCTTGGAACGGGCCAATCACTGACAGCTTGGACCTTAGCGGAATCCATCTGAATGCCTTCAGCGGAAATAACGGAACCGAGAAAAGTAACGGAGGAGACATGAAAAGAGCACTTCTCAGCCTTTACGTAGAGACAATTCTCTAAAAGGCGCTGTAGAACACGTCGAACGTGCTGAACATGAATCTCGAGTGACGGAGAAAAAATCAGGATATCGTCAAGATAGACAAAAACAAAAATGTTCAGCATGTCTCTCAGAACATCATTAACTAATGCCTGAAAAACAGCTGGCGCATTGGCGAGACCGAACGGCAGAACCCGGTACTCAAAATGCCCTAACGGAGTGTTAAACGCCGTTTTCCACTCGTCCCCCTCTCTGATGCGCACGAGATGGTAAGCGTTACGAAGGTCCAACTTAGTAAAGCACCTGGCTCCCTGCAGAATCTCGAAGGCTGATGACATAAGGGGAAGCGGATAACGATTCTTAACCGTTATGTCATTCAGCCCTCGATAATCCACGCAGGGCGCAGAGTACCGTCCTTCTTCTTAACAAAAAAGAACCCCGCCCCGGCCGGAGAAGAAGAAGGCACTATGGTACCGGCGTCAAGAGACACAGACAAATAATCCTCGAGAGCCTTACGTTCGGGAGCCGACAGAGAGTATAGTCTACCTCGAGGAGGCGTGGTCCCTGGAAGGAGATCAATACTACAATCATACGACCGGTGAGGAGGAAGGGAGTTGGCTCGGGACCGACTGAAGACCGTGCGCAGATCATGATATTCCTCCGGCACTCCTGTCAAATCGCCAGGTTCCTCCTGAGAAGTAGGGAGAGAAGAAACGGGAGGGATGGCAGACATTAAACACTTCACATGACAAGAAACGTTCCAGGATAGGATAGAATTACTAGACCAATTAATAGAAGGATTATGACATACTAGCCAGGGATGACCCAAAACAACAGGTGTAAACGGTGAACGGAAAATCAAAAAAGAAATAGTCTCACTGTGGTTACCAGATACTGTGAGAGTTAAAGGTAGTGTCTCAAATTTGATACTGGGAAGATGACTACCATCTAAGGCAAACATGGGCGTAGGCTTGTCTAACGGTCTGAAAGGAATGTTATGTTTCCGAACCCATGCTTCGTCCATGAAACAACCCTCAGCCCCAGAGTCAATCAAGGCACTGCATGTAGCACCCGAACCGGTCCAGCGTAGATGGACCGACATAGTAGTACAAGATCTAGATGAAGAGGACTGAGTAGTAGCGCTCACCAGTAGCCCTCCGCTTACTGATGGGCTCTGGCCTCTTACTGGACATGAATTAACAAAATGTCCAGCAACTCCGCAATAGAGGCACAGGCGGTTGGTGATCCTCCGTTCCCTCTCCTTAGTCGAGATGCGAATCCCTCCCAGCTGCATGGGCTCAGTCTCAAAGCCAGAGGAGGGAGATGGTTGCGATGCGGAGCAGGGAAACACCGTTGATGCGAGCTCTCTTCCACGAGCCCGGTGACGAAGATCTACCCGTCGTTCTATGCGGATGGCGAGAGCAATCAAAGAGTCCACATCTGAAGGAACCTCCCGGGAGAGAATCTCATCCTTAACCACTGCGTGGAGTCCCTCCAGAAAACGAGCGAGCAGCGCCGGCTCGTTCCACTCACTAGAGGCAGCAAGAGTGCGAAACTCAATAGAATAATCCGTTATGGACCGTTCACCTTGGCATAAGGAAGCCAGGGCCCTAGAAGCCTCCCTACCAAAAACTGAACGGTCAAAAACCCGAATCATCTCCTCTTTAAAGTTCTGGAACTTGTTAGAGCAATCAGCCCTTGCCTCCCAGATAGCTGTGCCCCACATTCTCGAGCCCGGCCAGTAAGGAGTGAAATGACGTAAGCAACCCGAGCTCTCTCTCTAGAGTATGTGTTGGGTTGGAGAGAGAACACAATCTCACACTGCGTGAGAAAGGAGCGGCACTCAGTGGGCTGCCCGGAGTAGCAAGGTGGGTTATTAACCCTAGGTTCTGGAGGCTCGGCAGGCCAGGAAGTAACAGGTGGCACGAGACGTAGACTCTGGAACTGTCCAGAGAGGTCGGAAACCTGAGCGGCCAGGTTCTCCACGGCATGGCGAGCAGCAGACAATTCCTGCTCGTGTCTGCCGAGCATGGCTCCTTGGATCTTGACGGCAGTGTAAACAGCGTCTGAAGTCGCTGGGTCCATTCCTCGGTCGGTTCCTTCTGTCATGCAGGTGAAAGAGGACCCAAAAGCGACTTAACAGAAACAGAGTTTATTTAAGTCCAAACAGGGAATAACAGAAATCCTCTAGACTTGTAGAGGGGAAATAACTGGAGAAGCGGCCACAGACTGCAGGTCGCTTCGGGTAGGCGCAGGCCGTAGTCGACAGAGACACCTGCTCACACGCAGCATCTGATGAAGGCAAAAAAACACGACAGGACAGGGCGATACACAATCACAGCAAAAACACGACAGGACAGGGCGAAACGCAATCACAGCATGGTGAATACAATACAAGGAACCGACGGGACAGGAACGGATCACAAAGGAATAAATAGGGACTCTAATCAGGGGAAAGGATCGGGAACAGGTGTGGGAAGACTAAATGATGATTAGGGGAATAGGAACAGCTGGGAGCAGGAACGGAACGATAGAGAGAGGAGAGAGAGGGAGGGGGAGAGAGAGGGATAGAAAAAGGGAACGAACCTAATAAGACCAGCAGGGGGAAACGAACAGAAGGAAAAGCAAAATGACAAGATGATATAAGACAAAACATGACACTTTAAGTCTATTTTGACAAGGACAGTGCACATTAATAAACATTTCAGTAAAAGTGCAGGATTTAGCCAGCCAACAAATCTTCGACTGCAGTCCCCTGGGCAGGTTATTAAAAACTCAGAAAATGACAATGCAGACAATAAGCAAACACAGAACAACATGGGGGTGGCAGGTAGCCTAGTGGTTAAAGCATTGGGCCAGTAACCAAAAGGTTGCTGGATCGAATCCCTGAGCTGACAAGGTAGAAATCTGTTGTTCCAGACATGGGAAGCTCTTTTGCTGCCTCTGTAGTCAAACAATTCTGTTTCAGAAATGAGCTAGTTTGATTGATTTATTTTTTGAGTGACCTTTTCCACCTGAATTTTGAAAGAGATTGGAATCAAAAGATGGTTAAAACTATAATTTTGATCTCATGAATGGTCAGTCCTTCCGTACATTGCTCTGTCTATACATTTGAGAGTGGTTATATTTCACCAGCCCCATCCCTCAGTTGTTTACAAAAACAGTGGTGGGGTGCTCTTTGGGGTTCTTTGAACTGCAGTTTACCCCTTTAATAATTACCTTTAAATCCACCTGCTGCGACTCTTATGTAACTTCCCAGTGGGGGGTAGACACAAAACCTAATGCAGCGGACATCACTTGAACCACGTTCATTTTGAACATGTCCTTACCAAGGATAACTTTCATCCAGACACTTAAACTGCGAGGAGAACAGAGACTGTTTGAAATAAGAGACTGCTGAGGGGAGGACGGCTCATTATAATGGCTAGAACGGAGCAAATGAAATGGCATCAAACACATGTTTGATGTACAGTATTTGATACCATTCCACTCATTCTGCTCCAGCCATTGACACGAGCCCGTCCTCCCCAATTAAGGTGCCACCAACCTTGGTGGGTAAGAATATCTTCTTCACTAGCCATGTTGGTGGGTGGTCAATTTACAGAGCTCTACAGTGCGAGCATTACATTCGCAAATAAAAATAGTCAAAAGTCAAGTATAACACATTAGAGTTAGAAAAATGCTGCAGTTGCTGTTTTCAAAGTATTTCTCCTGTTTTGTTTCAAAGCTGTTAATTGCACAAATAAATACTAATCCTATATCCCGCGACACTGCCTGGCAGAGGAGCTGAGCTCATTGAGTGATGTGCTGATAGATACATTTTTGGAGGCGCTGCGCACAGACATAAAAAGACATACTCTAAAGTCTACAAAGTGAGACTTTGTCCTCATGTTTCTTGGCTATTTACCTTGTTCAGTTCACAAGCTCGGTTGTTTTTCAATGTTAGTTTGAGTCTGCTGCTTCAACTGATAGCAAAGAGACACCCTAGTCAGATCTCAAATCTCACACCCAAGTGACTGGACTCGAGTGGCCCCATTGGTAAACCATGATAAACTCCTGCCCTTAAAGGGGCAGCTGACATTTTCGCTGATATTTTTATGTGCCCCTTTTTTTAAATTTCACCTAAAATGACATACTCAAATCTAACTGCCTGTAGCTCACGACCTGAAGCAAGGATGTGCATATTACTGATACCATTTGAAGGGAAACTTTGTGGAAATGTGAAATGAATGTAGGAGAATAAAACACATTAGACCTGGTAAAAGATAATGCAAAGAAAAAACATGCACTTTTGGTAAAAAGCATTGTACCATCATCTTTGAAATGCAAGAGAAAGGACATAATGTATTATTCCAGCCCAGGCACAACTTAGATTTTGCCCACTAGATGGCAGCAGTGTATGTGCAATGTTTTAGACTGATCCAATGAACCATTGCATTTCAGTTCAAAATGTTGTACTGCCAAAATGTGCCTAATTGGTTTATTAAAGTATTTTCAAGTTCAGAACTGTGCACTCTCCTCAAACAATAGCATGGTATTCTTTCACCGTAATAGCCACTGTAAATTGGACAGTGCAGTTAGACTAACAATAATTTAAGCTTTCTGCCAATATCAGATATGTCTATGTCCTGGGAATTGTTCTTGTTACTGACAACCTCATGCTGATTGCATTAGCTTACGTTAGCTCAATCATCCCGCGGGGGACCCACTGATCCTGTAGAGGATATAACTAGAGTCGATTTCCGTGTCCCCCATAAAAATCTGTCAGTTTAAGCTACAGATATTTTTTGCTTTGGATGCATCTCAATCCACCGCAACCGCCGATGTTGCACTTCCGTATCTGCGATGGAAGGTGACAGAGCTAGAGCTGAAAGGTGACAGAGCTAGATCGGTGATTGTCAGACCATGAGACATCCCGAAAAACGGTCTTCTCAGAAAATTTTCTATAGCATCAGAACGGTTTGGCCTAAAAATCTATTATGACCCCTCTATGGAAATATAAGACTCCCACAAACATGATGGTGTTCTTCAATTTGAGACTTGTCTGAAGTCGGTACAGTCGATCTGCCATCTTCTGTCTGTTGTGCCCAGACAGTTTGGGCTACACACTGTGAAAAGGTAAGTCGGTTGTTTTCGCTCTAGGACGCCCACAGGCCTCAAAAGGCTCGTCTGAATGTCCCCCGGTACCAGCTGAATGTTTTTTATTGAAGTAATGTATATAGGGAGATTGTTTAGTGCCCAAAATTAGGGGTTAAATACATGTAACATTTTTTTATGTTTCAGATATAGAACAGACCAGTTGGAACAAACTGCTTTCTCTCTATATATATATATATATTTAACCTTTATTTAACTAGGCAAGTCAGTTAAGAACAAATTCTTATTTTCAATGACAGCCTAGGAACAAATAGATTTCTACTTTGTCAGTTCAGGGATTTGATCTTCCAACCTTTCGGTTACAAGTCCAACACTCTAACCACTAGGCTATCTTGGGTGGCAACTCTCTGTTGTTCCATGTAGTGAATCTTTTATTCAATGCATTTATATGAGCTACATTTTTCATCAAATAATTTTGATTATTTATTACAATTTAAAATCAAATAGCTGAATTATCCTTCTTTAAAACAATTCCATATAGCTCAATATAACCTCTATTTAGCCTGTGCAGCTTCACAGAGGGATTAAACATTCTAAATTCTCACCTTTTGGGTGGGTGGACTGGTACATTTGATCAAGTAGTTTCTCCTGGTTGTTGCCTTTTTGGTTGTGTGGTCATTCATAGCATTTTGTCTACTTGATCCTCTTGAGTCACTTTAGAACCGGACCATGCATCATGCCATTTCTCCCCTCAAGCAATGTTTAGCTCACTCCACAAGTCGTCATTAAGTCAGTGTGTGTGTGTTGATAGCGCACACTCCAGTAACTCAACCTCAACGCTCTGACTGAATAAATGTTTTTCCTGTACTATACAGTATTTACCATAATTGCTTTGACACAGTAGTAAATTAATGTGCTTAATTTCACACAAAAAAATGACAAAAAATGATTAGCAAAATCTATGTCCATTTCATGTAAACAATTACCCCCCTCCCCCGGCAAAAACCTAATAACCAGTTAACTATATTTTTAGGACATAGCGGCAGATGCGCTTGATTTCCCTCCCTTTAATTTTACATAGTCATTAGCATAATATCATAGCAATAGATATATGTTGCGTGTCATGGTGGTTTAAAAATGCTTGGGATCTGCATTGGATTAGGTGCACCACTAATTGCCAATTGAACCACTTGCACTCCTATATTGATGTTGTATCAAAATATAGATATGTGTGATTAAGAGCATATTATTTGTATTTGTATTTATTATGGATCCTCATTAGCAGCAGCTAATCTTCCTGGGTACCAGCAAAATTAAGGCAGTTAATACAATTTTACAACTTCAATGCGACATTACAATACATTCACAGATTATTGTGGCCTCGAGAAAGCTTATGATGTTACTTTACACACTGGGGTAGCGTACTGTGTATCACATAGACAACTGTACTTGGAAGGTTACTCTGAACCATAAATTAAACTGACCAGAGCCTTTGAACTCTGTGCACACCACTAGAGGAGTGGCCCAAACCTGACAGACTGAGAAAATCTCCTGCATAAAGGGACCAAGCTGAGTTGGGTGGCAGAGGTTTCAAGCAAAACAGTTGACTTCCTCCTGACCTCAATCAAACTTCAACAAGGCAGAGCTGCCTTGGCAGACTGCCTGTCCCCTGTGCAGTATTATGCAATCTATGTGCACAACAAGCCTTTAGAATGGGAGAGCTGGGAATTCTTCAAATCTTTTGTTGTATGATTATATTTGTTGCCTTATTAGTACACTTTCAGAAAATAGGGTTCCAAAATGATTCTTCGGCTGTACCCATACGGCAACCCTTTTTGGTTCCATGTAGAACTGTCTGTGGAAAGGTTTATACCTGGAACCCAAAAGGGTTATCCTATGGGGACGGAGAAAGTACCCTTTTAGGTTCCAGATAGCACCCTTTTTTTAACAGTGTAAAGTACATAGACAATGTCTGCCATATTTTGAGTAATTTACAGACAAGCCGATTTGTAAATCAGCCATTTTGTTCAGTCTCACATCAGGCTTGATATTAAACTAAGGTAGTAGAAAACTAGCTGCATGTTTAGAGCAAAGCACAACTCACATATAACTGCCTATGTATCAAGCACAGCTCCCTTTGACTACCTTCTCTCGAGCAAGCTGATAGGGTCACGGACCATGTGGAAACCGAGGTCATTGATGCATCGCAATACAATGTTTGCTTGTTGAGCTCAAGTCAAGTTGTTTTTTTCGTGCGTAAACATGTCTCAGGAACTGCCAGGTATGCTTGTTTGTTCTGTAGATTGAGAGCCAAGCATTTAGGGGATTGAGTTGTTTAAAAACAGTATTATGTGTCACGCTCTGATCTGTTTCCCCTGTCCTTGTGCTTGTCTCCACCCCTTCCAGGTGTCGCCCATCTTCCCCACTTATCCTCTCGGTATTTATACTTGGGTTTTCTGTCTGTGTCAGTTCGTCTTGTTCGTCAAGCTTACCAGCGTTAGTTTTGTCAGCGCCTATCTTTTCCCAGCCTCTTTTTCTCATCCTCCTGGTTTTTGACCCTTGCCTGTCCTGACCCTGTACCCGCCTGCCTGACCACTGCCTGTCCCTGAACCTTTGCGCCTACTCTGGATCAACCACTGCCTGCCTTGACTTGTCATTTGCTTGCCCGTTACAATAAACATTTACAGTTGAAGTCAGAAGTTTACATACACATTAGACAAATACATTTAAACTCAGTTTTTCACAATTCCTGACATTTAGTCCTAGTAATAATTCCTTGTCTTAGGTCAGTTGGGATCACCACTTCATTTTAAGAATGTGAAATGTCAGAATAGTAGTAGAGAGAATAATTTTTCATCACATTCCCAGTGGGTCAGAAGTTTGCATACTCAATTAGTATTTGTAAGCATTGCCTTTAAATTGTTTAATACCTGTTAAGTCTGCCCCCTACTTTTTCGAACATTCTGTTAAAAATCGCGCAACATTTCAGCGTCCTGCTACTCATGCCAGGAATACAGTATATGTATATGATTAGTATGTGTGGATAGAAAACACTCTGACATTTCTGAAACTGGTTAAATCACGGCTGTGACTAATAACATAACGTGTGTTTCATCGAAAAGCGCAAGAAAAACTGATCACCAAAATCTGGAAAATATATCAATGCGCCACTTGCATGTATTGTCTATTGGAAAGCAAATTACATGGGGCTGAGATTGCAAGTCCTACAGCTTCCACACGATGTCGCCAGTCTTGTCAATTGCCTGGGCTTTGTTTCTTGGTCAAACGAGTGAGAGAGAGCCCATTCCTTCCGGTCTCCGACAGGATGTTTTGGATGAGAAATTTCCGAACATGATTTCAAGACGTGGAGCTATTGAATACACATCGCCCGTGATCAAATTGATAGATTGTTAACGTTTACTTATACCTATAGTTGGATTACAAAAGTATTTTGAAGTGTTTTGTGAAAGTTTATCGTCGACTTTTTTAATTTTAAAAAATGACGTTGCGTTTTAAAACGTTCTTTTTACCTGGATCACACACTCTTCATAGATCGATATTTAGGGTATATATGGACCGATTTAATCGAAAAAAAGACCCAATAGTGATGTTTATGGGACATCTCGGAGTGCCAACAAGGAAGATTGTCAAAGGTAATGAATGTTTTATATTTTATTTCTGCGTTTTGTGTAGCGCCGGCTATGCTTATTATTTTGTTTACGTTCCCTTCTGGTATTTCGGGGGGTTGCATGCTATCAGATAATAGCTTCTCATGCTTTCGCCGAAAAGCATTTAAAAAATCTGACTTGTTGGCTGGATTCACAACGAGTGTAGCTTTAATTCAGTACCCTGCATGTGTGTTTTAATGAAAGTTTGAGTTTTAACAAGTGCTATTAGCATTTAGCGTAGCGCATTTGCATTTCCAGATGGCTAGATGGGACGCATGCGTGTCGGGTCGACTTAAGAGGTTAACTTGAGTCAAACATTTCGGGTGGCCTTCCACAAGTTTCCCACAATAAGTTGGGTGAATTTTGACCCATTCCTCCTGACAGAGCTGGTGTAACTGAGTCAGGTTGGTAGGCCTCCTTGCTCGCACTTCCTGACTGATGTCTTCAGATGTTGCTTCAATATATCCACATATTTTCATCCCTAATGATGCCATCTATTTTGTAAAGTGCACCAGTCCCTCCTGCAGTAAAGCACCCTAAGCACCCCCCAACATGACGCTGCCACCCCTGTGCTTCACGGTTGGGATGGTGTTCCTCGGCTTGCAAGCTTTCCCCTTTTCCCTCCAAACATAACAATGGTCATTATGACCAAACAGTTCTATTTTTCTTTCATCAGACCAGAGGACATTTCTCCAAAAAGAACGATCTTTGTTTTCCCATGTGCAGTTGCAAACCGTAGTCTGGCTTTTTTATGGTGGTTTTGGAGCAATGGTTTCTTCCTTGCTGAGCAGCCTTTCAGGGTGATATAACACTCTTTTTTACTGTGAATATAGATACTTTTGTACCTGTTTCCTCCAGCATCTTCACCAAGGTCCTTTGCTGTTTTTCTGGGATTGATTTGCACTTTTCGCACCAAAGTACGTTCATCTCTAAGAGACAGAATTCTTCTCCTTCCTGAGCGGTATGATGGCTGTGTGGTCCCGCGGTGTTTATACTTCCGTACTATTGTTTGTACAGATGAACATGGTACCTTCAGGCGTTTGGAAATTGCTCCCAATGATGAACCAGACTTGTGGAGGTCTACACATTTTTTTCTGAGGTCTTGGCTGTTGTCTTTTGATTTTCCCATGATGTCAAGGAAAGAGGCACTGAGTTTGAAAGTAGGCCTTGAAATACATTCACAGGTTAAAATCGAATTGACTCAAATTATGTCAATTAGCCTATTAGAAGCTTCTGAAGCTATAACATCACTTGCTGGAATTTTCTAAGCTGTTTAGAGGCACAGTCAACTTAGTGTATGTAAACTTCTTACCCACTGGAATTGTGA
Organism: Oncorhynchus gorbuscha; assembly: GCF_021184085.1. NCBI lineage: Eukaryota > Metazoa > Chordata > Actinopteri > Salmoniformes > Salmonidae > Oncorhynchus > Oncorhynchus gorbuscha. The sequence goes on from NC_060175.1 coordinate 57,143,685, forward strand.
AACATTGAATTATAAGTGAAATAATCTGTCTGTAAACAATTGTTGGAGAAATCACTTGTGTCATGCACAAAGTAGATGTCCTAACTGACTTGCCAAAACTATAGTTTGTAAACAAGAAATTTGTGGAGTGGTTGAAAAAGAAGTTTTAATGACTCCAACCTAAGTACCTAAGTGTATGTAAACTTCTGACTTCAACTGTACTTTACACAGTCTGCACTTGGGTCTTACTTGATACCTGATAATTATATTTGTGAATAGGACAACCCATGCCAGTTAAATCTGGACAGCCTATGTTTGACCTGTCCTTACAGAAAAAGGGACCGTCATTTCTTTCTACTGGTGTTATTTAAAAGGCAGTATGTCACTGTGGATACGGGGTCATCCAGAATGATAAGGTGTCTGCAAGTAGTCAGGAAGTACTGGGCCTTGCTGTGCCAATGAAACGTTTGGTCAGAACCAAAATAATAAAAAAACATGTTCTTCTTCTACCTTTGGACGGCGTGCGCTTTTAGTTTTCCTATTGTAATAATATTGTATTAACATTTCAAAGGAAGTCGTTTTTTATTAATTCAGCTGTTTGTTCCCTATTTACTGTTTTCTCTCTAGACATACAGTATCTAGAAAAACATCTGTAAAGTGTAATTTGGTTTGGAATAAGGTTGATAGCAGACAGCTTGTTTGATGCAGGGAAATGCATTACTCATTATTCAAATGATCTGGGGTCAATTAGGTCATGTATTCTCCGGTCGAGTTCGCCAGTCTGCTTATTATTACGCATGTCACCTGTCACCATCGTTACGCGCACCAGCGCCTCATCAGAGTCACCTTCCTGATTACCTTCCCTACATCTCTCACTCCCTTTGGTTCTTTCCCTAGGTGTTATTGACTCTGTTTCATGTCTGTACTTTTCCTGTTTTTTGTTTTGGATCATGTTCCATTTCTTTATTCAGTTATTCACTCCCTGTACTTGCTTCCCAACTCCCAGCATACATGTTACTGTCATGTTTGTCATTTATTATCATGTCTTGTCCCTGTGCTCCCCATTCTATTCGTTTCCCTCTGCTGGTCTTATTTGGTTCTTTCCCTCCTTCTATCCCTCTCTCTCCCCCTCCCTCTCTCACTCTCTCGCTCTCTCTTCTCTCTATCGTTCCGTTCCTGCTCCCAGCTGTTCCTATTCCCCTAATCATCATTTAGTCTTCCCACACCTGTTCCCGATCCTTTCCCCTGATTAGAGTCCCTATTTATTCCTTTGTGTTCCGTTCCTGTCCCGTCGGTTCCTTGTTTAGTATTCACCATGCTGTGATTGCGTTTCGCCCTGTCCTGTCGTGTTTTTGCTGTGATTGTGTATCGCCCTGTCCTGTCGTGTTTTTGCCTTCATCAGATGCTGCGTGTGAGCAGGTGTCTCTGTCAACTACGGCCTGCGCCTACCCGAAGCGACCTGCAGTCTGTGGCCGCTTCTCCAGTTATTCCCTGTTTGGACTTAAATAAACTCTGTTTCTGTTAAGTCGCTTTTGGGTCCTCTTTCACCTGCATGACAGAAGGAACCGACCAAGGAATGGACCCAGCGACTTCAGACGCTCGTTACACTGCCGTCGAGATCCAAGGAGCCATGCTCGGCAGACACGAGCAGGAATTGTCTGCTGCTCGCCATGCCGTGGAGAACCTGGCCGCTCAGGTTTCCGACCTCTCTGGACAGTTCCAGAGTCTACGTCTCGTGCCACCTGTTACTTCCTGGCCTGCCGAGCCTCCAGAACCTAGGGTTAATAACCCACCTTGCTACTCCGGGCAGCCCACTGAGTGCCGCTCCTTTCTCACGCAGTGTGAGATTGTGTTCTCTCTCCAACCCAACACATACTCTAGAGAGAGAGCTCGGGTTGCTTACGTCATTTCACTCCTTACTGGCCGGGCTCGAGAATGGGGCACAGCTATCTGGGAGGCAAGGGCTGATTGCTCTAACAAGTTCCAGAACTTTAAAGAGGAGATGATTCGGGTTTTTGACCGTTCAGTTTTTGGTGGGGAGGCTTCTAGGGCCCTGGCTTCCTTATGCCAAGGTGAACGGTCCATAACGGATTATTCTATTGAGTTTCGCACTCTTGCTGCCTCTAGTGAGTGGAACGAGCCGGCGCTGCTCGCTCGTTTTCTGGAGGGACTCCACGCAGTGGTTAAGGATGAGATTCTCTCCCGGGAGGTTCCTTCAGATGTGGACTCTTTGATTGCTCTCGCCATCCGCATAGAACGACGGGTAGATCTTCGTCACCGGGCTCGTGGAAGAGAGCTCGCATCAACGGTGTTTCCCTGCTCCGCATCGCAACCATCTCCCTCCTCTGGCTTTGAGACTGAGCCCATGCAGCTGGGAGGGATTCGCATCTCGAATAAGGAGAGGGAACGGAGGATCACCAACCGCCTGTGCCTCTATTGCGGAGTTGCTGGACATTTTGTTAATTCATGTCCAGTAAAAGCCAGAGCTCATCTGTAAGCGGAGGGCTACAGGTGAGCGCAACTACTCAAGTCTCTCCATCAAAGTCCTGTACTACTTTGTCGGTCCACCTACGCTGGACCGGTTCGGGTGCTACATGTAGTGCCTTGATAGACTCTGGGGCTGAGGGTTGTTTCATGGACGAAGCATGGGTTCGGAAACATGACATTCCTTTCAGAGAGTTAGAGAAGCCTACGCCCATGTTCGCCTTAGATGGTAGTCATCTTCCCAGTATCAGATTTGAGACACTACCTTTAACCCTCACAGTATCTGGTAACCACAGTGAGACTATTTCTTTTTTGATTTTCCGTTCACCGTTTACACCTGTTGTTTTGGGTCATCCCTGGCTAGTATGTCATAATCCTTCTATTAATTGGTCTAGTAATTCTATCCTATCCTGGAACGTTTCTTGTCATGTGAAGTGTTTAATGTCTGCCATCCCTCCCGTTTCTTCTGTCCCTACTTCTCAGGAGGAACCTGGCGATTTGACAGGAGTGCCGGAGGAATATCATGATCTGCGCACGGTCTTCAGTCGGTCCCGAGCCAACTCCCTTCCTCCTCACCGGTCGTATGATTGTAGTATTGATCTCCTTCCGGGGACCACTCCTCCTCGAGGTAGACTATACTCTCTGTCGGCTCCCGAACGTAAGGCTCTCGAGGATTATTTGTCTGTGTCTCTTGACGCCGGTACCATAGTGCCTTCTTCTTCTCCGGCCGGGGCGGGGTTCTTTTTGTTAAGAAGAAGGACGGTACTCTGCGCCCCTGCGTGGATTATCGAGGGCTGAATGACATAACGGTTAAGAATCGTTATCCGCTTCCCCCTTATGTCATCAGCCTTCGAGATTCTGCAGGGAGCCAGGTGCTTTACTAAGTTGGACCTTCGTAACGCTTACCATCTCGTGCGCATCAGAGAGGGGGACGAGTGGAAAACGGCGTTTAACACTCCGTTAGGGCATTTTGAGTACCGGGTTCTGCCGTTCGGTCTCGCCAATGCGCCAGCTGTTTTTCAGGCATTAGTTAATGATGTTCTGAGAGACATGCTGAACATTTTTGTTTTTGTCTATCTTGACGATATCCTGATTTTTTCTCCGTCACTCGAGATTCATGTTCAGCACGTTCGACGTGTTCTACAGCGCCTTTTAGAGAATTGTCTCTACGTAAAGGCTGAGAAGTGCTCTTTTCATGTCTCCTCCGTTACTTTTCTCGGTTCCGTTATTTCCGCTGAAGGCATTCAGATGGATTCCGCTAAGGTCCAAGCTGTCAGTGATTGGCCCGTTCCAAGGTCACGTGTCGAGTTGCAGCGCTTTTTAGGTTTCGCTAATTTCTATCGGCGTTTCATTCGTAATTTCGGTCAAGTTGCTGCCCCTCTCACAGCTCTTACTTCTGTCAAGACGTGTTTTAAGTGGTCCGGTTCCGCCCAGGGAGCTTTTGATCTTCTAAAAGAACGTTTTACGTCCGCTCCTATCCTCGTTACTCCTGACGTCACTAGACAATTCATTGTCGAGGTTGACGCTTCAGAGGTAGGCGTGGGAGCCATTCTATCCCAGCGCTTCCAGTCTGACGATAAGGTTCATCCTTGCGCTTATTTTTCTCATCGCCTGTCGCCATCTGAGCGCAACTATGATGTGGGTAACCGTGAACTGCTCGCCATCCGCTTAGCCCTAGGCGAATGGCGACAGTGGTTGGAGGGGGCGACCGTTCCTTTTGTCGTTTGGACAGACCATAAGAACCTTGAGTACATCCGTTCTGCCAAACGACTTAATGCCCGTCAAGCTCGTTGGGCGTTGTTTTTCGCTCGTTTCGAGTTTGTGATTTCTTACCGTCCGGGTAGCAAGAACACCAAGCCTGATGCCTTATCCCGTCTGTTTAGTTCTTCTGTGGCTTCTACTGATCCCGAGGGGATTCTTCCTTATGGGCGTGTTGTCGGGTTAACAGTCTGGGGAATTGAAAGACAGGTTAAGCAAGCACTCACGCACACTGCGTCGCCGCGCGCTTGTCCTAGTAACCTCCTTTTCGTTCCTGTTTCCACTCGTCTGGCTGTTCTTCAGTGGGCTCACTCTGCCAAGTTAGCTGGTCATCCCGGTGTTCGAGGCACTCTTGCGTCTATTCGCCAGCGCTTTTGGTGGCCGACTCAGGAGCGTGACACGCGCCGTTTCGTGGCTGCTTGTTCGGACTGCGCGCAGACTAAGTCGGGTAACTCTCCTCCTGCCGGTCGTCTCAGACCGCTCCCCATTCCTTCTCGACCATGGTCTCACATTGCCTTAGACTTCATTACCGGTCTGCCTTTGTCTGCGGGGAAGACTGTGATTCTGACGGTTGTCGATAGGTTCTCTAAGGCGGCACATTTCATTCCCCTCGCTAAACTTCCTTCCGCTAAGGAGACGGCACAAATCATTATTGAGAATGTATTCAGAATTCATGGCCTCCCGTTAGACGCCGTTTCAGACAGAGGCCCGCAATTCACGTCACAGTTTTGGAGGGAGTTCTGTCGTTTGATTGGTGCGTCCGTCAGTCTCTCTTCCGGGTTTCATCCCCAGTCTAACGGTCAAGCAGAGAGGGCCAATCAGACGATTGGTCGCATACTACGCAGCCTTTCTTTCAGAAACCCTGCGTCTTGGGCAGAACAGCTCCCTGGGCAGAATACGCTCACAATTCGCTTCCTTCGTCTGCTACCGGGTTATCTCCGTTTCAGAGTAGTCTGGGTTACCAGCCTCCTCTGTTCTCATCCCAGCTTGCCGAGTCCAGCGTTCCCTCCGCTCAAGCGTTTGTCCAACGTTGTGAGCGCACCTGGAGGAGGGTGAGGTCTGCACTTTGCCGTTACAGGGCACAGACGGTGAGAGCCGCCAATAAACGCAGGATTAAGAGTCCAAGGTATTGTTGCGGCCAGAGAGTGTGGCTTTCCACTCGCAACCTTCCTCTTACGACAGCTTCTCGTAAGTTGACTCCGCGGTTCATTGGTCCGTTCCGTGTCTCCCAGGTCGTCAATCCTGTCGCTGTGCGACTGCTTCTTCCGCGACATCTTCGTCGCGTCCATCCTGTCTTCCATGTCTCCTGTGTTAAGCCCTTTCTTCGCACCCCGTTCGTCTTCCCTCCCCCCTCCCGGTCCTTGTCGAGAGCGCACCTATTTACAAGGTACATAAGATCATGGACATGCGTTCTCGGGGACGGGGTCACCAATACCTAGTGGATTGGGAGGGTTACGGTCCTGAGGAGAGGAGTTGGGTTCCGTCTCGGGACGTGCTGGACCGTTCACTCATCGATGATTTCCTCCGTTGCCGCCAGGATTCCTCCTCGAGTGCGCCAGGAGGCGCTCGGTGAGTGGGGGGTACTGTCATGTTTGTCATTTATTATCATGTCTTGTCCCTGTGCTCCCCATGCTATTCGTTTCCCTCTGCTGGTCTTATTTGGTTCTTTCCCTCCTTCTATCCCTCTCTCTCCCCCTCCCTCTCTCACTCTCTCGCTCTCTCTTCTCTCTATCGTTCCGTTCCTGCTCCCAGCTGTTCCTATTCCCCTAATCATCATTTAGTCTTCCCACACCTGTTCCCGATCCTTTCCCCTGATTAGAGTCCCTATTTATTCCTTTGTGATCCGTTCCTGTCCCGTCGGTTCCTTGTTTTGTATTCACCATGCTGTGATTGCGTTTCGCCCTGTCCTGTCGTGTTTTTTGCCTTCATCAGATGCTGCGTGTGAGCAGGTGGCTCTATCAACTACGGCCTGCGCCTACCCGAAGCGACCTGCAGTCTGTGGCCGCTTCTCTAGTTATTCCCCTCTACAGACTAGAGGATTTTTGTTATTCCCTGTTTTGGATTTAAATAAACTCTGTTTCTGTTAAGTCGCGTTTGGGTCCTCTTTCACCTGCATGACAGTTGAGCTCAAGTCAAGTTGTTTTTTTCGTGCGTAAACATGTCTCAGGAACTGCCAGGTATGCTTGTTTGTTCTGTAGATTGAGAGCCAAGCATTTAGGGGATTGAGTTGTTTAAAAACAGTATTATGTGTCACGCTCTGATCTGTTTCCCCTGTCCTTGTGCTTGTCTCCACCCCTTCCAGGTGTCGCCCATCTTCCCCACTTATCCTCTCGGTATTTATACTTGGGTTTTCTGTCTGTGTCAGTTCGTCTTGTTCGTCAAGCTTACCAGCGTTAGTTTTGTCAGCGCCTATCTTTTCCCAGCCTCTTTTTCTCATCCTCCTGGTTTTTGACCCTTGCCTGTCCTGACCCTGTACCCGCCTGCCTGACCACTGCCTGTCCCTGAACCTTTGCGCCTACTCTGGATCAACCACTGCCTGCCTTGACTTGTCATTTGCTTGCCCGTTACAATAAACATTTACAGTTGAAGTCAGAAGTTTACATACACATTAGACAAATACATTTAAACTCAGTTTTTCACAATTCCTGACATTTAGTCCTAGTAATAATTCCTTGTCTTAGGTCAGTTGGGATCACCACTTCATTTTAAGAATGTGAAATGTCAGAATAGTAGTAGAGAGAATAATTTTTCATCACATTCCCAGTGGGTCAGAAGTTTGCATACTCAATTAGTATTTGTAAGCATTGCCTTTAAATTGTTTAATACCTGTTAAGTCTGCCCCCTACTTTTTCGAACATTCTGTTAAAAATCGCGCAACATTTCAGCGTCCTGCTACTCATGCCAGGAATACAGTATATGTATATGATTAGTATGTGTGGATAGAAAACACTCTGACATTTCTGAAACTGGTTAAATCACGGCTGTGACTAATAACATAACGTGTGTTTCATCGAAAAGCGCAAGAAAAACTGATCACCAAAATCTGGAAAATATATCAATGCGCCACTTGCATGTATTGTCTATTGGAAAGCAAATTACATGGGGCTGAGATTGCAAGTCCTACAGCTTCCACACGATGTCGCCAGTCTTGTCAATTGCCTGGGCTTTGTTTCTTGGTCAAACGAGTGAGAGAGAGCCCATTCCTTCCGGTCTCCGACAGGATGTTTTGGATGAGAAATTTCCGAACATGATTTCAAGACGTGGAGCTATTGAATACACATCGCCCGTGATCAAATTGATAGATTGTTAACGTTTACTTATACCTATAGTTGGATTACAAAAGTATTTTGAAGTGTTTTGTGAAAGTTTATCGTCGACTTTTTTAATTTTAAAAAATGACGTTGCGTTTTAAAACGTTCTTTTTACCTGGATCACACACTCTTCATAGATCGATATTTAGGGTATATATGGACCGATTTAATCGAAAAAAAGACCCAATAGTGATGTTTATGGGACATCTCGGAGTGCCAACAAGGAAGATTGTCAAAGGTAATGAATGTTTTATATTTTATTTCTGCGTTTTGTGTAGCGCCGGCTATGCTTATTATTTTGTTTACGTTCCCTTCTGGTATTTCGGGGGGTTGCATGCTATCAGATAATAGCTTCTCATGCTTTCGCCGAAAAGCATTTAAAAAATCTGACTTGTTGGCTGGATTCACAACGAGTGTAGCTTTAATTCAGTACCCTGCATGTGTGTTTTAATGAAAGTTTGAGTTTTAACAAGTGCTATTAGCATTTAGCGTAGCGCATTTGCATTTCCAGATGGCTAGATGGGACGCATGCGTGTCGGGTCGACTTAAGAGGTTAACTTGAGTCAAACATTTCGGGTGGCCTTCCACAAGTTTCCCACAATAAGTTGGGTGAATTTTGACCCATTCCTCCTGACAGAGCTGGTGTAACTGAGTCAGGTTGGTAGGCCTCCTTGCTCGCACTTCCTGACTGATGTCTTCAGATGTTGCTTCAATATATCCACATATTTTCATCCCTAATGATGCCATCTATTTTGTAAAGTGCACCAGTCCCTCCTGCAGTAAAGCACCCTAAGCACCCCCCAACATGACGCTGCCACCCCTGTGCTTCACGGTTGGGATGGTGTTCCTCGGCTTGCAAGCTTTCCCCTTTTCCCTCCAAACATAACAATGGTCATTATGACCAAACAGTTCTATTTTTCTTTCATCAGACCAGAGGACATTTCTCCAAAAGAACGATCTTTGTTTTCCCATGTGCAGTTGCAAACCGTAGTCTGGCTTTTTTATGGTGGTTTTGGAGCAATGGTTTCTTCCTTGCTGAGCAGCCTTTCAGGGTGATATAACACTCTTTTTACTGTGAATATAGATACTTTTGTACCTGTTTCCTCCAGCATCTTCACCAAGGTCCTTTGCTGTTTTTCTGGGATTGATTTGCACTTTTCGCACCAAAGTACGTTCATCTCTAAGAGACAGAATTCTTCTCCTTCCTGAGCGGTATGATGGCTGTGTGGTCCCGCGGTGTTTATACTTCCGTACTATTGTTTGTACAGATGAACATGGTACCTTCAGGCGTTTGGAAATTGCTCCCAATGATGAACCAGACTTGTGGAGGTCTACACATTTTTTTCTGAGGTCTTGGCTGTTGTCTTTTGATTTTCCCATGATGTCAAGGAAAGAGGCACTGAGTTTGAAAGTAGGCCTTGAAATACATTCACAGGTTAAAATCGAATTGACTCAAATTATGTCAATTAGCCTATTAGAAGCTTCTGAAGCTATAACATCACTTGCTGGAATTTTCTAAGCTGTTTAGAGGCACAGTCAACTTAGTGTATGTAAACTTCTTACCCACTGGAATTGTGAAACATTGAATTATAAGTGAAATAATCTGTCTGTAAACAATTGTTGGAGAAATCACTTGTGTCATGCACAAAGTAGATGTCCTAACTGACTTGCCAAAACTATAGTTTGTAAACAAGAAATTTGTGGAGTGGTTGAAAAAGAAGTTTTAATGACTCCAACCTAAGTACCTAAGTGTATGTAAACTTCTGACTTCAACTGTACTTTACACAGTCTGCACTTGGGTCTTACTTGATACCTGATAATTATATTTGTGAATAGGACAACCCATGCCAGTTAAATCTGGACAGCCTATGTTTGACCTGTCCTTACAGAAAAAGGGACCGTCATTTCTTTCTACTGGTGTTATTTAAAAGGCAGTATGTCACTGTGGATACGGGGTCATCCAGAATGATAAGGTGTCTGCAAGTAGTCAGGAAGTACTGGGCCTTGCTGTGCCAATGAAACGTTTGGTCAGAACCAAAATAATAAAAAAACATGTTCTTCTTCTACCTTTGGACGGCGTGCGCTTTTAGTTTTCCTATTGTAATAATATTGTATTAACATTTCAAAGGAAGTCGTTTTTTATTAATTCAGCTGTTTGTTCCCTATTTACTGTTTTCTCTCTAGACATACAGTATCTAGAAAAACATCTGTAAAGTGTCATTTGGTTTGGAATAAGGTTGATAGCAGACAGCTTGTTTGATGCAGGGAAATGCATTACTCATTATTCAAATGATCTGGGGTCAATTAGGTCATGTATTCTCCGGTCGAGTTCGCCAGTCTGCTTATTATTACGCATGTCACCTGTCACCATCGTTACGCGCACCAGCGCCTCATCAGAGTCACCTTCCTGATTACCTTCCCTACATCTCTCACTCCCTTTGGTTCTTTCCCTAGGTGTTATTGACTCTGTTTCATGTCTGTACTTTTCCTGTTTTTTGTTTTGGATCATGTTCCATTTCTTTATTCAGTTATTCACTCCCTGTACTTGCTTCCCAACTCCCAGCATACATGTTACTGTCATGTTTGTCATTTATTATCATGTCTTGTCCCTGTGCTCCCCATTCTATTCGTTTCCCTCTGCTGGTCTTATTTGGTTCTTTCCCTCCTTCTATCCCTCTCTCTCCCCCTCCCTCTCTCACTCTCTCGCTCTCTCTTCTCTCTATCGTTCCGTTCCTGCTCCCAGCTGTTCCTATTCCCCTAATCATCATTTAGTCTTCCCACACCTGTTCCCGATCCTTTCCCCTGATTAGAGTCCCTATTTATTCCTTTGTGTTCCGTTCCTGTCCCGTCGGTTCCTTGTTTAGTATTCACCATGCTGTGATTGCGTTTCGCCCTGTCCTGTCGTGTTTTTGCTGTGATTGTGTATCGCCCTGTCCTGTCGTGTTTTTGCCTTCATCAGATGCTGCGTGTGAGCAGGTGTCTCTGTCAACTACGGCCTGCGCCTACCCGAAGCGACCTGCAGTCTGTGGCCGCTTCTCCAGTTATTCCCTGTTTGGACTTAAATAAACTCTGTTTCTGTTAAGTCGCTTTTGGGTCCTCTTTCACCTGCATGACAGAAGGAACCGACCAAGGAATGGACCCAGCGACTTCAGACGCTCGTTACACTGCCGTCGAGATCCAAGGAGCCATGCTCGGCAGACACGAGCAGGAATTGTCTGCTGCTCGCCATGCCGTGGAGAACCTGGCCGCTCAGGTTTCCGACCTCTCTGGACAGTTCCAGAGTCTACGTCTCGTGCCACCTGTTACTTCCTGGCCTGCCGAGCCTCCAGAACCTAGGGTTAATAACCCACCTTGCTACTCCGGGCAGCCCACTGAGTGCCGCTCCTTTCTCACGCAGTGTGAGATTGTGTTCTCTCTCCAACCCAACACATACTCTAGAGAGAGAGCTCGGGTTGCTTACGTCATTTCACTCCTTACTGGCCGGGCTCGAGAATGGGGCACAGCTATCTGGGAGGCAAGGGCTGATTGCTCTAACAAGTTCCAGAACTTTAAAGAGGAGATGATTCGGGTTTTTGACCGTTCAGTTTTTGGTGGGGAGGCTTCTAGGGCCCTGGCTTCCTTATGCCAAGGTGAACGGTCCATAACGGATTATTCTATTGAGTTTCGCACTCTTGCTGCCTCTAGTGAGTGGAACGAGCCGGCGCTGCTCGCTCGTTTTCTGGAGGGACTCCACGCAGTGGTTAAGGATGAGATTCTCTCCCGGGAGGTTCCTTCAGATGTGGACTCTTTGATTGCTCTCGCCATCCGCATAGAACGACGGGTAGATCTTCGTCACCGGGCTCGTGGAAGAGAGCTCGCATCAACGGTGTTTCCCTGCTCCGCATCGCAACCATCTCCCTCCTCTGGCTTTGAGACTGAGCCCATGCAGCTGGGAGGGATTCGCATCTCGAATAAGGAGAGGGAACGGAGGATCACCAACCGCCTGTGCCTCTATTGCGGAGTTGCTGGACATTTTGTTAATTCATGTCCAGTAAAAGCCAGAGCTCATCTGTAAGCGGAGGGCTACAGGTGAGCGCAACTACTCAAGTCTCTCCATCAAAGTCCTGTACTACTTTGTCGGTCCACCTACGCTGGACCGGTTCGGGTGCTACATGTAGTGCCTTGATAGACTCTGGGGCTGAGGGTTGTTTCATGGACGAAGCATGGGTTCGGAAACATGACATTCCTTTCAGAGAGTTAGAGAAGCCTACGCCCATGTTCGCCTTAGATGGTAGTCATCTTCCCAGTATCAGATTTGAGACACTACCTTTAACCCTCACAGTATCTGGTAACCACAGTGAGACTATTTCTTTTTTGATTTTCCGTTCACCGTTTACACCTGTTGTTTTGGGTCATCCCTGGCTAGTATGTCATAATCCTTCTATTAATTGGTCTAGTAATTCTATCCTATCCTGGAACGTTTCTTGTCATGTGAAGTGTTTAATGTCTGCCATCCCTCCCGTTTCTTCTGTCCCTACTTCTCAGGAGGAACCTGGCGATTTGACAGGAGTGCCGGAGGAATATCATGATCTGCGCACGGTCTTCAGTCGGTCCCGAGCCAACTCCCTTCCTCCTCACCGGTCGTATGATTGTAGTATTGATCTCCTTCCGGGGACCACTCCTCCTCGAGGTAGACTATACTCTCTGTCGGCTCCCGAACGTAAGGCTCTCGAGGATTATTTGTCTGTGTCTCTTGACGCCGGTACCATAGTGCCTTCTTCTTCTCCGGCCGGGGCGGGGTTCTTTTTGTTAAGAAGAAGGACGGTACTCTGCGCCCCTGCGTGGATTATCGAGGGCTGAATGACATAACGGTTAAGAATCGTTATCCGCTTCCCCTTATGTCATCAGCCTTCGAGATTCTGCAGGGAGCCAGGTGCTTTACTAAGTTGGACCTTCGTAACGCTTACCATCTCGTGCGCATCAGAGAGGGGACGAGTGGAAAACGGCGTTTAACACTCCGTTAGGGCATTTTGAGTACCGGGTTCTGCCGTTCGGTCTCGCCAATGCGCCAGCTGTTTTTCAGGCATTAGTTAATGATGTTCTGAGAGACATGCTGAACATTTTTGTTTTTGTCTATCTTGACGATATCCTGATTTTTTCTCCGTCACTCGAGATTCATGTTCAGCACGTTCGACGTGTTCTACAGCGCCTTTTAGAGAATTGTCTCTACGTAAAGGCTGAGAAGTGCTCTTTTCATGTCTCCTCCGTTACTTTTCTCGGTTCCGTTATTTCCGCTGAAGGCATTCAGATGGATTCCGCTAAGGTCCAAGCTGTCAGTGATTGGCCCGTTCCAAGGTCACGTGTCGAGTTGCAGCGCTTTTTAGGTTTCGCTAATTTCTATCGGCGTTTCATTCGTAATTTCGGTCAAGTTGCTGCCCCTCTCACAGCTCTTACTTCTGTCAAGACGTGTTTTAAGTGGTCCGGTTCCGCCCAGGGAGCTTTTGATCTTCTAAAAGAACGTTTACGTCCGCTCCTATCCTCGTTACTCCTGACGTCACTAGACAATTCATTGTCGAGGTTGACGCTTCAGAGGTAGGCGTGGGAGCCATTCTATCCCAGCGCTTCCAGTCTGACGATAAGGTTCATCCTTGCGCTTATTTTTCTCATCGCCTGTCGCCATCTGAGCGCAACTATGATGTGGGTAACCGTGAACTGCTCGCCATCCGCTTAGCCCTAGGCGAATGGCGACAGTGGTTGGAGGGGGCGACCGTTCCTTTGTCGTTTGGACAGACCATAAGAACCTTGAGTACATCCGTTCTGCCAAACGACTTAATGCCCGTCAAGCTCGTTGGGCGTTGTTTTTCGCTCGTTTCGAGTTTGTGATTTCTTACCGTCCGGGTAGCAAGAACACCAAGCCTGATGCCTTATCCCGTCTGTTTAGTTCTTCTGTGGCTTCTACTGATCCCGAGGGGATTCTTCCTTATGGGCGTGTTGTCGGGTTAACAGTCTGGGGAATTGAAAGACAGGTTAAGCAAGCACTCACGCACACTGCGTCGCGCGCGCTTGTCCTAGTAACCTCCTTTTCGTTCCTGTTTCCACTCGTCTGGCTGTTCTTCAGTGGGCTCACTCTGCCAAGTTAGCTGGTCATCCCGGTGTTCGAGGCACTCTTGCGTCTATTCGCCAGCGCTTTTGGTGGCCGACTCAGGAGCGTGACACGCGCCGTTTCGTGGCTGCTTGTTCGGACTGCGCGCAGACTAAGTCGGGTAACTCTCCTCCTGCCGGTCGTCTCAGACCGCTCCCCATTCCTTCTCGACCATGGTCTCACATTGCCTTAGACTTCATTACCGGTCTGCCTTTGTCTGCGGGGAAGACTGTGATTCTGACGGTTGTCGATAGGTTCTCTAAGGCGGCACATTTCATTCCCCTCGCTAAACTTCCTTCCGCTAAGGAGACGGCACAAATCATTATTGAGAATGTATTCAGAATTCATGGCATCCCGTTAGACGCCGTTTCAGACAGAGGCCCGCAATTCACGTCACAGTTTTGGAGGGAGTTCTGTCGTTTGATTGGTGCGTCCGTCAGTCTCTCTTCCGGGTTTCATCCCCAGTCTAACGGTCAAGCAGAGAGGGCCAATCAGACGATTGGTCGCATACTACGCAGCCTTTCTTTCAGAAACCCTGCGTCTTGGGCAGAACAGCTCCCTGGGCAGAATACGCTCACAATTCGCTTCCTTCGTCTGCTACCGGGTTATCTCCGTTTCAGAGTAGTCTGGGTTACCAGCCTCCTCTGTTCTCATCCCAGCTTGCCGAGTCCAGCGTTCCCTCCGCTCAAGCGTTTGTCCAACGTTGTGAGCGCACCTGGAGGAGGGTGAGGTCTGCACTTTGCCGTTACAGGGCACAGACGGTGAGAGCCGCCAATAAACGCAGGATTAAGAGTCCAAGGTATTGTTGCGGCCAGAGAGTGTGGCTTTCCACTCGCAACCTTCCTCTTACGACAGCTTCTCGTAAGTTGACTCCGCGGTTCATTGGTCCGTTCCGTGTCTCCCAGGTCGTCAATCCTGTCGCTGTGCGACTGCTTCTTCCGCGACATCTTCGTCGCGTCCATCCTGTCTTCCATGTCTCCTGTGTTAAGCCCTTTCTTCGCACCCCGTTCGTCTTCCCTCCCCCCTCCCGTCCTTGTCGAGAGCGCACCTATTTACAAGGTACATAAGATCATGGACATGCGTTCTCGGGGACGGGGTCACCAATACTTAGTGGATTGGGAGGGTTACGGTCCTGAGGAGAGGAGTTGGGTTCCGTCTCGGGACGTGCTGGACCGTTCACTCATCGATGATTTCCTCCGTTGCCGCCAGGATTCCTCCTCGAGTGCGCCAGGAGGCGCTCGGTGAGTGGGGGGTACTGTCATGTTTGTCATTTATTATCATGTCTTGTCCCTGTGCTCCCCATTCTATTCGTTTCCCTCTGCTGGTCTTATTTGGTTCTTTCCCTCCTTCTATCCCTCTCTCTCCCCCTCCCTCTCTCACTCTCTCGCTCTCTCTTCTCTCTATCGTTCCGTTCCTGCTCCCAGCTGTTCCTATTCCCCTAATCATCATTTAGTCTTCCCACACCTGTTCCCGATCCTTTCCCCTGATTAGAGTCCCTATTTATTCCTTTGTGTTCCGTTCCTGTCCCGTCGGTTCCTTGTTTAGTATTCACCATGCTGTGATTGCGTTTCGCCCTGTCCTGTCGTGTTTTTGCTGTGATTGTGTATCGCCCTGTCCTGTCGTGTTTTTGCCTTCATCAGATGCTGCGTGTGAGCAGGTGTCTCTGTCAACTACGGCCTGCGCCTACCCGAAGCGACCTGCAGTCTGTGGCCGCTTCTCCAGTTATTCCCTGTTTGGACTTAAATAAACTCTGTTTCTGTTAAGTCGCTTTTGGGTCCTCTTTCACCTGCATGACAGTTACACAACCTAACTGTCCCTCATGTTTGTTTAACAATTCACAATTATTACTTTTTATGGACTTCTAATGAGAAGGCTTTCAGTTGAGCAGGAAGGAAAATGCAGTTGCAACGGAGAACCTCTTAACCGAAGAAAATGCTGTACCCCCAGCTACTGTATGAATCGCAAATTTATTCCAGACTCTTTAACCCTTATAACTGACATGCCACAAGCAGAATTCCTCAATATTAGGGAGACCCGTTGATGAAGCAGAGTGGCTTCAGAAGAGGAAAATACAAGCCCTTAAGTTGCCAGGTCCCCCAGAAAACTGAAATCACCAATGCACAGATATGGGCTGAATAGGCCCACAACAAATAGGCCCACAACAGTCTAGCCATTTATTACGCAGAATGGTATAAGTTCTAATCAAACAGAAGAGATTTGCATAAAAACATTGTGAAAAGAGCTGGAATGGAACAATTGGGGCACCTGACGACTGAAGTCATACATAAATAGTTTTATGCTGGAATATAATAGAGCAATGTTTTCTTTATGGATGTGTTGGTCTTAGTTTGGAAATTTTTTTTGGGGGGGTGCATTTACTGGTATGTGGTTAGAAGAAAACATTACTCTGGCTGGGTCCTCTTAATGCTTATTTCATTTGAATGTCTTGAAATTAAGTGCGACTCCACTTTGTCCCTATACCGACATTTCGCTTGTTTGATTGCCTTGCGAAGGGAATAACTACGCTGTTTTTATTCAGCCATATTCCCAGTCGTCTTTCCATGTTTAAATGCGGTGGTTTGCACATTCAGTTTTGCCCAAATGCTGCCATCTATCCACAGTTTCTGGTTAGTGTAGGTTTTAATAGTCACAGTGGGTACAAGATCTCCAATGCACTTCCATATAAACTCACACACCGAATCAGTGTATAAATCAATATCCTCTGAGGCTGCCCGAAACATTTCCCAGTCTGCATGATCAAAACAATCTTGAAGCGTGGATTCCGATTGGTCAAACCAGCGTTGAATAGTTCTTGTCACGGGTACATCGTGTTTGAGTTTCTGCCTATAGAACGGGAGGAGCTAAATTGAGTCGTGGTCAGATTTACTGAAAGGAGGGCGGGGGAGGGCCTTGTATGCATCGCAGAAGTTAGAGTAGCAGTGATCCAGTGTATTGCGTGCACGGGTGCTACAATCAATATGCTGATTGAATTTAGGTAGCTTTGTTTTCAAATTTACTTTATTAAAATACCCAGTTACAATAAATGCAGCCTCAGGATATATGGTTTCCTGTTTGCATAGAGTCCAGTGACGTTCCTTGAGGGCCATCGTGGTATCGGCTTGAGGGGGGATATACACGGCTGTGACAATAACTGGTGAGAATTATCTTGAGAGTTAATAAGGTTGACATTTGATTGTGAGGAATTCTAGGTCAGGTGAACAAAAGGACTTGAGTTCCTGTATGTTGTTGCGATTACACCATGATTCATTAATCATGAAGCATACACCCCCGCCATTCTTCTTCCCAGAGAGATGTTTATTTCTGTCGGCGCGACTCAAAGAATTCCGGTGGCTGTACCGACTCCGACAACATATCTTGAGAGAACCATGTTTCCGTGAACCAAAGTATGTTACAATCCCTGATGTATCTGTATATTCCTCATTTAGCAGACGCTCTTATCCAGAGCGACTTACAAATTGGTGCATTCACCTTATGACATCCAGTGGAACAGTCACTTTACAATAGTGCATCTAAATCTTAAGGGGGGGGTGAGAGGGATTACTTATCCTATCCTAGGTATTCCTTAAAGAGGTGGGGTTTCAGGTGTCTCCGGAAGGTGGTGATTGACTCCGCTGTCCTGGCGTCGTGAGGGAGTTTGTTCCACCATTGGGGGGCCAGAGCAGCGAACAGTTTTGACTGGGCTGAGCGGGAGCTGTACTTCCTCAGTGGTAGGGAGGCGAGCAGGCCAGAGGTGGATGAACGCAGTGCCCTTGTTTGGGTGTAGGGCCTGATCAGAGCCTGGAGGTACTGAGGTGCCGTTCCCCTCACAGCTCCGTAGGCAAGCACCATGGTCTTGTAGCGGATGCGAGCTTCAACTGGAAGCCAGTGGAGAGAATGGAGGAGCGGGGTGACGTGAGAGAACTTGGGAAGGTTGAACACCAGACGGGCTGCGGCGTTCTGGATGAGTTGAAGGGGTTTAATGGCACAGGCAGGGAGCCCAGCCAACAGCGAGTTGCAGTAATCCAGACGGGAGATGACAAGTGCCTGGATTAGGACCTGCGCCGCTTCCTGTGTGAGGCAGGGTCGTACTCTGCGGATGTTGTAGAGCATGAACCTACAGGAACGGGCCACCGCCTTGATGTTGGTTGAGAACGACAGGGTGTTGTCCAGGATCACGCCAAGGTTCTTGGCGCTCTGGGAGGAGGACACAATGGAGTTGTCAACCGTGATGGCGAGATCATGGAACGGGCAGTCCTTCCCCGGGAGGAAGAGCAGCTCCGTCTTGCCGAGGTTCAGCTTGAGGTGGTGATCCGTCATCCACACTGATATGTCTGCCAGACATGCAGAGATGCGATTCGCCACCTGGTCATCAGAAATCGATTCGCCACCTTGTGAAGATAAGTCTGTCTGCCAGCAGTCATTTAAAAAGAGAGGATTTTGCTGAAACCTAGGTCTATTTGACTAAATTGTGTTTGCAGTAATACAGTATTAATCCCCCGAGTCGATTGACGCACCAGTGCCCACTGAAAGGGGAGATTTTCATGAACACGATGGACTTCTCCGTTTGTCTAACTGGTACCGGTTTAAAAAACAAATGGAAGTTTGAAGGTAGTTTTGTGCCTACTCCAAAAAAGGGGTTAAATATGTGTATTAAAAAAAACATATCTAAATATTTTCAGATTTTTTTTTGACTGTCCATTTTGCTATTTATGTATGTTATTCAATGTGTTTCTATGGGCTTTAGTAGTAAAGTTGTCATAATGCTTCAGCAAATGTACATTATCCCAGGGGTTTTGGAAGACACAATGTAAGTAATCCAATGTATGTCCCATCGCTATATTACTTCCCAGAATGCCTCTACTGATCCTACAGCTATTGTATGCAGTAATAATGTGCCTCTGAACCAGAGCTATACTGTTAGCACTGAGGTGGTGTGCACGAGCTGGATGTCCAATGTGTGCAGCTCACCCTGCATTACCATAAATAACCTGAGCATGTCTACCTCTGCTAAGCTTCCTAGTAAAGAAATAAAAACAATCAAGCATCCTAAAAAAGTGCTAAAAATAACCCACGTTAACATACAGTATGTAGCTTAAGAAACAAGGTTCATGAAAATAATAATTTGCTAATAACAGATGGCATTTATATTCTGACTATCTCTGAAAATCACTTACATAATACCTGATACAGAGGTAGCAATAAATTATTAAAAGATCTACAGAAAAGACAGAAATGCCAAAGGTGGAAGTGTGGCCGTTTTATATTCAGAAAAATTCTTGAAAAGCTTAGAGAGGATCTCATGTTAAATACTGTTGAAGTAATATGGCTACAGGTTCATCTGCCTCACCTAAAGCCCATTCTGGTGGGAAGCTGCTATAGACAAGCAAGTGCTAAAAGTCAGCATCTGGATAACGTCTGAAATCATTGATAATGTACAGTTGAAGTCGGAAGTTTACATACAGTTAGGTGGGAGTCATTAAAACTATTTTTCAACCTCTCCAAAAACTTCTTGTTAACAAACTGTAGTTTTGGCAAGTCGGTTACGGCATCTACTTTATGCATGACAACCAACAATTGTTTACAGACAGATTATTTCACTATCACAAATGCAGTGGGTCAGACGTTTACATACACTAACTTGACTGTGCCTTTAAACAACTTTAAAAATGTACAGAAAATTAAGTCATGGCTTTTGAAGCTTCTGATAGGCTAATTGACATCATTTGAGTCAATTGGAGGTGTACCTGTAGATGTATTTCAAGGCCTACCTTCAAACTCAGTGCCTCTTTCCTTGGCATCATGGGAAAATCAGCCAAGACCTCAGAAAAAATTGTAGACCTCCACAAGTCTGGTTCATCCTTGGGAGCAATTTCCAAATGCCTGAAGGTACCATGTTCATCTGTACAAAAAAAGTACCAAAGTATCAACACCATGGGACCACGCAGCCATCATACCGCTCAGGAAGAAGACGTGTTCTGTCTCCTAGAGATGAACGTACTTTGGTGCGAAAAGTGCAAATCAATCCCAGAAAAACAGCAAAGGACCTTGTGAAGATGCTGGAGGAAACCGGAACAAAAGTATCTATATCCACAGTAAAAAGAGTCCTATATCAACAGAACGTGAAAGGTCGCTCAGCAAGGAAGAAGCCACTGCTCCAAAACCAACATAAACAAGCCAGACTACGGTTTGCAACTGCACATGAGAACAAATATCATACATTTTGGAGAAATGTCCTCTGGTTTGATGAAACAAAAATAGAAATGTTTTGCCATAATGACCATCGCTATGTTTGGAGGAAAAAGGGGGAGGCTTGCAAGTCGAAGAACACCATCCCAACCGTGAAGCACGGAGGTGGCAGCATCATGTTTTGGGGGTAATTTGCTGCAGGAGGGACTGGTGCACTTCACAAACAGATGGCATCATGAGGGAGGAAAATTATGTGGATATATTGAAGCAACATCTCAAGACATCAGTTAAAACTTAGTCGCAAATGGGTTTTCCAAATGGACAATGACCCCAAGCATACTTCCAAAGTTGTGGCAAAATGGCTTAAGGACAACAAAGTCAAGGTATTGGAGTGGCCATCACAAAGCACCTGACCTCATTCCCATAGAAGATTTGTGGGCAGAACTGAAAAAGCGTGTGCGAGCAAGGAGGCCTACAAACTTGACTCAGTTACACTAGTTCTGTCAGGAGGACAATTTCAGCTGACAAGAAAGTATGTGCCTTCAGGCCTGGAGGGAATCAAAAGTCATTCTCCTACCGAAGAATCGTAAAGCACCCTTTACAGTCTCAAATAGCTGACCAATCTGCCTGTTACCAACCCTTAGTAAACTTTTGAAAAGAATAGTGTTTGACCAGATACAATATTTACAGCCAAATAAATTGACAACAGACTTTCAGCATGCTTATAGGGAAGGACATTCAACAAGCACAGCACTTACGCAAAGGACTGATGATTGGCTGAGATAAATTGATGATAAAAATATTGTGGGGGATTTTTTGTTAGACTTCAGTGTGGCTTTTGACATTATCGATCATAGACTGCTGCTGGAAAAGCGTATATATTATGGCTTTACACCACCTGCTAAATTGTGGATAAAGAGTTACACTACCGTTCAAAGGTTTGGGGTCACTTAGAATTTTCCTTGTTATTGGAAGAAAGGCACATTTTTTGGCCATTAAAATAACATAAAATTGATCAGAAATACAGTGTAGACATTGCTAATGTTGTAAATGACTATTGTAGCTGGAAACGGCTGATTTTTTTTAATGGAATACCTAGATAGGCATACAAGGGCCCATTATCAGCAACCATCACTCCTGTGCTCCAATGGCATGTTGTGTTGGCTAATTAATCATTAGAAAACCCTTTTGCAATTATGTTAGCACAGCTGAGAACTGTTGTGCTTATTAAAGAAGCAATACATCTGGCCTTCTTTAGACTAGTTGAGAATCTGGAGCATCAACATTTGTGGGTTCGATTACAGGCTCAAAATGGCCAGAAAAGGCCTTTCTTCTGAAACTCATCTGTCTATTCTTGTTCTGAGAAATGAAGGCTATTCCATGTGAGAAATTGCAAAGAAACTTAATATCTCTTACAACACTGTGTACTACTCCCTTCACAGAACAGTGCAAAATGGTTCTAACCAGAAACTAGAGAGTAGTGGGAGGCCCCGGTCTACAATTGGGCAAGAGGACAAGTACATTAGAGTGTCTAGTTTGAGATACAGACGCCTCACAAGTCCTCAACTGGCAGCTTCATTAAATAGTACCCACAAAACACCAGTCGCAAAGTCAACGGTGAAGAGGCGACTCAGGGATGCTGGCCTTCTAGGCAGAGTTCCTCTGTCCAGTGTCTGTGTTCTTTCGTCCATCTTAATCTTTTATTTTTATTGGCCAGAGATATGTTTTTTTCTTTGAAACTCTGTCTAGGCCTCTTACATTTTTCAAATCTTCAGTAATGACATTCCACTGGGCTTGAGTAAAGCCAGTGTCCATGTAAGTGGATGACTCAGCACTGTACACGTCAGCTACTACAGTGACTGAAATGACTGCAACACAAAGAGCTGCAGTATCGGAATGGATGGCAAGGAATACGTTTGTCCTAAATTGTTTTATAAACTAAAAGCATTCTATTTGGGACAAATCATTCACTAAACCCTAAACCTCAACTAAATATTGTAATGAATAATGTGGAAATTGAGAAAGTTGAGGTGACTAAACTGCTTGGAGTAACCCTGGATCGTAAACTGTCATGGTCAAAACATATTGATACAATAGAAGCTAAGATGGGGAGAAGTAAATCCATAATAAAGCAATGTTCTGCCTTCTTACCAACACTATCAATAAGGCAAGTCCGAGTTTTGTCACACCTGGACTACTGTTCAGTCGTGTTGTCATGTGCCAGAAAGAGGGACTTAGGAAAATTGCAATTGGCTCAGTAGAGGGAAGCAAGGCTGGCCCTTAGATAACACAGAGTGCTAACATTAATAATATGCATGTAAATCTCGCCTGGCTCAAAGTGGAGGAGAGATTGACTTCATCACTACTTGTATTTGTGAGAGGTATTGACATGTTCAACATACCGAGTTGTCTGTTTGAACTACTGCCACACAGCTCAGACACCCATGCATACCACCGGGTCTTTTTGACAGTCCCCAAGTCCAGAACAGACTATGGGAGGTGCACAGTACTGCATAGAGCGATGACTACATGGAACTCTATTCCACATCAAGTATTTTTTATTTTATTTTTTATTTTACCTTTATTTAACTAGGCAAGTCAGTTAAGAACAAATTCGTATTTTCAATGACGGCCTAGGAACAGTGGGTTAACTGCCTGTTCAGGGGCAGAACTGCAGATTTGTACCTAATTCAGCTCGGGGAAACCTTTCGGTTACTAGTCCAACACTCTAACCACCAGGGACTGTGAAGCAACACAAACATAGGCTCAGACACATGCATACAAACACATGATAACATACACACTATACCTACACATTGATTTTGTGTCGTATGTGGTAGGGCCTGAGGGCACACACTTAATGTGTTATGAATGTATTATAATGTTTTTCAAATTGTATAACGGCCTTAATTTTGTTGGATGCCAGGAAGAGTGCCTTGGTAGCAGGTAATGGGGATTCATAATTTGGGTGCCTTAAGTCAACAAATAGGATACATAAGATTCCCATGTAATATTTTCCATAATGTAGGAGGGGAATGTTATTTTACAGTTATAAAAGAAACTTGGAAGATGGCTGTAACGATGTGCGCTGAGAGTCAGGAAGCAAGTTCAGGGAGTGAGTGTTTTAATAAATAAACACAACATAATACAAGGTAAGAAACACGAACAACGCACAGAAACAACGCCCGGGGAAGGAACCAAAGGGAGTGACATATATAGGGAAGGTAATCAGGGAAGTGATGGACTCCAAGTGAGTCTGACATGCAGGTGCGCGTAATGATGGTGACAGGTGTGCCATAATGAGCAGCCTGGTGACCTAGAGGCCAGAGAGGGAGCACACGTGACAATGGCACTGTTCAGTGCCAGCTTTATCTAAAGTTTTATATAAATTAGGCCCCAGAAGAGATTTCATAGAAGAGTGCGCACATTGTTCAGCTCACACTTCCAAAATAAAAGAGCACTTGACAGGGGAGTCCAGGCCAACCATACAATGGATAACAAAGGACTGTAATGACATGTTTGGCTTGGGCTAAATTACTTTTCAGAGGCTGTGCTCTATGGCATAGAGAAATTAGCTATGTTACTTTGGGTGCTGCGTCAGACTTATACTCTTCAAAAATATATGCAACGAGTAAAAGAGGCAATGCATAGACACCAATTGATACCGTACCAGCAGAAGGAATAACAAAAACACTTTACACATTATACCAAACTGAAAGTCTTGTCAGGTAGTGCCAAACCAAGGCCTCTTTGTGTATACTATATAGTGCTCTGAAAGTAAAGGAAACAGAGAAGTTATAGGGAAGGGATCAGTCAGAGCTCTTTGCTATACCAGTCATGTCCTGACTCCTCACTCCTCGACACAGCCAACCCAAACACAGTAATCTACGCTCAAGCTCCAGACTCTGTAGAACAGGACGTGTCAAGCAGGACTGCCCCTTCTACATGTCTGTTGGTCGGGAGTGGAGTAGGTGGCGGAGCCCTAGTAAAGTAGGGATAATCCCTGAACCAGATACGGTATCATCGGGCCAAGCCAAGGTCCTTCAACTCTAATTGGTTAGTGAAAAGCACTGAAAAGTCAATGAGGAGGAGATAAACTAAACAGAGCTTCCTCCAACAACAGAAAAACATTTAGCCTTGCCTTTTTTATTCCGAAGACAGTGAAACAGTATAGACCTGTTACACAACCCTGTCCAGCATAATGCAGTCTGCCATCTCTGGATGGTGGTGGTGGATGATTACCACAAAATATGATAAATTTAGGCTTGAAGTAGGAAATTCGAAGTGGAAACAGATTTTTCATTTTCAATGCTGGGTGTTTCCCCGACTATGTTTCTTTCCGGGCTGGGTTTTGTTAATGTGGGAACCACCTGAAAAATGTCCCATGTGGACTTCCTGTTGCTACTGGTTTACTGCTGTCTCCAATGCACTTCAACCAGGGGCTGTTTGGCTCACGATAAAATGAAGAGCTATTCAAGCTTTGTGATGAGCTAATGATGTTCACTTATCCAAATAGCCATGGTAGCCAATGTGTGAATTAATCAGCTTGGCACAGCTGGTAACGTTCGCCTGCAGAGATGGTTGTCCTTCAAGGAAGGTTCTCCCATCTTCACAGAGGAACTCTGCAGCTCGGTCAGGGTGACCGTCGGGTTCTTGGTCACCTACCTGACCAAGGCCCTTCTCCCACGTTTTCTCAGTTTGGCCAGGCGGACAGTTTTTGGAAGCCTTGGTGGTTCCTAACTTCTTCCATTTTGCTCTGACATGCACTGTCAACTGTGGGACCTTATATAGACAGGTACACACCACGCCTTTCCAAATCATTTCCAATCATTTGAATTTACCACTGTTGGAATCCAATCAAGTTATGGAACAGGATGAACCTGAGCTTAATTACGAGTCTCATAACAAAGGGTCTGAATACTTATGTAAATAAGGTATTTCTGTTTTTTCTTTTTATTACATTTGCAAACATTTTTTAAAACAGTTTTATGCATTGTCATTATGGGTATCGTGTGTAGATTGATGAGGAATTGATTTATTTAATTAATTTTAGAATAAGGCTGTAACATAACAAAATGTGGGAAAAGTCACCTGAATACATTCTGAATGCACTGTAAATAATGTTGTGTGTGTTATCTGCGTGTTGATTCTAGTGATATTTAAAGCAATGGGATTGAAATTGACAATGGTAAATAAATGAAGTGTTGCTTGAATCCCAGTGCTTTCAACATTGCGTGGTATAGTTGCTACTCGAATGCACAAGATATGACATCACCGGTTCAAGAAATGTCAGTCTTGAGACGACTCCATATTTTTTTCTATGCACAGCGCAATAATAAAACAGATGACGTCGCCAGTTTCAGAAAATGTCAGTGTTGAGACGATGCCATCTTTTTTCCCCCCTGAGAAAGTTTGATGTGCAAGGTGAAGCGTCGATTCAAATGTGGAATGTCTTTGCATTTTCACATAAGCATATTTGTATAATGCGATGCCTTGCTAGGTTATTGTGATTTACTCGTTTATGTTTGGTTGAGTACGCTAGGCTGAAGATACCAACTAGCAGTTGTAGCTAGTGATCGGGCATGTGTTATTTTTTAACTATGCTAGCCAACGTTAGCTAGCTCACTAATGATGTTAGCCAGACCTCTTTTGGTAGCTAGACAACATTTATGATGGCGGAACATGTTTGTCACACCCGTTCTTAGACAGCCAGACAGCTCAATTTGAAACCAGTCAAATTGTGTTCTAGTTTCAGCTTGGGCCATGTAAGTTTCTCCCATCAATTACTTGGTTAGCAAACTAGCTCTGGCAGCAAGTCAGCTAGTTGGCTAGCTAGCTACTTGATATCCGGCTAAACATTTCCAAGCATTGATGGCAGGGATACATAGTTTTAGCCATGTTAGCTAGCTTAAATTCAAATGATGAAAACAGTGAAATGAATCTTGAAGGTAGTGCTAGTTAGCTATGTCATGTTCTATGTTTGAAATTGAATGTACTAGGTGAGCTGTATTTGTTGAGGATGGTAGTCATTGTTATACTGAGTCAATTACTTTTCAGATACCAGATAGGAATTCACCGCCAAACAGTCCACAAAGAATTTGGTAAGATTGTTTTAAAGTATTTAGATAGCTAGTCAAAGTTGATTTGATAAGTCGGTTGTCATACTCTAACTTTTTTTGTTAGGTACAATTGTTTTAAACATTGATCTAGACAGTTGGATGAAAGCTATGATTTTAGCTTGTTGTCCAACTAACTATCTAGCTAGTTACTTTGGCTAGAATCGCTCATAGCCATGGTCCAGGCAAATATTTTATTTATCAGTTCCATGCTTGACAGAAAGTTAATAATAATAATAGTTGAGAAACATTTTATTGTAATTGTTTGTTTTATAATTGCAGTGATAATGTTAAAGGAATGACATGTTTACATACAACACAGCTTGCCAAAAACAGGTTAGGTTATTTAGTAGTTAAAAACTCTTTGGGCAATGCAATCTAGCTAATTGTTTCTGTACCCTGATATTGCTATTTTTCTTCTATGTTGGCATGCCTAGCTACAACTGCCATCAAATTACAATTTCCAATCTATATTTTAAAAATGGAATCTTGCATGTTTATTTTTTGTTTACTGATTTACATTAATTGGTAGACTACTAAAGAGGGCTGTACTGTCTCATTTACACTATCTCAAACTAGCTAGAATACTGGGAGTTTTATCAATTTCCTTCAACAGGTAAAGTACCAGTCAAAAGTTTGGACACACCTACTCATTCAAGGATGTTTCTTCCTTTTTTATTATTTTCTACATTGTAGAATAATAGTGAATACATCAAAACTATGAAATAACACACATGGAATTATGTAGTAACCAAAAAGTGTTAACAAATCTAAATATATTTGATATGAGATTCTTCAAAGTAGCCACCTTGACAGCTTTGCACACTTTTGGCATCCTCTCAACCAGCTTCACCTGGAATGCTTCTCCAATAATCTTGAAGGAGTGCCCACATATGTAGCTGGGAGTCGAGAAGCAGGTGGTAAGTTTAAAGAACATGGAACGATACAACATAGGAGTAGAGTCTTGCCTTGAAACAATACTGCCTGAGGAATGAACCTAAGGAGTGCCAGATAAAGGGGAGGTAATGAAGTCCAGGTGTGCCTCATGACTTTACCTTTATTAGCTGCCTTGTTCAGGGACAGAACAACAGATTTGTACCTTGTCAGCTCAGGGAGTCAAACTAGCAACCTTTCGATTACTAGTCCAACACTCTAACCACTAGGCTACCCTGCTGCCCCATGATGAAGTGCAGGTGTGCATAATGATTGATGCCAGGTGTGCTTAATGATGCCAGGACCGGTGGTCAGTAAACGGGCAACGTCAAATGCTGGAGGGAAGAAGATGTGACATTATATATTTGTATCTATTTAAATGCTATTCAAATGGTTATAGCGGTGACTGTGGTCATTTGGCTGACAAATAACTGTCATCCAAAACTCTATGACCATCACAGCCCTACTTGCAATGACTCTCTCTTTCTCTCTAACTTCCCACCCATCTCCCTCTCCTTTTTAGCAGGTTCTGTTTGGTGCATTGTCATTTGGAATGGATATGACACGCCCTGAGTGAAAGTGACATTATGTCAAAATTGTATCCTGTGATTCCTGTCAGACTCAATCACTTTTGCTGTGTACCTCATTCAAAATCAAATTGGAACTCTTGCAAAGCATCCATAACTCTAGAAGACGCCAGCATAATGTCTCCAATAACACTTATATAGACCCCAAGCCAGACATTCAGATGGGTTTTGCAGAAACCTCTTTAGCTGCTTGCTATTGCTTTGACTGAGTTTCAATTCGGTCAAAGAGAACAGGAGGATTATGCTAAACTTTTAAACAGCAACAAACAAATGAAAGGTTGCCACTGAAATAGCTGTGCCTCACTATACTGGCTCAGCCTCCCGCTGCTTGTCTAGGAAGCTGATAGATAGCAAAACATTCCCATGAAACAGTGAGAGGTCCACTGTTTATGTGTATCTGTTGTAGCTGAATAAATGAAACTGTGATGTGTAAAGCCAAAGGAACTATCAGAAATGCGTGGGTGTCAAGTTGGCTGCAACTCCACACAGCTAGTCTAACATAAGGACGATGATTGCTACTGTAGAAAAGGAACAGAAAAGAATTCCATCAACAAGATGCTCAATTCAACACTGTTGATTTAAGTATCTTGTTTGTTTACTTTTTTGTCAAAAAAGGAACGATCTACCTTGACTGCTTTTGTTGTGACGCTGAAATCCATCAACTCCTAACCCATCAACCATGAATAGAATATTGCATAAGTAAGAATATTTGGTCTTTTCTTTTCTTTCATAATTTTCATAAAATCGAAAGAATTGTTTGGAATTTTAGTGCAGGGTATTTTGTATTTATTAGGATCCCCATTAGCCGCTGCATAAGCATCAGCTACTCTTCCTGAGTCCACATGAAACATGATAAAATACATAGTATTTTATTAGTCACAGCCTACATATCAGTACATATACACATATCTAGGTCTAATACATAGTACAGTGCAAATTACAATAGAAGATATATACAGTGGGGAGAACAAGTATTTGATACACTGACAATTTTGCAGGTTTTCCTATTTACAAAGCATGTAGAAATCTGTAATATTTATCATAGGTACACTTCAACTGTGAGAGACGGAATCTAAAACAAAAATCCAGAAAATCACATTGTATGATTTTTAAGTAATTCATTTGCATTTTATTGCATGACATAGGCATTTGATACATCAGAAAATCAGAACTTAATATTTTGTACAGAAACCTTTGTTTGCAATTACTGAGACCATACGTTTCCTGTAGTTCTTGATCAGGTTTGCACACACAGACCTTCTCCAGATCCTTCAGGTTTCGGGGCTGTCGCTGGGCAATACGGATTTTCAGCTCCCTCCAAAGATTTTCTATTGGGTTCAGGTCTGGAGACTGGCTAGGCCACTCCAGGACCTTGAGATGCTTCTTACGGAGCCACTCCTTAGTTTCCCTGGCTGTGTGTTTCGGGTCGTTGTCATGCTGGAAGACCCAGCCACGGCCCATCTTCAATGCTCTTACTGAGGGAATGAGGTTGTTGGCCAAGATCTCGTGATACATGGCCCCATCCATCCTCCCCTCAATACGGTGCAGTCGTCCTGTCCCCTTTGCAGAAAAGCATCCCCACCTCCATGCTTCACGGTTGGGATGGTATTCTTGGGGTTGTACTCATCCTGCTTCTTCCTCCAAACACGGCGAGTGGAGTTTAGACAAAAAGCTCTATTTTTGTCTCATCAGACCACATGACCTTCTCCCATTCCTCCTCTGGATCATCCAGATGGTCATTGGCAAACTTCAGACGGGCCTGGACATGTGCTGGCTTGAGCAGGGGGACCTTGCGTGCGCTGCAGGATTTTAATCGATGACAGCGTAGTGTAGTCTTCAGGTCATTGACCAGGTCCTGTCATGTAGTTCTTGGCTGATCCCTCACCTTCCTCATGATCATTGATGCCCCACGATGTGAGATCTTGCATGGAGCCCCAGACCGAGGGTGATTGACCGTCATCTTGAACTTCTTCCATTTTCTAATATTTGCGCCAACAATTGTTGCCTTCTCATCAAGCTGCTTGCCTATTGGCCCAACCCAGCCTTGTGCAGGTCTACAATTTTATCCCTGATGTCCTTACACAGCTCTCTGGTCTTGACCATTGTGGAGAGGTTGGAGTCTGTTTGATTGAGTGTGTGGACAGGTGTCTTTTATACAGGTAACGAGTTCAAACAGGTGCAGTTAATACAGGTAATGAGTGGAGAACAGGAGGGTTCTTAATGAAAAGCTAAGAGATCTGTGAGAGCCGGAATTCTTACTGGTTGGTAGGTGGTCAAATTCTTATGTCATGCAATAAAATTTAAATTATTTACTTAAAAATCAATGTAATTTTCTGGATTTTTGTTTTAGATTCCGTCTCTCGCAGTTGAAGTGTACCTATGATAAAAATTACAGACCTCTATATGCTTTGTAAGTAGGAAACACTGCCGATTTAGCAGGTTATCAAATACTTGTTCTCCCCACTGTATGCAGTAAGGTGATCTTTTATCTGTTTTTTAAAACTGGTTTCATTGCTAGCTTGAGTTACCTGGGGTGGCAGAGAGTTTCATGTAGTCACGGTTCTTCCAATGAAGGTGAAAGGGGGAACCCTCACAGACGGTGCTAAACAAAAATTGTTTATTTTTCTACACCCCGTTCAATCAATCCTCACAGTTGAGCCATCAGTCCAAATTTCAGACCAATGTCATCCGCACTAAAAGGCCTATTACAATCCTATTTGTATCTCAGTGTTCAACATATTAACTCATGGAAATCATATACATTTTTCTGCATTTAATGTGAACGTGTTTTTCCCTTTTGAATCCAGTTTCTGTAGTTTGAGTGATTTCCGATAGCTGTACTGGAAGATTGCTCATTCCCCAAGTCATGGTTGGTGATGTTTTTTCGTGGCATCAGGCTAAAATCTGTCCCAGCCTGTCTCCACCTGTCTCTAATAGGGGAACAGCCCATCTTCCATGCCATTTTAAAATGGACTTTCAAGGTCATTGTGCCGAAACAGAATTAAATGTTCGTCCACTACAAGAAGCATGGTGGGGGGGGGGGCTTAAAATGGTTGAAACTGTCTGACAGTGTTGAACACTGCAGAATAATGAAATGATTTTGTAAATTAGCCGAAAGGTCGGGTTTCCATTGACGCAAAGGGCCAAGTACCTGCAACAAGATCTCTTAGTGGAGGCGTGAGCATTTCCCTCCAGATAGTCTACTGGGAACACTGATTCATGTGCTCAACCACAGTTGGCTTCAGGTGCTCACATTCATTCCATTTGTGTTGCTGCACAACAAGGTCCTGATCTTTTCACTTATTCTTCTCCACTTAACGTCCACCCTTACTTGATAAAAGGAGATTGGGAACTTATGGTTACGGGCATGGCAGAAGCACTTAGGATCCCATTCTAGACATTTGTGTGACATGTTTTTATAATCCAATGCACCCCTCTCAGACCTTCAAAGCCCATTCACAACATAGTGGAGGTTTTTTCACACAATGTGTGTGAAAGTAGAAGATGCGGAATGTACATTCGCCATGTAGGGATTTATGTAGCAGGGTTAGGGTCAATCGCATTTCAGTTCATTCCATTCAGGAGATGCATTGACATTAATTTCATGAATGGGAAAGTGCCATTTGTCTTCAATAAGACCTTGTTGTGTCGACTAAGAGTCTTTGTTCCAAGGTAATGTATGGCAATTCTGTGGGAGGTTAGATCCCTTGTCATGCTCTTAGCCTGTACCCGAAGGGAAAGCAACAGAGGATGTATATATCCTTAGGCTCCTCTTTAACCTCAGCATAGAGAACATGTTGCTACTGAACACGTGCCAGCAGGGTTCCAGACTAACATTTCCCCCTGGTGGCACTGGTACCACTAACTCTAGCACCAGCCCATGATTTGGTGGCACCCCCCAAAAAGTAATCAAAGTTATTCAGAATACTTTATTTAAGCAATATGGCCCTAGGAGGTGTGGTGTATGTCCAATGTACCATGGCTAAGCGCTGTTCTTATGCCCGAGGTGCCTTGTTGTTATAATAAACTGGTTACCAATGTTATTAGAGCAGTATAAATAAGTGTTTTTCATACACTTGGTATACTGTACGGTCTCATATACCACAGCTTTCAGACAATCAGCATTTAAGGCTCTAACCTCCCCGTTTCCAATAATAATTATACAACGGATGGGACGAAGCCGCGTTCCAGTCGGTATCTATTCCACAAGTTACCACTGACTAAGGCTATTATGTTGAAATGCCTATTTACCATTATCTCCATTTGCTTTTAGACTAGCAACAGTGGAGGTTTATAAACCTTGCTGTCTGTCTCTCCAAACTTTGCATATTGTTTCAAAATTGAATTGCGATCTCCACTGGCCCATAGAAAGTGAATGATGTGTCCGAGCGAGACAGACAGAAAGTTGACCTGGTTGTCATTGCAACATACAAAAACTTTCAGTTGACTGGCTACATCGATACTTTTTTGCGAAAACGAAAAATGGATGAGTGGAACATTTCTCTTGATCTTTGTTGGCAGAATGACTGGAGAAATATTTATCGAAATGCCCAGAGAATGCCCCTGCGTTTCATCTCCATCCAAGGAGAGGAGAGTGTATCGGGCCTCTGGTACACGTCAGAACCGATTGGCGTGGAACTATCTGGAAGCACTGCTACCCAAGATCTGTAGGACAGTGGGAACAACTAAATACACAAATCACAACATCAGGAACACTACAATCCAGAAACTGGCCAATGCTGGTTTCTAAGCGAGGGAGATTGTCAGTGAGTGGGCATCATTGGAAAAGTTGGCTCCAGACTTACTGGCGTCCTTAACTGGCAGACATAAAACGCTGGAGCAACATCCTCACCAAAAATAAAGAGAGCACCACAGCATCATCAACACCCAAAAGGCTGAAGCAAAGCAGCAGTACTGTTAGTAGCACAGACCCCAACATATATTTAATCCAATGCAACACTCAGGGGGATATGCAAATAAATGTAACATACAAAAAGTAGCTAGCTAACTCAACTTTGGTAGACAACATAGAGAATGGATGGTTTCATTTATTAAAATCAGTTCAAATTAATGTTATGGATTGTCTTTCTTTTGTCTGAACAGTGTCCTTGACGAGAGAGCACATGTTCTATGCCATGCGAAATAGAGCATCAATAGCTCGTTGTTATTGGATTTATCCAAATAAATGTCACTAAAAAACAGCTACTTTGCTGTTTGATGTGACTGTGTTAGCCGTAGTTGGCTAGCTAGCAAGCAAGGGATAAGAACGTTACCAGCTAAGGTGGCAATGGAACATTTAGAACAAACGACAGATACAGAAGTTTATGCCGCACTGACATTGCTCGACCAATATTTATATATAGCTAATTCCAATCCTTTACTTTAGATTTGTGTGTATTGTTGTGGAATTGTTAAATATTACTTTTAGATATTACTGTTAGAGCTAGAAACATAAGCATCTGCTAAACACGTGGATTTGAAAGAAAATACTTCACGATTGGGTTGCGTCTCTGGCAATGTAACCAATAGACTATATCTCGTGAAATAATGAAATATTATGAATAAATTAATAAAAATGAAACGTTTAATTAATGAAAATATGTTGATGAGAAAAATGTTTGCTAAAGTATTGAAAATTAAATATGTAATTGACATACAGTTGAAGTCGAAGTTTACATACACTTAGGTTGGAGTCCTTTAAACTTGTTTTTCAACCACTCCACAAATTTCTTGTTAACAAACTATAGTTTTGGCAAGTCGGTTACGACATCTACTTTGTGCATGACACAAATCATTTTCCCAACAATTGTTTAAAGACAGATTATTTCACCTATAATTCACTGTATCACAATTCCAGTTGATTTCCATACACTAAATTGACTGTGCCTTTAAACAGCTTGGAAAATTCCAGAAAAGTATGTCAATGGCTTTAGAAGCTTCTGGTAGGCTAATTGACATAATTTGAGTCAATTGGAGGTTTGCCGAAGGATGTATTTCAAGGCCTACCTTCAAACTCAGCGACTCTTTGCTTGACATCATAGGAAAATCAAAAGAAATCAGCCTCTGAAAAACATTTGATCTCTACAAGTTCATCCTTGCGAGCGATTTCCAAACGCCTGAAGGTAACACGTTCATCTGCAAGTATAAACTTCATGGGACCAAGCAGCCGTCATACTGCTCTGGAAGGAGATGAAGAGATGAACGTACTTTGGAATGTACATCAGTCAGGAAGTTAAAGCTTGGTTGCAAATGGGTCTTCCAAATGGACAATGACCCCAAACATACTTCTAAAGTTGTGAAAAAATGGCTTAAGGACAACAAAGTCAAGGTATTTGAGTGGCCATCACAAAGCCCTGACCTCAATCCAAAGCCCTGACCTCAAACAAAATTTGTTGGCAGAACTGAAAAAGCGTGTGCGAGCAAGGAAGCCTACAAACCTGAGTCAGTTACACCAGCTCTGTCAGGACGAATGGGCCAAAATTCACCCAACTTATTGTGGGAAGCTTGTGGAAGGCTCCCCGAAACGTTTGACCCAAGTTAAACAATTTAAAGGCAATGCTAATTGAGTGTATGTAAACTTCAGACAAATTGGGAATGTGATGAAATAAATAATAGCTGAAATAAATCATTCTCTTGTCACAACTCCTACCGAAGGTGGCTCCCCTTCCTGTTCGGGTGGTGCTCGGTGGTCGTCGTCAACGGCCTAGTAGCTGCCACTGATCCTTTTTTCCCCCCTTGTTAGGTTAATTGGTTGGGCTTTATTTACCAACCGACCCGCCTGCTGGTTGTGCAGGATTATTTTCAGTGTACAGTTGTACATGACTAAGTCACGGTTATCCGTGTGTGTGTGTGTTTAGTTTGTTTAGTTCCCCGTGTTTGGGGCATTTGTTTGGGTTGGCGTCGTTTTCACCAGTGTAGTGTATTAAAAGTATCGCTACCCTGAACTCTCTGCTTCCTGCGCCTGACTTCTTCCTCCACTACACCCCGGGCATTACAGAATCTCGCACATCTAAGAATGAAGTCAGCAGGAGCAGCTGCCAAACCCCTCCCATCAATGGAGGAACATGTCCTCCACCACACCACCGTCCTCCATCGGATCGGATCCGCGATGGACCAGATGATGGAGAAAATGGACCGATGGGAGAGGAGTGGTCTCCTCTCTCCACCTTCGGTTCCCCCAGCTCTGGATCCCCCTTCTCCTCTCACCCCATCCCCCGGCTCCAGCGCTCTCCATCTTGCACTCCCGAGGGACTATGATAGAGCGGCGGCCGGGTGTCAGGGGTTCTTGCTCCAACTGAAACTGTACCTGGCGACCGTGAGGCCCACTCCCTCGTGCTCTGGAGTGGTCAAACGCGGTCTGGAATGGCCCAGGCTCGGCGAAGAAGAGCACCCAGGATTACGTCTTGGAGTTCCGGACCTTGGCCGCTGGGTCTGGGTGGAACGACAGGGCGCTGATAGACCACTACCGGTGTAGTCTCCGGGAGGCCGTCCGCAGGGAGCTAGCGTGTTAGGACACCGCACTCTCCCTTGTTTAATTTATCGACATGTCTATCTGACTGGACAACCTGCTGGCTGCCTGCTGGCGTTCGGAGAGGGTCCTGTTCGTGCCACTACCCAGCGCCCCCGCTCCCATTCCTATGGAGTTGGGAGGAGTCGTGCCGAGGTGTACCGGAGGAGGAGGCTCCCCCTGACCCAGCTGTGGTCGGAGAAGACACATGGCCGATCGGTGCTGGGGGGCCCGCCTTCTCGGTCACCCCAGGTGAGTCAGCACCAAACTCACCCAGAATCCCCTGTTGGTCACACGTTTGTCTTGATTCCCCCCACCCTCTTCCCAGCATAAGGCGCTAGTCGATTCAGGTGCAGCTGGGAACTGTATGGATCGCGGACTCGCCATCAAGCTGGGTGTACCGCTTGTACCGATAGATTCTCCCTTCCCCGTGCACTCCCTAGATAGCCGGCCATTAGGGTCAGGGTTGGTCAGGGACGCCACGGTTCCACTGGACATGGTGACGCAGGGGAATCATAGGGAGCGAATTAGTTTCTTCATTATCGATTCGCCTGCGTTTCCAGTGGTGCTGGGGATTCCCTGGCTGGCTAGTCACAATCCTAAGATTTTGTGGAGACGCGGGGTTCTCCAGGGGTGGTCAGAGGAGTGTTCTGGAAGATGTCTGGAAGTTCCCATCGGTGCCACGTCGGTGGAGAGTCCAGACCAGGGTTCCACGGTGCGCATCCCCTCCGAATATGCCCTTGGCAATCGCTTTCAGTAAGAAGAGAGCGACTAAATTATCACCTCATTGACCGAGGGGGGGGGTTGTTGTGCGATAAATCTCCAGGTAAACACTGCGCTTCCCAAGAGTCATGTGTACCCATTGTCCCAGGAGGAGACGTTGGCTATGGAGACATATGTCACGGAATCTCTGGGACAGGAGTACATTCAGCCCTCCATCTCACCCGTCTCCTCAAGTTTATTTTTTGTGAAGAAAAAGGAGGGAGGTCTGCGTCCGTGCATTGATTATAGAGGTCTAAATGCCATCACAGTGGGGTTTAGTTACCCACTACATCTTATCGCTACGGCGGTGGGAATCATTTCACGGAACACAGTTTTTCACAAAACTGGATCTCAGGAGTGCGTATAGTCTAGAGCGTATTCGGATGGAGACGAGTGGAAAAACGCGTTTAGTACCACATCGGGCCACTATGAGTACCTCGTCATGCTGTATGAGTTAAAGAATGCTCCAGCCGTCTTTCAATCCTTTGTAGACGAGATTCTCAGGGACCTGCACAGGCAGGGCGTGGTCGTTTATATTGATGATATTGTGATCTGTTCCGCCACGCGCGCATGTGTCTCTGGTATGCAAGGTGCTTGGTAGACTGCTGGAGCATGACCTATACGTCAAGGCTGAGAAGTGTGTGTTCTCCAAACAAGCCGTCTCCTTCCTGGGTTATCACATTTCCACCTCGGGGCTGGTGATGGAGTGTGACCGCATTAAGCCTCCAGTATTTATGCTGCAGTAGTTTATGTGTCGGGGGGCTAGGGTCAGTTTGTTATATCTGGAGTACTTCTCCTGTCCTATTCGGTGTCCTGTGTGAATTTAAGTGTGCTCTCTCTAATTCTTTCTTTCTCTCTCTCGTAGGACCTGAGCCCTAGGAACATGCCTCAGGACTACCTGACATGATGACTCTTTGCTGTCCCCAGTCCACCTGGCCGTGCTGCTGCTCCAGTTTCAACTGTTCTGTCTTATTATTATTGGACCATGCTGGTCATTTATGAACATTTGAACATCTTGGTCATGTTCTGTTATAATCTCCACCCGGCACAGCCAGAAGAGGACTGGCCACCCCACATAGCCTGGTTCCTCTCTAGGTTTCTTCCTATCCACCGTGCTTCTACACCTGTATTGCTTTCTGTTTGGGGTTTTAGGCTGGGTTTCTGTACAGCACTTTGAGATATCAGCTGATGTACGAAGGGCTATGTAAATACATTTGATTTGATTTGATTAAGGATGTGCGTAATTGGCCGACTCCTACCACAGTGAAGGAGGTGCAGCAGTTTTTGGGGTTTGCCAATTACTCCAGGAGCTTCATCCGGGGTTTTGGCCAGGTAGCGGCCCCCATTACCTCACTGCTGAAGGGGGGCCGGTGCATTTGCGGTGGTCGGCAGAGGCGGACAGAGCCTTCAATAGGTTGAAGGCGCTGTTCACGGATGCACCCGTGTTGGCGCACCCGGACCCCTCTCTACCATTCATAGTGGAGGTGGATGCGGCTGAGGCTGGGGTGGGTGCCGTGCTATCACCGTGCTCAGGTACGCCACCAAAACTCTGCCCCTGCGCTTTCTTTTCGAGGAAGCTTAGTCCGGCGGAGCGTAACTATGATGTGGGGGACCAGGAGTTGTTTGCGGTGGTCAAGGCCCTGAGGGTGTGGAGACATGAGGGGGCTAAGCACCCCTTTCTCATCTGGACCGACCACCAGAATCTGGAGTATATTCGGCCAGCTAGGAGACTGAATCCACGTCAGGCAATGTGGGCCATGTTCTTCACAAGATTCATGTTTACTCTATCTTATAGACCAGGCTCCCTGAAAGTAAAGGCCGACGTGCTGTCCCGTCTTTATGATACGGAGGATCGGTCCACCGAGCCTACTCCCATCCTTCCAGCGTCGAGGCTGATGGCACCAGTGGTATGGGAGGTGGACTCAGACATCGGGCGGGCGATACGGGCAGAGCCTGTGCCTCCTCAGTGTCTGGATGGGCGTAAGTACGTGCCGCTTGGTGTTCGGGACCAACTGATTCGGTGGGCTCACACCCTACCCTCCTCGGCCCACCTTGGCCACACCCTACCACACCCTACGTTAGGGTTTATGTCTCTTCCTGTTCAGTGTGCGCCCAGAGTAAGGCTCCTTGGCACCTTCCTAGAGGGAAGTTACAACGCCTCCCCTGTCCACAACGGCCATGGTCTCACTTATCAGTGGATTTCCTGACGGATCTCCCCCCGTCTCAGGGGAACACTACGGTTTTGGTGGTTGTGGATCGGTTTTCTAAGTCCTGCCGTCTCCTCCCGTTGCCCGGTCTCCCTATAGCCCTACAGACTGCGGAGGCATTATTCACCCACGTCTTCCGGCACTACAGGGTGCCGGAGGACATTGTCTCTGATCAGGGTCCCCAGTTCACGTCCCGGTATGGAGGGCATTCAGCGTCTGGGGGTCTCGGTCAGCCTGACCTCCTGTTATCACCCCGAGAGTAATGGGCAGGTGGAGAGAGTGATCCAGGAGGTGGGTAGGTTTCTGCGGTCATATTGCCAGGACCGGCCCAGGGAGTGGTCTAGGCACGTCCCATGGGCGGACTTGGCCCAAACTGACTCCTTCACTTCTAGACAAACCTATCTCCGTTCCAGTTTGGGTCCTGGCACCTTGGCATCCGAGTCAGACCGAGGCTCCTGCAGTGGAGGAGTGGGTGCAGCGCTCCAAGGTGACCTGGAGGGCCGTCCAGAAATCCCTCAAACAAGCCAGTGGACAGCAGAAGAGGAGTGCTGACCGCCACCACAGTGAGGCCCCTGTGTTTGTACTGAGGGACAGGGTCTGGCTCTCGACCCAAAACCGACCCCTCCGCCTGCCCTGCCGGAAGATGGGGCCGCAGTGTGTGGGGCCCTTCAAAGTCCTGAGGAGGATAAACGAGGTGTGTTATCGATTACAACTCCCTTCCTATTAACGTATTAACCCCTCGTTTCATGTGTCTCTCCTCAGACCGGTGGTAGCTGGTCCCCTGCAGGACGGTGAGGTGCCGGAGGTCACTCCACCCCATCTGGACATCGAGGGGTCCCCGCGTATACGATACGGGCCATTCTGGACTCGAGACTCTGGGTGAGGGGTCTGCAATACCTCGAGGACTGGAAGTGGTACGGTCCGGAGGAGAGGTGCTGGGTACCGGTGGGGGACATCTTGGATCCGTCAATGTTGAGGGCGGTGTCGGCGCGCTGCGGGAGCCGCGCATCAGGGGGGGTACTGTCACAACTCCTACCGAAGGTGGCTCCCCTTCCTGTTCGGGTAGTCGTCACCGGCCTACTAGCTGCCACTGATCCTTCCCCCCCCCCAGTCTGTTTATTAGCTGCACCTGTGTTTATTTAGGTTAATTGGTTGGGCTTTATTTACCAGCCGGCCCGCCTGCTGGTTGTCCGAGATTATTTTCAGTGTACGGCTGTACACGGCTGTAAGTCACGGTTATCCGTGTTTGTGTGTTTTGCTGAACTTTTTAGTTCCCCGTGTTTGCGGCATTTGTTTGCGTTGGCGTCGTTTTCACCAGTGTGGTGTATTAAAAGTATCACTACCCTGAACTCTCTGCTTCCTGCGCCTGACTTCTTCCTCCACTACACCCCGGGCATTACATCTCTCTGTTATTATTCTGACATGTCACATTCTTAAAATAAAGTGGTGATCCTAACTGACCTATGACAGGGAATTTAGACTAGGATTAAATGTCAGGAATTGTGAAAAGTTTAAATGTATTTGGCGAAGGTGCATGTAAACTTCCGACTTCAACTGTAAGTGTTCAAACCACTGAGTCACATGCATATAATACAATTATATATGTGAGTCTTCATGGGTAAGTCTCTTAAGAGCTTTGCACTTCTGGATTGTACAATATTTGCCCATTAGTCTTTTCAAAATTCTTCAAGCTCTGTCATTTTCCATAGATTTTCGAGCAGAATTAAGTCCAAATTGTAACTAGGCCCTCAAAAACATTCACTGTCTTCTTGGTAAGCAGCTCCAGTGTACATTTGGCTTTGAGCTTTAGGTTATTGTCCTGCTGAAAAGTGAATTCATCTCCCCAGTGTCTGGTGGAAAGCAGAACGATCCAAGTTTTTCTCTAGGATTTTGCCTGTGCTTAGCTCCATTACATTTTTTTTAATTCTGAAAAACTCCCCAATCCTTATTGATTACAAGCATAGCCATAACATGATGCAGCCACCACTACAATTGAAAACATGGAGAGTGGTACTCAGTAACGTGTTGTATTGGAATTGCCCCAAACATAATAATTTTGCCACATGTTTTGTAGTATTACTTTATTGCCTTGTTGCAAACAGGGTGCATGTATTTGAATATTTGTATTCTGTACATGCTTCTATCTTTTCACTCTGTCAATTAAGTTAGTATTGTGGAGAAACTACAATGTTTTTGATCCATCCTCAGTTTTCTCCTATCGCAGCCATTAAATTCTGTAACTGTTTTAAAGTCACCATTGGCCTGATGTTGATAACCCTGAGCGGGTTCCTTCCTCTCCAGCAACTGAGTTAGGAACCATGCCTGTATCTTTATAGTGACAGCATGTATTGATATGCCATCCAAAGTGTAATTAACAACTTCACCATGCTCAAAGGGATTTTCAATGTCTGCTGTTTTTGTTTTTACCCATCTACCAACAGGTGCCCTTCTTTGTGAAGCATTGGAAAACCTCCCTGTTCTGTGTGGTTGAATATGCATGTATGTCCTGATCTGTTTCACCTGTCTTTGTGCTTGTTTCCACCCCTTCCAGGTGTCTCTTATTATCCCCAGTGTATTTATCCCTGTGTTTCCTGTCTCTCTGTGCCATTTCGTCTTGTTGGTCAAGTCAACCGGCGTTTTTGTCTCAGTGCCTGCTTTTCCCAGTATCTCTTTTCCCGCCCTCCTGGTTTTGACCCTTACCTGTCCTGACTCTGAGCGCGCCTGCCTGACCTCGTGCCTGCCTATCGTCTTGTACCATTTGGACTCTGACCTGGTTCCCGAACCCCTGCCTGTCCGGACGCCACTCGAGCCTGCCTATCGCATGGTACTGTTTGGACTCTGACCTGGTTTATGTACTCTCGCCTGTACCTGACCTGCCTTTTGTTATAATAAATATCAACCATCTGCCTCCTGTGCCTGCATTTGGGTCTCACCTGGTGCCATTATAGAACTTGTGTTTGAAATTCACTGATCAACTGAAGAACCTTGCAGATCATTTTATGTGTAGAGTACAGAGATGCGCAAGTCATTCAAAAAAGTATGTTAAACACTATTATTACACAGAGTGAGACCACGCAACTTATTATGTGACTTGTTAAGCACATTGTTTACTCCTGAATTTATTTAGGCTTGCCATAACAAAGAGGTCGAATACTTATTGACTCAAGACATTTCAGATTTGATTAATTTGTAAAAGATAAAAATAAATGAAAAAACTGTTTTGTTTACATTTAGGCTATTTTTGTTCTACTTTACTGTCAAAATAGGCCTCCAGATTCTATATACAGTGCCTTGCGAAAGTATTCGGCCCCCTTGAACTTTGCGAACTTTTGCCACATTTCAGGCTTCAAACATAAAGATATAAAACTGTATTTTTTTGTGAAGAATCAACAACAAGTGGGACACAATCATGAAGTGGAACGACATTTATTGGATATTTCAAACTTTTTTAACAAATCAAAAACTGAAAAATTGGCCGTGCAAAATTATTCTATACAGAAGACGTTGGCTAGCGTTGGCTAGCTAGCAGAGTCACCTACGTTAAGGACGACAAATAGCTGGCTAGCTAACCTCGGTAAATTAAGATAATCACTCTAAGACTACACACTCTAAACCTAAACAACACAATTATCTTGGATACGATGATACGAAGACAGCAAAGACAGCTATGTAGCTAGCTAACACTACACTAATCAAGTCGTTCAGTTGAGTGTAATAGTTTCTCCAGTGCAGCTAATCAGTGGACGTTAGCTAGCTGGCTAGTGAAGACTACGTTAGGACGGCGAAATACGATAATTACGCAATTATCTTTGATACAAAGACGGCTATGTAGCTAGCTGAGAATGAAATTGCTAAGATTAGACAAATCAAACCGTTGTGCTATAATGAAATATAATGAAAAAGTTATACTACCCGCGGGAGCGAAGTGCAGATGCGACCACTCGCTCCAACTGTAGCTGTGACATGTACATCTCTCATGACTCAAAGATGAGGAGAGATTGACTTCATCACTACTTGTTTTTGTAAGCGATTTTCTAGTTTTCCCGGTTTTGACCATTCTGCCTGCCCTAAGCCTGCCAGCCGTTCTGTACCTTGTCATGCCTCACTGGATTATTGACCTCTGCCTGCCCTGACCTGAGACTGCTTGCCGTTCTGTTCTGTCATTACTGGCCTGTTCGGGTCAGGTTACCGTGGATCATAGTACCGCAGAGACATCTGTTACTCCTACCAGAGGGGGAGAGGAATAGAGGATTGATAGAGGGGTTTATGACACCTCACGCCCATTGTAAATCTTAAGGCAGCAGACAAAATCCTTTGTCCTCTCAGTGTGGAGGATTGGAATGTTTGTATGGGCCCTATGGAGAATACCTCAGAACAGAAACATGTAACAAATGGACTTTGGGACAATATATTTCATCACCCAAAATGGTGGTAACAACGATAGATGGAATATTAAAATGAATGTTGTTTTTGTTATTTTATTCATAGTTTATTTTTGATTTATTTCACCTTTATTTAACCCGGTAGGCTAGTTGAGAACAAGTTCTCATTTACAACTGTGACCTGGCCAAGATAAAGCATAGCAGTGTGAACAGACAACAACACAAAGTTACACATGGAATAAACAATAAACAATAAACAAATGACGACTTTATAACGATAACTTGAGGAGTTTTCATAATTTGTACATGATGTGTGCGTACTGTGCGTTGTGTGGAAAATGTCCAGATCAATTTTTGTTTTGTAAAGATGAACTATGAATTTAGTTGTCTAAACTGGATCAAAGTAAAATTCCTGATGCCTCATAACTAGATACGCCCCAGAGAACTTGTCATAAAGACTGACACGCCCTTTCTACTCTGGGTATAAAACATGTGAGTTAAGAATTTACATACAGACTAAGTTGACCGCGAGCTGCGGTTGAGGTCCACGACTAGTCGTGACCCAAAAATGCAACACGAGGTTGAAGAAGACAGATTAACCTCTTAACAATCAATGCTATGGTTGAGTAGCTGTATCTGTAATCTAAGACGGTCAATTCAAGCATGACCACCCGGTTATTCTCTCCAAGTAACAGTCTGTCTACACTGCTTTCATTCCCACGCTGGAACCATCTAACCAGCTCCGCAATGCCATCTCCTCCCAAGGAGTCACCATCTGAAGGTACGAGGAGTTGCTTTGTGGTCTCTTGGAAGGGTTCCCGACCTTGACCGAACAACATGACTGAGTGTAGAACACATTGCTGGAGCAATTCCGCGTGTTGTCTGTTAGGCAGCCTGAGGCACTCCCTCAGTGTGGCAGACTATGCAGTGGATTTCTGCACGTTGGCAGCTGAGAGTGGCTGGAACCCGGAAGCACTGTTCGACATGTTCCTGCATGGAGTATCGGAGGA
This sequence comes from Oncorhynchus gorbuscha, assembly GCF_021184085.1. Taxonomy (NCBI): domain Eukaryota; kingdom Metazoa; phylum Chordata; class Actinopteri; order Salmoniformes; family Salmonidae; genus Oncorhynchus; species Oncorhynchus gorbuscha. The sequence continues at coordinate 57,187,028 of NC_060175.1, forward strand.
AGTAAAGGATGATCTCGTAGCCCGGGAACTACCGACGGATCTTGACTCTCCTTGACCATTCGGATCGATGGGTGACTATGGGAACAAAGGAAGGAGAGGAGATTTGATTTCAAACACCTGCCCAAGGATACCACCTCGCCTCCGATGTTGCTGGACCCCAGGAAGAGTAGCGGCTGCCTTGGCAACCTACAACTACATATGTAGTCCCTAACAGATTGTGTGCACCGTTTGCCGCCGTTATAGTGTAATTAATGTATTGTTTAGTGTTGTGTTGTGTAGTGGCTTTGCTGGCATGCATCATGTAACATTTTTGGGTGTTTTCCCTACCAAGATGTACATGCTAAAATCTTGCCAACTGTAAAGTTTGGTGGATGGGGAATAATGGTCTGGGGCTGTTTTTCATGGTTCGGGCTAAGCCCCTTAGTTCCAGTGAAGGGAAATCTTAACGCTATAGCATACAATGACATTCTAGATGCTTCCAACTTTATGGAAAGAGTTTGGGGAAGGTCCTTTCCTGTTTCAGCATGACAATGCCACTGTGCACAAAGTGAGGTCCATACAGAAATGGTTTGTCGAGATCTGTATGGAAGAACTTGACTGGCCTGTACAGAGCCCTGACCTCACCTCCTTCAAACACATTTGGGACAAATTGGAACGCTGTTTGTGAGCCAGGCCTAAACACCCAACATCAGTGCCCAAACTCACTAATGCTCTTGTGGCTAAATGGAAGCGAATCCCCACAGCAATGTTCCAACTAGTGGAAATCCTTCCCAGAAGAGTGTATGTTGTTATAGAGTGTTGCTCCCATGTTTCATAGCTGAAATAAAACATCCCAGAAATGTACCATACGTACACAAATTGTATTTCTCTCAAATTATGTGCACAAATTTGTTTACATTCATTTCTCTACCATAAGCCGCCTTCAACGTCATTTTACAGAATTTGGCAGTATATCCAACCGGCCTCAGAACCGCAGACCACGTGTAACCACACCAGCCTAGGACCTCCACTACCGGCTATTTCAACTGTGGGATAGTCAGAATCCAGCCACTCGGACAGCTGATGAAACTGTGGGTTTGCACAACTGAATCATTTTTGCATAAACTGTCAGAAACCCTCTCAGGGAAGCTCATCTGCGTGCTCATCGCCCTCACCAGGGTCTTCACCTGACTGCAGTTTGGCTTCGCAACTGACTTCAGATGGGCAAATGCTTACCTTTTGATGGCCACTGGCACACTGGAAAAGTGTGCTCTTTTATGGATGAATCCCGGGTTCAACTGTACCGGGCAGATGGCAGACCGTGTATGATGTGGTGTGGGTGAGCGGTTTGCTGATGTCAGCGTTGTTAACTAAGTGCCCCATGGTGGCGGTGGGGTTATGGTATGGGAAGGCATAAGCTACGGACAACAAACACAATTGCATCTTATCAACGGCAATTTGAATGCACAGTGATACCGTGATGAGATCCTTAGGGCCATTCTTGTGCCATTTATCTGCCGCCATCACCTCGTGCTTCAGCATGATAATGCACAGCCCCATGTTACAAGGATCTGTACATAATTCCTGGAAGCTGCAAATGTCCCAGTTATTCCATGGCCTGTATAGTCACCAGACATGTTACCCATTGAGCGCGCTTGGTATGCTCTGGATCGCCGTGTACGACAGTGTGTTCCTGTTCCTGCCAATAACCAGCAACTTTGCAAAGCCATTGCAGAGGAGTGGGACAACATTCCATAGGCCACAATCAACAGCCCGATCTACTCTATGCGAAGGAGATGTCGCACTGCATGAGGCAAATGGCAGTCACACCAGATATTGACTGTTTTTTTTATCTACCCCCCTATTTTTTTTAAGGTATCTGTGATGCATATCTGTATTCCCCAGTGAAATCCATAGATCAGGGCCTAATGAATTTATTTAAAAGTAATGATTTTTCCTTAGATGAACTGTAACTCAGTAAACTCTTTGAAAATGTTGTATGTTGAGTTAAAATTTTTGTTCAGTATAATAATATCAGAACTGTCCTACTTAATTAACAATATAAAGACATTCAAACATGATTAGTGTAAGCTCTATATCAGATCCCCTTTACAAAAGCGCTATCAATGTGTTCTAATGATGAGTTGGTAACAGTGGAATTGTAAATCCAGATTAGTTGCATGAGCTGGTCAATTTCCATAATCTTCTGATTCTGTTTCACAAAAACCCTTTCCTTTCCTTAATACATTTTTATTGCAATGGAGAGATTGAAAAAAAAACCTTCTGCCTACAAGCCACCCACACAAGTGTACCTGGATTTTTTCAATATAAAACCAGCACACACACACGTGTATCCATGCATGCATATTGTACAAATGCACACATGCTACTCCAAGTCTTGTTTACATTATCATTGTCCCAGTTGTCGGGACGTTCAGAGTCGTATCACCATTCCATGTTTGGATTGTCCAATTGTCGCTGAATTTTCAACACTAATATTTTCATTTTCTGCTCTTTGGCTTTTTCTTCCCCTCCAAATTGATTGTCTCTCCTGTTGGTAATTGCAATTTAATAACCACAAGTCGAATCGAAACTGCATTCCTGGGCACATGACGAAGCAGCCGAGTGATTGGGGGCCCACTTACTGTGGATCTCTTCCACAGCCAGCCAACAATTCTAGTCATATATTAGGTTAACTGACGCCAGGCATGTGCACGAATAGGAGGCAAACTGTTTCAAGTGCATGTCCTTTTGCCCTCCTAATCGCCAAATGCCCTTTTGGGTGTTGGTATTATACATTTTGGGTTTAAAGTTTTGTTGTTGTTGTTCTGAATCCATTGCACGCAAATTGTCATGACGTCGTCAAGTTACGCCTTTTGGTCTGCCCTGTACAGAGCTCACACACCCAGGTCTTGCCCCCCCCCCCCCCCCCCCCCCCAGTCTGCCCTGTACAGAGCTCACCCCCCCCCACCAGTACTGTCACAGCAGCATAACATCTGATTAACACTTGTAGGACATCATCAATATTCAGCCTGGTTGGCTGAGACGTGCAGCAGAGAGAGGCGGAAAGACAGAGGAGGAGCACCTGCATCAACGACCCTCGTTCCAACCCAACTCCATCCTTTCCTCATTCTGCGGCAGGAACAATGGTAGTTTATACTCTTGCTAGCCACCATATACTAAAATATCCACACAAGCCACTAGCCAGCTAACCATATATCTGAAAGGTATATGCACGGCCCTGGCTAATGATTACCCTATCTATAGCAATTCACAGAGTCGTTTGTGGTCAATTTGTACTGCCTCCTTGGGTACCCTTGTTGGATACATTTGTTGTTTTGTTTCGGTTTCAGATTATTTTGTGCCAAGTAGAAATGAATGGTAAATAATGTATTTTGTAATTATAGAGTCACTTTTGTTATACAGATAATCCTGATTGAATTGTGAAAAAGTTAGATGTACAAATATAATTATTTACTGTTATTTTGGGCACAAAATAATCTGAAACACAACCAAAACAAACAGCAAATACATCGAACAAGTTTGTAGAGTCACACGCTTGACGCCAGATATAAGGGACCGAATAATAAACATTTGACTACACATATACAAATTTGACTATACATATAAGTGAATTTGTCCCAATGTTTTTGGTACCCTAAAATGGCAGGACTTTGTCCCAAAAATGCTGTAACTTCTAAACGGTTCACCCGATATGGATGAAGATACGCTCAAATTAAAGCTGACAGTCTGCACTTTAACCTCATAGTCATTGTATCATTTAAAATCCAAAGTGTTGGAGTACAGAGCCAATATATGTCACTGTCCCGATACTTTTGGAGCTTTCTGTACTTGGCTTGTCTCTACTTGCATATAATCTGTCAAGACACAGTAATTCACTGTGCCTTAGAGAAGCCTGACCTCTATCATATAATGACCTCCATCATTGCTTCAGTTGCTTATTTCTGTTCCCGTTTAGAGTCTGAACATGTTCTGAAACAGCCCTGTGCGCAACATGAGTGATTCTGCAAACACGTAGACAGTGACTATGTTAGAAGAGTTTCTCATGTTGATGTCACACAGCCTATTGGCTAGCTCGAATCTCGTTAGGGCCTTTATTGACATTGTGTTTCATTAACTTGATCGATTATATCTCTTAAGGCATGGTTCAACAGTAATCAAGAGCTCTGCACCAAAGAGGGGTGTCATGTCTGCAGTCAAAGATGACTCTCCAGAGGTTTGGCCCTAATAGCCTACACTTTACTACCACTGCTGTGCCCTGCCTGTGTTCCAACTTGCCAGTATTTTATACATTTATTTAAGAACCCTTTCTCAAAAGCAACGCTCACTGCCCCCCCAGGCACATGCAGGTGCAAACACAAATTTTGCAGGTCCCACAGTGGAGGGCTCATGAGGTTGTGTACCAGTATCTATACTACACTTTCTATTGCTATTTGCTATTACTTCCAGACTTACGTTTATTACCCAACCATGTCTTTCAGTTTCCCAGAAACCATTTCACACAGATTCAGCTCAGACGGTGAAAACGGAATTACATTAGCTCATGTCATAAATTCTCAAATATCATCTAAATTGCAACGTGAGGTTTATCAAAGGAATCCAAACTGGGTATGAATCCTTAAATCCTGAACTGATAATATTTATTGATATCTGAATGTTTGATGTCCCTCAATCTCTTTCCTCCTACGCCCACCCCCTTTCCCAGTATGCGAAGTCAAGTCCAGGGTCAATGTGTGTGGGTAACGAGCAGCTGCTCACCCAGACTGGCCTTTGACAAAGAAGGGGAGGCTGAGGGACACTAAAAATCCTTCACCAGAATGTTTACTGGGGGTACACCCAGGCCACATCGACAACAATCACCTACCTGCCATGCGTACTTACTTCTCATCTGCTATCTTTAGAATGTATTCAGCTCCAAAGTAATTTTCTGTCTTCCTTCAGGGGTAAAAGTAGTTTTGGTCCAAGCAGGTGGCTGCTGTGGTAGCCGACTCAGATGATTAGCTTGTTCTGCTCACTCTCTGGGAAGTGTATTAGAATAAACTGGCTAACCGTTGTAAAGGTTAATGTTTAATTGAAAAGAACGAGACGTTGTTCAGAGTGAGAGGTATCTAAAATATGAGATCATTATGTTATAATGTACTGTATCTGAACAGAGATGTCTGCTTAAAGTCCCAACTACACATGAATCAGCAACTAAAGTAACAGATTGTCATCCATATCCCTGCACCAAACCCCAGCGATAACTCTTAGCATTGCTCCTGTCCTACTACAACTTTTACCCTATCAGCATATGATGGCTATTACACATGTACTCAGTTAAGCAGATGTTATTGCGGGTGCAGCAAGATGCTTGTGTTACTTCTGTAGCACCTAACATTGCAGTAAAATGTCAAACAAGTACAGAAATAATCGCTAACATGAAATCAAGAAATGTCAGAATGAATCCAATTAACAACCCAATTAACACTACATCAGAGTGAGCTATGTCAAGAATCCAGTATATAAATATGCGTTGTGTATAAACAGTGTAATAAAAACGCAATATACAGTAGTAGATACACTGCATTAGGAAAGTATTCAGACCCCTTGACTTTGTTACGTTACAGCCTTATTCTAAAATGGATCAAATAAAATAGAATCCTCATCAATCTACACACAAAACCCCATAATGACAAAGAACCAACAGGTTTTCAAACATTTTTGCACATTTATTACAAATAAAACAAAAACAGAAATACCAAAATTGAGCTCAGGTGCATCCGGGTTCAATTGATCATCAAATCAAATCAAATTTTATTGGTCACATACACATGGTTAGCAGATGTTAATGTGAGTGTAGTGAAATGCTTGTGCTTCTAGTGCCGACTGTGCAGTAATATCTAACAAGTAATCTAACAATTTCACAACAACTACCTTAAACACAAGTATATAAGGTAGTTGTGATGTTTTTGCAACTTGATTAGAGTCCACCTGTGGTAAATTTAATTGATTGAACATGGTTTGGAAAGGCACACACCCGTGTAAGGTCCCGCAGTTGACAGTGCATTTAAAAAACAAGGCATGCGGTTGAAGGAATTGTCCGTAGAGCTCCGAGACAGAATTGTGTCGAGGCACAAATCTGGTGAAGGGTACCAAAACATTTCTGCAGCATTGAAGGTCCCCAAGAAAATTGTGTCCTCCATCTTTGGTTGTAAGAAGTTTGGAACCACCAAGAATCTACCTAGAGCTGGCTGCCCGATCAAACTGAGCAATCGGGGGAGAAGGGCATTAGTCACGGAGGGGACCGAAAACCCGTTGGTCACTCTGACAGAGCTCCAGAGTTCCTATGTGGAGACGGGAGAACAGAAGGACAACCATCTTTGCAGAACTCCACCAACAGGCCTTTATGGTAGAGTGGCCAGACGGAAGCCAATCCTCAGTAAAATAAACATGACAGCCCGCTTGGAGTTTTCCATTCGGCACCTAAAGAACTCAGACCATGAGAAACAAGATTCTTTGGTCTCATGAAACCAAGATTGAACTCTTTGGCCTGAATGCCAAGCGTCACATCTGGAGGAAACCTGGCACAATCCCTACAGTGAAGCATGGTGGTGGCAGCATCATGCTGTGTTTTTGTTTTTCTTCAGTGGCAGGGACTGGGAGATGCATGGGCATAGGACCACCCACTGGGGAGCCAGGCCCAGCCAATCAGAATTTGTTTTTCCCCACAAAAGGGCTATATTAAAGACAGAAATACTACTTGGTTTCATCAGCTGTCCGGGTGACTGGTCTCAGATGATCCCGCAGGTGAAGATGCTGGATGTGTATGTCCTGGGCTGGCGTGGTTACACATGGTCTGCGGTTGTGAGGCCGTTTGGACGTACTGCCAAATTCTCTAAAATGAGGTTAGAGGCGGCTTATGGTAGAGAAATGAACATGATATTCTCTGACAAACGCTCTGGTGGACATTCCTGCAGTCATCATGTCGAATTGCATGCTCCATCAAAAATTGAAACATCTGTGGCATTGTGTTGTGTGACAAAAGAGCACATTATAGAGTGGCCTTTTATTGTCCCCAGCCCAAGGTGCACCTGTGTAATGATCATGCTGTTTAATCAGCTTATTGATATTCCACACCTGTCATGTAGATGGATTCTCTTGGCAAAGGACAAATTATCACTAACAGGGATGTAACAAATTTGTGCACCAAGTTTGAGAGAAAATGTTTTTGTGCGTATGGAAAATTTCAAGGTTATTTTATTTCAGCTCATGAAACATGGGACCAACACCTTACATGTTGCATTTATATTTTTGTTCAAGAAATAGAAAGTGTCCCATGTTAAATGTCTTTATAAACATGGGATAGCAGCATTGGCTGTGTGAATGTTTGCGTATGTACGTGTGTTTGTGTGGTTACACATGGTGTGCGTGTAAATGCGAGTGCAGGAATGTGTGTGTGTATGAGGTGTGTGTGTGTGTGAGCATGTATGTGTGTTTTATGTGAGTGTGTGGGAGTATGTGTGCAAAAAGTCTCTAGGTTGCAGGACAGCGCACCGGGCAGGGAGACGACTAGTGATGGCTGTTCAACAGTCTGATGGCCTGGTGATAGAAGCTGTTTCCAAACCACTTGGTTACAGATCTAATGCACTTGTACCATCAGTAGCAGAATGAAAAGTCAGTGGCCCAGGTGGCTTAATGATCTTCCCTCTGAAGAGCCATGCGGTTGAAGATGGTGCAGTTGCCGTACAAGGTGACGATGCAGCCCGACCGAATGCTCTCAGTGGTGCATCTGTGGAAGTTTGTGAGGTTTTAGGGGTGGATGAAACAATTTATAAATATGTGCGTGGGGGGGGGGGATTTCTATACACTTTAAAAACTCTAAAATGCTATTTGGAGAACTGCAAAAACAAGCCATCATCACACTGGTTGCTGTAACTTCATTCACCTTAGTCAATCTACAAACTCAAAGCCAATTAGCTACACAATTAGCCACTAAACATTAACCCAGAACTGTGATTTTTTTATTTTTTATTTTATTATGTAATACGTACAAAGGGATCTGCTAGCAGGAAAAGTATTTTATCATTAAAAGGTAAACAAATGAGTTTCACATAATGTTTTGTTGCAGTTTTACACCACATTTCCTGCAATTCTACACATTTTGCCATGACTTATGCCATGTGAATATGATATCTGAGTGAGAGTGACTAACAAAATCAATTGGGACCCCCTAGAGGTCAGGGTCCCTGGGCACATACCCCACGTGTCCCGTCGGTAATTGTATCATGACGACTACAAGTTTAGATAGCTGGCTAGACTAGACTAGACTCATTTACCAATCAAAAACATTTTAACTGACATGGGTTAATTGAGAGACTTTCAGTGAGTGACATAACAAGAGGAGAACTGCTGATGTACAACCACGTTTTCAAATGGCACTTTGTGTATTCTACTATTCTAACTCTCTAACACTGTTCAAGCACCATCCTCTATGCACTTCCTGATGAACCCAGTGACAGAGTCAGTGTACTCAAAGTTATTCTCAGAGATGACCCAGGATGGAAGAGTGATCTGAAAGAGGAGCGGGGGAGGGCTTTGTATCCATTCCAGAAGGGAGTGTAGCAGTGATCCAAGGTCTGGTCTGAGTAGGGCTGTGGCGGTCACAAAATGTTGTCAGCTGGTGATTGTCAAGCAAATAACTGTCAGTCTCACGGTGATTGACCGTTAATTAACAAACGTATTTAGCATCTCCCTGCTTCCACACATAGCCTACAAGCCATTTAACAGTCTAATAAATCCATGTAATATAACCTATACCTTCACAATAAATCCATTATTTATTTTAGACAGGTCTAAAGAAACATGATATGATGAAAATTTCATCTATTTCTGAAGATCAGAATAGCATACTCTGAGTTGTCCTTATGTGGCTATTCTGTGTTGAGCGGTTGACAAAGAAATAGGTCTTCCTATACGCTTCATTTAGAGTTCTTAATGTAACTTTAGTTGTTCTACAAACAATGGGCTATATGTTTTGATTTTTAATACATTGTATGGCTGCATGATGCGACTCTAATGATGGTTTGAAAAAGGTTGGATGAAAGACATGAGCTCTGCTTTGTTTTTGTTTTGTTGCATAGGCTGTACAGTACACACTCCAATAGTCTCATTCACAATTTGACAAGCACTTGATAATGCCTCGAATTTCACCGCGGCATCCCCTTTGTGGCCGTAATGCACCCTAAAAGAATCTATGCCTTGTCGGTATAGTGCTGCGTTGTGCCCTTCTCCCTGTGTGAGCTGCACAATCAGAAGCCCTTTCACTCTCTGGTCACTTGATCTGGTCTTTCTCACAGGCTACAAATGAAAACAGACAATTCGGGGACGCAACTGCATGCGTCCTTATCCAATTACGAGGTGCATATTGGAAGAACTGTCCACATTAACTTTTCGTCAACCAACAAGATGAGTAGGCCTAACAAACAGCAAAAGCACTAGTCTATATCAATCTACTGTCTCCCATAGTACAAAAGTCGACATATTCTGTGCGAGAAATAAATATTCCAAACATAGTCTGGAACTCATTTTTTTTGCCATGTGGCTGTCATGCAGCGGCACACCCTGCATGCTGCTGCAGCATTCTGTGTTACATCATTTCCCTACACCCGCAATAACATCTGCTAAACACGTGTATGTGACGAATAAAATTTGATTTGATTTGAAAATGGTACCATTCTAGTGTGACAGCTAGTCATAGTGAAATGTATTGTTACTGTAAAATCATCTGGAATTGTCACGGATACCTCCGGAACTTTCATTACGCACACCTGTCCCCTATTCCCACTGATTAGTACTTGTATAAGTGTGCCCGTTGGTTTCCATTGGGCTGTCTATTAATGTTACTATGTCCGTTGGTGCGTGTGAGTACCTGTGCTGTGTGTTTTGGCTTATTGCCATTGTGTATTACGCAGATGATTATGGGTCTCGTCCCGTGTGTTAATCATTGTGCGCTTGTGTTATTTATTCGAGGTACTCCGCGCTCTTTTGTTTTCTACCCTGTGTTTTGTTACGTGTTTGTTTGGTCTTCGTCCCCGTGCCTTTACATGGCACTCTGTAATTTGGGCTAAATATTAGCCTCTATTACGCATTCCTGCACCTGTCTCCCAAATCATTTATGCCAGCATCACAGGAACATGATGAAACTACAGTACGTAAAACCCATTACCTTATTGCTGCAATATTGTAAAACCTCTACTTTGGGTTTTAGAAAAGCACAGTGTACATGCATATGTAATGTATTATGATTTATTATTACCTAAATATGATAATATAATAACATAATATACCTTTTGGCATAATTTACCTTTCTCTTATAATCACATCTGCTGTTGGTTAAGCACCTGGTTGTGGTGTACTGAAATGCCTAATGTGTTAGGACACACCAATTGATATTTTACTGATTTCCTGCTCCCTTGTTCCCTCTCCACAAATTAAACCTAGTTTATGGATTCTAACTCCCACAGTTTCTAATTCACTGCACTGTCATACAGAGATGTCCAGATGTTACAATGGATGGTCAGGAAACAATGCAGCTTGTAGAATTTACAGAGCTTGTAGCAGTTGAAAGGTCAATATAAAATGTCGTACCTCGATATGTGTTGTCGCTATGCACTAGTGACATATTGCTAAATGAACGTTAGACAGACTGACAGGTAGCATTTGTAAACAGGCAGCCGTGTGCAATGTTGCCAGTTTTGTTACCGCCTACCTGAATGCAGAAACACACCCACATGCCTGGGAAAAAAGCCTAAAGAGAGAGCGTTATGTTTTGGGTTTTAGGGAGTTTGTCAATGGAGTTGGTAAGAGACCATTTAAGTGATAATGCCAGAGAAGCTGGTGTTTGTAGGATATATTGCAAATATATCCTCCAAACACTGGCTTCGAGGGCATAATCACATTAATACAACGGGTTACCAACATATTAAAATAATGATTTACAGATTTTCATTAAAAAAATATATTTTTATGAATTTATTCATACTATTTCATCCTTCCACGAGATATGGTCCCGTCACAAATCTAGGGTTGCTACCCAAGCCGATTGTTCTGTATCTATGGACATGATCATTACTTCTAAATGATCCATTGCCATACTGGCTGGCAATTTTCTTATCCCTTGCTTGCTAGCTAGCCAACTACGGCTAACTTACAGTCACATCAAACAGTGCAGCCAGAATAACAGCAAAGTAGCTGCATTTGCATTTATTTAAGCTGTTTTCTAGTGACATTTATTTGGATACATCCATAACAATGATCTAATGATGTGCGATTTTGCCTGACATGGGAAATGTACTCTCTCGTCAGGGCACTGTTGTTCAGAGGAGCTAGCCAACAACACAGCTAACACAATCACTTCAAACTGAAGCTGAAAAGACTGCAAACTAGCTGCATTTCGTTTTGTTATACCTGTTTACTATTGACATTACTTTGAATATATCCATAAAAATTATGCCAGCTGATTTAGGATTTAGACTGGCTAAGAAAAGCTGTCTGCCTGTCTGTCTCGTCCCGACACGTTCATAACTATGGGACAGGTTGAGATCGAATTTCAATATTGAAACAATGTTACAAATGTTGGAGAGACAGACAGGAAGGTTTATACAAATCTCCTCTGTTGAAAAACAAATGTTACTCTAAAAGAAATGTGAGATCATGTCTAGCTACTTTTTATAGTGGTGATCAAGTTTATAAATTGTCTGGTTGGGCTGATGAGACAGTGGATTGCACAGTGAGATGGAACAGATAAATAGGCATTTCAACGTCATAGCTTTAGCTGGTGGTAACTTGTGGAATAGACACCGGCTGGAATGCGGTTTTAATCAAATCAGCATCCAGGATTAAACCCACCCATTGTATAATGACAGATTGTGTAATTACATTACAATGTTTGTCAATAAGCACACCACTAAATCTGAATTCCTTGATGACTGTGAGGGAAGAACTATGACCAAATGTAAAGTGGGTTTAGGTGCAAATTTAGATCAAGCCTCACCCCCCCCCCTAACAATAATATGTATTATTTTTTCATAGAGCAGAGAATAACCTTTCAGTATTATAGCTAATCTCATGCTATTTTACTATAATTGGCATTTGATTTTCATAATTACTGTGTTTAATGGCATTGAGTGTTAAATTCTAAGATTAGATTATATATTTGAATAATCTCCAAACTTCTTTTTGTATTGTTTTATAGCACTAGTAAATGCTCTAGGGCTAATTTCGTTAGGAAGTTGGCATGCTTTTCTAGATTTAAAACATAATCCAACATTTATAAAGCAAACATTATCCCTTAGGTCTAGCACCGCAAATACCTCAATTGTTTAAGCATCCATACAGAATAGTAATTAAAATATATTTTTGGAATATTGACAAAAAAATGTACTCCATCAGTAACCAGGTTTCCAGCCAACCTTTTTATGTGAGCAAAGTACATGTCGTATAAAGAAAAATGAAATGACAGGCCTGGTAAACTTTCCAAATATCAACAAAACAAAACACCTTACACAAGGTGGGAGCTTTTTGTGTTCGGTAAAATGAATTATGGGAGAAATGTCAGCAGACACACTTTTATATGCAAATATTAATATCATAACCATCATATCAAAGTAAACTTGGAGTCACACGATGGCATATTGTGTGGTCCTAACACTATGACTCTTCGGGAAAGCATAACGTTTTTTTAGGCTACAGATGAAATAAACTATGATGAACTTCACAAGGTGGTGAATGTGCAAGGTGATGAGCTATTATGTTCCATTCCAATAGAAATTGAGGGTCTTATTCTGATGACATGATAATCGATGCTTGACTACCGTTTGACAAATATAAATAATCTCATGTATGCTACATGTACTCTTTAGCCAACAGCGCATAGATACAGTATCTTCTCGCTGTTGGCTAGAGTGCACATGTGAATACTGGAGTGGGCACACTCGCTACCGTATATTACACACAATTTTTTGGTGAGAATACCATCAGTATGCGATCGAAACCCATTTAACTTGTATTTTTTTATTCGGTACTTGGGAATTTAACCACAAAACATATTTTTATGTGTACTATGTCGTCGTGCACAGAATTGTATCTGCACCAAGTCAATTTGATGGAAACACATCTCTGGTGGGGAAAATGCGCATAATAGTTTTTATGTTGATTTTTATATTCACATATTTAAATGAAAATCTGTCCTAATTGGATGGAAACCTAGCTACTGACGGAGTTGTCAAGCCACTGACTGACTTGACAACAGATACTCAAAACAGATATATTTTTGCCCTCTAAAAATAAGTTTGAAACAAACATTTGTAAAATATGGAAAATGGTTCATTTGAAAATCCCCAATGAGACAGGACCATTCTCAGATCTTTCAGCACTCTGACTGACGGTGTTGACGGTAGACAAAGATCTGATGGGAGTTGCACTGTTTTTAGTACCAATAGAATTACAGGTGTGGAGTAGTTCATCATACACTGAGGCTGATGTGATTGACTTTAACACCAAAACAACATCTTTGTGCTTTTTCAGTCACATATTGATAAAAAGTAGAGGAAAAAACAGGAAGCTGCTGTTAGGCAGTTGTGTAAGATGGAGGAGACAGGGCACTTGACACACTAAGCTCCTCGAACAAAAAAAGATGGAGTTATAAAGAGTAGTGAAACAGACAGCGTCGTGCTCTTGCTCAGAATTTCTGAGTACAAGGAAGGGATTCTCAAAATACCCTTTAGCCTCGTTCTACTAATAAACATGACAAACCAACTTTAGAGCTCATTGTGGTCACAAATGATTCAAAACCCACTTGAGGCCATAAATGGACCATCAATTATTACCGACTTATAGTATTCATTTCTATATTGGGGCCACATTCCTACGATGCAACTGATTTATCTCTCTGGACAGTTTTATTGTGCACTTGATATTCAGCAAATCCCCTGGTAGCCGAAGATATACATTGCCTTCAGAAAGTATTCACACCCCTTGATTTTTGTCCACGTGTTGTGTTACAGCCTGAATTTAAAATGGATGAAATTGAGATTTTGTATCACTGGCCTACACACAATACACCTTAATGTCAAAGGGGAATCATGTCTATAGAAATTTGTGCAACTTAATTAAAAATGAAAAGCTGAGTCAATAAGTATTCAACCCATTTGTTATGGCAAGCCTAAATAAGTTCAGGAGTAAGAATTTGCTTAACAAGTCACATGGTAAGTCGTATGGACTCGGTCTGTGTGCAATAATTGTGTTTAATATGATTTTTTAATGACTATGTCATCTCTGTACCCCACATATACAATTATCTGTAAGATCCCTCAGTCGAGCAGTAAATTTCAAACACAGATTCAACCAAAAAGACGAAGGAGGTTTTCCAATGTCTCGCAAAGAAGGGCACCTATTAGAAGATGGGACATTTTTTTTAAAGCAGACATTGAATATCCCTTTGAGCATGGTGAAGTTATTAATTACACTTTGCATGGTGTATCAATATACCCACTTACTAGACAGATACGGTCCTACCTAACTCAGTTGCCAGAGACGAAGGAAAACACTCAGGGATTTCACCATGAGGCAAATGGTGACATTAAATGGCTGTGATAGGAGATGACCGAGTGAAAACAAGTAAGCCTGTGCAGAATAAAAATATTCTAAAACATGCTTCATGTTTGCAATAAGGCACTAAAGTGAAACTGCTAAAAATGTGGCAAAGAAATTAACTTTATGTCCTGAATACAAAACGTTATGTTTGGGGCAAATCCAACATAACACATCACTAAGCACCTTTCTTCATATTTTTTTAACATGGTGGTGGTTGCATCATGGTATGCTTTTCATCGGCAAGGAGTGTAGATTTCTTTTGGATAAAAAAAAACGGAATAGAGCTAAGCACAGGCAAAATCCTAGAGGAAAAACCTGGTTCAGTCTGCTTTCCAACATAAACTGGGAGAGAAATTCACGTTTTAGCAGGACAATAACCTAAAACACAAGGCCAAATATACACTGGAGTTGTTTACTAAGACGATAATGAATGTTCCTGAGTGGCCTAGTTACAGTTTTGACTTGAAAATATATGGCAAGACTTGAAAATGGAGGTCTAGCAACGATCAACAGAACTTTAATATATATAAAAAAAAAAAAAGTGCAATCTATGTGTATAAAGCTCGTAAAGGCTTAATCATTGTACGCTTGTGTTATTTATTCGAGGTACTCTTTGCTCTTTTGTTTTGGGTTTCGACCCTGTGTTTTATTACGTGTTTGTTTGGTCTTCGTCCCCGTGCCTTTACAAAACACTCTGTAATTTGGATTTAGGGGGGGTCCATTATTGTTACTATGTCCGTTGGTGCTTGTGAGTACCCGTGCTGTGTGTTTTGGCTTTCGTGCCATTGTGGATTGCGCAGAATGCCGGTCTAGCAATGACCAGCAACCAACTTGACAGAACTTGAATCATTTTTTAAAGAATAATCTATGTATAAAGCTCTTAAAGACTTACCCAGAAATGCTGCCAAAAGCGATTCTAACATGTATTGACTCATGGGTGTGAATACTTATGTAATAAGATATTTCTCTATTTCATTCTCAATAGATTTGCAACAATTTCTAAAAACATGTTTCCACTTCATCATTATGGCATATTGTGTGTAGATTGGTTGATATTTTATTTATTTATTTGTAACAAAAAATGTGGAATAAGTCAAGGGGTTATGAATACTTTCTGAAGGCCCTGTACGTACCATGTCAAACATCAAGAATTGAATTCAGCGAAACACTCCTATTTCCATCACCTAAGGGGAATTTAAATGCAGAAGGGAATTGAAATGTAAAAGGAGCCATAATGCATATCTCAAGTTAGGATTAAAGTTATGATATACTACACGACCAAAAGTATGGGGACACCTGATCGTCGAACATCTCATTCCAAAATCAAGGGCATTAATATTGAGTTGGTACCCTCTTTGCTGCTATAACAGCCCCCACTCTTTTGGGAAGTCTTTCTACTAGATGTTGGAACATTTATGTGGGGACTTGCTTCCATTCACCCACAAGAGCATTACTGAGGTCGGGCACTGATGTTGGGCAATTAGGCCTGGCTCATTCCAATTCATCCCAAAGGTGTGTGATGGGATTGAGGTCAGGGCTCTGTGCTGGCCAGTCAAGTTCTTCCACACCGATCTCGACAGATGGTAACTCCAGAGAATGCATTTCCACTGCTCCAGAGTCCAATGGCGGCGAGCTGACGCTTGGCATTGTGCATGGTGATCTTAGGCTTGTGTGTGGCTACCTGGCCTTGAAACTCTTTTCATTATTTTCTTGACAAAGAGTTACTGTGCTGACGTTGCTTCCAGATGCAATCTGGAACTCGGTAGTGTGCGTTCCAACCAAGGACAGACGATTTTTAGGCACTATGCGTTTCAGAACTCGGTGGTCCCATTCTGTGAGCTTGTGTGGCCTACCACTTCGCGGCTGAGCTGTTGTTGCACCTAGACGTTTCCACTTCACAATAGCAGCACTTACAGTTGACCAGGGCAGCTCTATCTGGGCAGAAATTTGATGAACTGACTTGTTGGAAAGGTGGCATCCTATGACGGTGTCACGTTGAATGTCACTGAGCTCTTCATTAAGACCATTCTACTGCCAATGTTTTGTCCATAGAGATTGCATGGCTGTGTGCTTGATTTTATACATCTGTCCGCAACAGGTGTGGCTGAAAATAGCTGAATCCACAAATTTGAAATGGTGTCCACATTCTGTTGTATATACAGATCGGAAGTCGGAAGTTTACATACACCTTAGCCAAATACATTTAAACTCAGTTTCACAATTCCTGACATTTAATCATTGTACAAATTCCCTATTTTAGGCCAGTTAGGATCAATACTTTATTTTAAGAATGTGAAATGTGAGAATAATATTAGAGAGATATGATTTATTTCAGATGTTATTTCTTACATCACACTCCCAGTGGGTCAGAAGTTTACATACACTCAATTAGTATTTGGTAGCATTGCCTTTAAATTGTTTAACTTGGGTCAAACGTTTCAGGTAGCCTTCCAAAAGCTTCTCACAATAAGTTTGATGAATTGTGGCCCATTCCTCCTGACAGAGCTGGTGTAACTGAGTCAGGTTTGAAGGCCTCCTTGCACACACATGCTATTTCAGTTCTGCCAACACATTCTCAATAGGATTGAAGTCGGGGCTTTGTGATGGCCACTCCAATACCTTGACTTTGTTGTCCTTAAGCCATTTTGCCACAACTTTGGAAGTATGCTTGGGGTCATTGTCCATGTGGAAGACCCATTTGCGACCAAGCTTTAACTTCCTAACTGATGTCTTGAGATGTTGCTTCAATATATCCACATAATTTCCCTCCCTCATGATGCCATCTATTTTGTGAAGTGCACCTGTCCCTCCTGCAACAAAGCACCCTCACAATATGATGCTGCCACCCCCAAGCTTCACAATTGGATATATAGGACTCGTTTTACTGTGGCTATAGATACTTTTGTACCTGTTTCCTCCAGCATCTTCACAAGGTCCTTTGCTATTGTTCTGGGATTGATTTGCACTTTTCGCACCAAAGTATGTTCATCTCTAGGAGACAGAACACGTCTACTTCCTGACCGGTATGATGGCTGCGTGGTCCCATGGTGTTTATACTTGTGTACTATTGTTTATACAGATGAACGTGGTATCTTCAGGCATTTGGAAATTGCTCCAAAGGATGAACCGGACTTGTGGAGGTCTGCAATTTTTTTCTGAGGTCTTGGTTGATTTCTTTTGATTTTCCCATGATGTCAAGCAGAGAGGCACTGAGTTTGAAAGTAGGCCTTGAAATACATTCACAGGTACACCTCCAATTGACTCAAATTATGTCAATTAGTGTCACGAATATTACCGAAGGTGACTCCCCTTCTTGTTCGGGTGGCGCTCGGCGGTCGTCGTCGCCGGTCTACTAGCTATCGCCGATCCGTTGTTCTGTGTTCGTTTAGTTTTGTCTAATTGGTAGCACCTGTTTCTAGTTTGGTTGTTAGGATAGGGTTATATATAGTCTGTTTAGCCCGCTTCTGTTTCGTGCGGGCTTGTTCGTCTGTTTTGTTGTTTGAGTGTATTTTGTTGGCATTTGAGTTTCACGCTGTCCGTTTATATTTCTGTTCATTTGTGTTTCCACTTTTGTACATGTTATGTTTCCGGGACATTAAAGCGTGTTGTTTTTCCCACATCTTTTGCTCTCTGCGCCTGACTCCACACCTCTTCACTCATTACCGTAACAATTAGCCTATTAGAAGCTTCTGAAGATATAACATCACTTGCTGGAATTTTCTAAGCTGTTTAAAGGCACAGTCAACTTAGTGTATGTAAACTTCTTACCCAATGGAATTGTGATACAGTTAATTATAAGTGAAATAATCTGTCTGTAAACAATTGTTGGAAAAATCACTTGTGTCATGCACAAAGTAGATGTCCTAACCGACTTGCCAAAACTATAGTTTGTTAACAAGAAATGTGTGGAGTGGTTGAAAAAGTTAGTTACCTAAGTGTATTGTTAACTTCTGACTTCAACTGTATATAGCACATATTCCATATCTGAAGTTAGATTCACACACATTCAAATGTTTTTGAGAAACACTACTGTATTATCCTTTATCTGAAATTTATATAAAATGTATATGGATTTTATACATACAGAAGACAAACCCAGGGAAATAGGTCAGTTGACTCAATAGAAGATGGCCCTGAGTGGTACATCTTCAGATCATATGGCAAGAGGAATGATGAATGCAAAGAACGGAACCACAGAGAACCCACTCACCGTCCTCTCGAGACTTATGTATGAAGGCATCCACACCGCTCTCTCCATAGTTCCCCTCGGACGCCACGGTGGAGACAAAGTTCCAGCGCATGGCCTTGACGATATCCACCATGGCCTGTGCCTGGTAGGTGTCCGGGGGCACCACGCGCGAGAAAAAGTCGTAACGTGTGTTGTCGCTCAGCTCCGGTGCCGTGGAGGCATAACTCACCTGGGGGATCTGAGGAGAGAGGGAAGAAGGGATGAGTTAAGATGGAGAAGAGGCAAAGAAGTCATAGCAGGAAGGGGGCGGGGACAGAGGGAGAGCGGATCAGCAATCAGTCTCTAAGTCTCAGGGGAAATGAAAAATGATTTCATCCTGCCAGCTATGGCTGGCTCATACCGTTCACCGCAGGGGTCTCTTTCAGACCACAGGGGGTCTCCTTCAGACAACTGGGGGGGGGGGGGGATTACTCAGTGAGAAGATGAGCGTGTCAGGCTTCTGCATGGGGATCGGCAACCAACACACAAGCAGGGGGATGAAGCCAAGGGCAATAACACTGTATGAGAGGGTTTTCATATACATGCTCATTCATTCTGTGCAGAGTTTCGGGTCCTGAGTAGTCATATCCATTCATTTATTCATTCATCTATCATTTTGTAGTACTTTGTTTACACTGTTTATTTACAGCTGACTGTAAGATATCCTATGAGTTTCGGGTATATATCTAAAATGTGCTCATGAAAATAGCTCAATGTGTCCTATCTTGATATAGCACGCAGTGCAACTGGCAGAGCTGTTTTCCTGGGTGTGATAAAGTGGTTGCAGTGATTGATGACTTATCATTCCTATTTTTGTGGTTGTGACACTACGGGAAGGGAACCCTGATACTAAAAACAGCTCTGATTTACCGCTGGATCCACAGCTAGGTGGTTCATTATCATGGGCAGCAAGCTCAGAGGCACACTCAATCTGACCCATTGCCATCCTTCTGCCAAGTTAACACCCACCACAGACCCATACCAAACCTATCTGGGCAGCCATTGGACTGAGTCCCCGACTCAGTACTGTTGGCACCACGTCCTTTCTGGATCCATCATGTTTTACCAATGTTGAGTGGAAGATGAATTCGAAGATGACTAGCATTGTTAGTGCAGTGGCCTTGTCGTTAGTGTCCGTCCTGAGATTAGAAGGTTTGGGGTTTCGATCCCCAGTCGAGTCATACCAAAGACTCTAAAAAGTCCTGGGTACATTCCTCACGCGCTACAGAAACAGGAGATGGGCTCCTGCCCTATGGGCCAATCTGGAAACACAATTACCAGTGATTTTCATCAAATCACTGTTATTAGAGTTCTATAAATAACAACTTTTCATTTCAATCATGATTTTTTTTTGACACACATTTTCCTACCACACTTTAGAAAAAAACAATGAGACAATTTGTTATGACACCAGTTCAGCACTAATTTCACCCTTTGAAAGCCTGACACGTGCAATCTGTGACCCAGACAACGCATTGCTGTAATTTAGCGATGGTTCTGGTCAGTGGATGTTACTGTTCTTGATCTGTATGCAGCAGCACATGAACACGCACAAATACATTTCAGCATTTGGATAACCCTTTAAATCTATGCTCAGATCAAGTAAGATGTCATACGGGTGGGCAAAACGCTACTGCACGGTGCAGTGAAGAAAACGTACTCCTCTTTTTTCCCCTCTCTCTCTTTATTTGCCAGTTTGCTCGCCTGTAGTGTAGTATCTACAGTAGGTTGATGGTGTTGGCCATCACACACCACAACCAGTCCTGTTTGAAAAGTATCCAAAGAGACCGATTTAGAGGGCAGAGTCCCTGAAGTGCTCCAGCACGAACCAAAAGATGCTTTGGCCCTATTTCTCTGTTGTAGTAGTGGCCTTGAAATGAAGTACACAATAATAAACCTGTGTTGCCCACAGTACTGTGCTGGATGTGGGTAGAGTCAGGAAGTAGAGTTGATAGTTGAAACACTTCACTGCTACTGTAGTAGTTAGCATCAATAAAGGGTTCACCAAAAAAAACAAGGGAAAGGGAAATGTTTCACACTAGAAAGTTGAATTGTGCCTTTACCCAGTACATACTAATTGTATGAGCAAATACAGAATTGCTACTTAGGGTGCCAGCAGTATTCTCAGCTGAATTTCATGGCGTCTGCAGGGTGCCGAGTAGAGTTAGTTCCAGGCCCAAGAACAGGGATCCATTTTAAATGCCTCTAATGCTTTGTTGGATGCTATTAACCTCGCGCTAGGGGGTTGACTGCCTGTGATGTTTTTGTAATTAAAGGAGGACAGCTAATTAGTGAATGAAACAGCTTTTCTTCCCCAGACCGGAGGAAGCCAATGTCCTGATCGGCAGCACAAGCCTACTGTTTTGTTACTTTCTATTATGTCTTACCAACATACAGTATAGTAAAGCAAGAAAGCTAATGGTCACAAATGATTAAACCAGCGAAATTAGATGAGAGTAATTCATGTTCTAAGAAATCTCTCTCTTAAGAAATGCATTTGTATCCATAGAATTCACATGCAATTGTTATAGAGTGCACCTACAAAATTAAGGCACAGCAGGTTTAATACACTTAAAATGTCTGTTAATGGCAGTGAGATTGCCTTGCAGGGACTGTGATTGGACACTATACATTCTAAAGCGATTTAACAGGACTAGGTCAACAAAAGAGGACCGTTTAAATGGAACCATTAAAAGCACTTAGCTACTTCAAATTCTCTAGTCAGGAATATCTCACTTGAGATGCTCAAAACATTTGAAAGTGTTATAATCCCTCCCAAATAAGCCAAGATGTGTCTGTATAGGCCATGTAGGTATTGAGCTGATGGGGTCTTCGGGGTTAAAACTGGAAACAGATTTGAAAGGGTGATTATTGTGTATTACAATTGTTAACCATATTTTCTTATGGGGGCCATTCCTGCGAAATTCTCACACTCTGAAGCATTAGACCGGGGTTCGTCAACTACAGTAGGTTTGGCCTTGGGTCAATTTTTTTCTGAGCTAATAGTTGGTGAGCCAGAACATAATTAGTATATAATATTAGCACAATTAATTGGCCTACACAACAATTTAAACAAAACGTTTAACACATCTGATTAGTACAATCATTTCGATCTGATTATGCTCATAAAATCAACGTCTCTCTATTCAGTTATTATTTTTGTCCATTTCTCTGTGCATTGATTGGTGGGGAAAAACAGTTCTATGTAGCCTACTGTAGGCTACACTATTGTTTTTAACATCAACATTCATTCAGAATAATTAGCTTGATAGCAAGAGAAAATGTCACTCTCAAAAAATATCAAAACAAAGGTGGATAAAATAAAGAATGTACAGAGAGAGATGTGTTCATATTACCTTATTTACCCAATGCCAAGCCAGTGGGTCTTATTTGCAATGAAAATGTCGCAGTTTGCAAATAATTCAAACTCAGACTTCATTGTGAACTAACTAAGCATGGAACTTTCAAAATGACTTTCCCGCCACAGACAGATGCCCGACGCAGAAACATCGAAGTGTTACACACACACACAGCTTTTCAGGCTGACAAATTCTGTCACTTAAACGAGTTAAATATGCAGTTTCAAGGAAGAGGAAAAACTTGTGGACATGGTGGAGAAACTTGAGGCCCTTACTAGGAAGCTTGAGTTGTTCAATTTGGACTTGTCATCTGGAAGGCTACTGCAATTCAGTACACTGAAGAACAACAGGCAGAGGAACCAGACAACTTCTCCACAAGATTGGAAGACTACAGCATGCCCAAGGATATCGTTGCGTTAGTACGTGACCCTCTCACGGTCCGCCCAGATGGAAGATTCTCCTCCCTTGCTAAGAAAACAATACCCTCGCAGGACGAGGCTGCAATTCAAAATGAGTTGATTGAATTCCAGACATCGAGCCTTCAAGTCCTTATGTGAGGAATAAAGCACAATGAACAAACTTGTATTTTAGGTGCTAACAATGACCGGATCGAGTCCTCATTTTCCTCTACGAACGCAGTATAGCTTCACGACAGGAACTGGTTTTCACATAAGTCAATCGAGGACTACCTGTGCATCAAAATCACATCCATCTCACCGGACATCATCAAGATTGTGTCCGAGGGGAAATGCAACTTTTCCCATTGAGTAAGTAACTTAGTAGCCTATACGACTGTAATTATTCAATACTAATATTATTGTGAGTGCTTATCTAGGGATATGTAGGTCTTAAGCTGACAGTATTTTCAGTTTGTTCTGTCGTTACAGGAGCAGGCTATCCCGATACAGACATTCAGATACAGTCATTGCCATTTTTTCTTTAAATTATTGTTTTATGTAGGATGCTACAGTTTTGGCCAGTTGCAATTGTAAACAGGCCTAATAAAAAAAATCACTCATATTAGGACATATATTGTTTTATTGTGAAAGATGCTGTTAAGCCTCGTAGCCTACCTCAGCCAGTTATTTTATTTTTTATAGGCTTAGGCTCGGAAGAAAGACTCATTTAAGCTCTCTCGTTATTTGTCAAGTCAAATTAAAATGAATAACTGTTGAATGAATTACACAACTGGTGGTAGGTTTTCTCCATATGTTGCTGTGCAACACTGTTCACCTCCTATTGATTGCGCTGCGGTTGAAGCTTTACGTCTCAGCACCACACAAAATGGTCCGCTGCCTGCTTTATTAGTTGACTGTCTCCTGCATTCTCTCTCCTCATGAATGAAGTTAAAATGTAACTTCTGCATTATTTAGGTAAGGGTAACTTTCTTCTTGGGAAATTGCATTTTGGAGTTTTTTTATTATTAGATATATGTTGATATAATTAATTTGGGGGGCCAAATAATATTGCTGGCTCGCGGCCGCCAGTTGGAGAACCCTCCATTAGACTGTCTGTTATGTTGGTAGAATATAAATTGCAATTGAATACTTGAGATAAAGAGTTAAGAACTGTAAGCACAATTAGCATGTCAAGAACTTGAAATTCACAGGTCTGCATTTTATCAAGCACTTTTTGAAATATTAATGTTGGGGAAAAAGCGATCACACTTAGTTAAAGCTGAAAGACAGTTATTGAGTGACTAAACCATCATGTGTTTTTTTTACTCTGTTTTTATCAACCTGGCGAAGCGCTATGACGTCACTTCACACACAAAGTGTGAAAGCAAACATATGCAAGGCTGATACGTATTTACTTCCAAGCGTTATTATTACTGTGACTGTACAGCTACTAAATAACACCTCCAGAAATAGCAGGATCTCTGTAAGAAGAAGAATTTCAGCCCTGTTAATCTGTTACTGAAAACATTACCATTTATGGGACACAAATAGCCATGCATCAAATACCAGTGTGAATTAGGTTCTTTAAATAAACAGTATTCATCACATGCTGTTATTGGAGAATCTGTGCAATGTGTTGGCTGAGTGATTATTTCCTATCCCTCCTGTTGCACTACATATGTTAGAGAACTGCTCATCAGCTGAGATGAAACTCACTTTGTCAATTAAAGACTAGAAAATCACTCTCCCAATAATGAACCCGAATAACTTGTTTTAACACTAATGTTTATTAGCTAACACAAAGAGCAATTACCTTGCAAAGCCTCTCCCCTGTGCTTTGGTTTTGCTGAATTACACTGAAATTACAAGGCAATCTTGACACTTAATTAGAATGAATTGTCTCACCAATTATTTTAGCTACACTAATATAGCTTAGACTACAGACGAAAGCACATATTTGGGGAGAGGGCTTTAGCTATTCCATCGGGACCTTCTCTGGTTATCAAACTGATTCTCAAATGTCTAATTTACAATTCAAATGTTGCCCTATGAAATGAAGACATTTAATTATAAAATGTGTAAATGTCCTTATATTAAATCCAGAGTCATCCAAACCTTAAGCAAGGCATGCACTTATTGTGCAGCATCATTCTACTTGTGATGCTTTCACATTTACCCATTGGTCTGAAAATACCCTTTCATCTGGCATCCAGTGGAGGTGAGGGGCAGCTAATAAAAATAGACTGAGATGGCCAATTAACCATTTCTTTGTGGATTTTGATGTTTGCTTGGGGTTATTGTCTTGATGGAAGATCCACTTGCCATCAAGTTTCAGACTCCTGTCAGAAGCAACCAGGTTTTTGGCTAAAATGAGAGGAATACCTATGTGAGAATGCATGTCCTTGACTACAGCTCAGCGTTCAACACCATCGTCCCTTCCAAGCTTGTCACCAAGCATTAGGAGCCTGGGACTGAACATCTCCCTCTGTAACTGGATTCTTGACTCCCTGACGGGCCGACCCCATGGGGGAACTGCAGGGGTATGTGCTTAGTCCACTCTTGTACTCCCTGTCCACACATCAAATTTGCTGACGACACGACGGTGGTAGGCCTGATCACCGGCGACGATGAGACAGCTTACAGAGAGGAGGTCCGTGACCTGGCAGTGTAGTGCCGTAACACCAACCTCTACCTCAACATCACCATCTGTCATCCAGGACCTCTAAATCAGGCGGTGTGAAAGGAAAGCCTGGAAAATCGTTAGACTTCAGCCACTCATGCCATAGATTGTTCTCTCTGTGGCATGGGTACATCAAGTCTAACACCAACCGCCTCCTGAACAGCTGAACAAAAATATAAACGCAACATGCAACAATTTCAAAGATTTTACATATGGAAATCAGTCAATTTAATTTAATTAATTAGGCCCATAATGAAATCCCTGATTGGTTTCCTTCTTCTCCGGCAACTGAGTTATGAAAAATGCCTGTATCTTTGTAGAGACTGGGTGTATTGATACACCATCCAAAGTATATTAAATAACTTCACCATGCTCAAAAAGATATTCAATGTCTGCTTCTTTTATTTAACCATCTACCAATGGGGCCGTTCTTTGTGAGGCATTGCAAAAACTCTGTGGTCTTTATGGTTAAATCTCTGTTTGAAATTCATTGCTCGACTGAGGGATCTTACAGATAATTGTATGTGTGGAGCACAGAGATGAGGTAGTCATTCAAAGGTCATGTTAAACTGTCACATCTACTCCTGCCACTCCCTCTAGTGCTCATCCTGTGTCTCCTTGACCTGTCGCCACTCCCCCAGTGCTCTCTGTCTCTCTCTCTCTCTGTGTGTGTGTGTGTGTGTGGGGGGGGGGCAGCAGAGACAGGTGTGCTGGAGAGTCAGAGCAGACCCCGCCAGCTGCAGCCTGTTCCATAATCAAGATCTCTACAAATACTCAGTCCTGCCACTTCCATGCTGTCAGATCGTAATCTCTGCTCAGTCTGTCTATGCTTCTAGCAGCTTGTTCCTGTTTGGAGACTGTTGTCCTGTTGTGTCTGTTTTCCTTTGCCTGATGCTATTTTCCTCTCCGCTACAGTTCTGCCCGCTCTGACTCTGGTCCCTTACTCCAATCCTATTTCTCGTCCTGCTATTCTGTCCTGGATCTCCCACTCTACGGACGGCTCCCTTGGATTCCTCTCCGAACTTGCACACCCTGTCCCAACACCTCTCGCTCCAGCCTCAACCTGGATCGAGTCCCGTATTCGCCAGGCTCAGCAGAACCAGCCTGACCTAGGCAACGGTTCAAGAAAGGCCCTGTTTGTTCCAGATTCAGTTCACTCTGAGGTTCTTCAGTGGGCCCATTCTACACCCCTCACCTGGCACCCTGGCCTGAACCAGACAGCCATCCTGCGTCAGCGCTTTTGGTGGCCCACCATAGAGAGAGACGTCCAGGAGTTCGTCTCAGCCTGCTCGGTCTGTGCCTGGAACAAAACCTCCACCAAACCCACTTCCGGTCTGCTTCTCCCTATTCGCATACCCAGTCGCCCCTGGTCACACATAGCTCTGGACTTCGTCACTGACCTTCGCCCATCCAACGGTAACTCAGTCATTCTCACCATAATTGACAGAGTTTCCAAAGCGGCTCACTTCATTCCCCTCTCCAAGCTTCCATTCGCCAGGGAGACTGCTGATTTGCTGGTATCCCATGTATATCGGCCGCATGGCATTGCCACTGACATCGTTTCTGACAGAGGACCCCAGTTTATATCCCAGGTATGGGATGTCACATCTGCTCCTGCCACGCCCTCTAGTGCTCATCCTGTGTCTCATTGACCTGCCGCCACTCCCCTAGTGCTCTCTCCCCCTCCCTCTGTGTGTGTGTGTGACTGTGTGAAAGGAGACAGATGTGCTGGAGTCAGAACAGATCACCACCAGCTGCAACCTGCTCTATAATCAAGACCTCTACAAATACTCAGTCCTGCCACTTCCACACTGCCAGATCAACATATCTACTCAGTCAGTCTATGCTTCTAGCCATTTGTTCCCGTTTGGTTCCTGTTGTGCCTGATGCTGTTTTCCTCTCCGCTACAGTTCTGCCCGCTCTGACTCTGGTCCCTGTCTCCAGTCCTACATCTTGTCAGTCCTGCTAATCTGTCCTGGATCCCCCACTCTACAGCTCCCTAGGATTCCCCTCCGGACTTGCTCACCCTGTCCTAACACCTCTCGGTCCAGCGTCAACCTCCGCACCTGGTTTTCTGCAACCCGCCTGAGTTTCCCCTGGCCTGCACTCAATCTTCCCCGTGTTTCAATAAATACCTTGGTTACCTCATCCCTGTCTCCTCGTCTGAGTCTGCTCTTGGGTTCACCTGTTCCAGTCCACATGACATAAACATTATTATTGCACACAGAGGGAGCCCATGCAACTTATGTGACCTGTTAAGCAAATATTTACTCCTGAACTTAAATAGGCTTTCCATAACAAAGGGGTTGACTCAAAGCATTTCAGCTTTTCATTTTTAATTCATTTGTAAAGATTTCTAAGAACATAATTCCACTTTGACATTGTGTGTGTGTGTGTAGACTCTTAGAAAAAAAGGTGCCATCTAGAACCTAAAAGGGTTCTTCGGCTGTCCCCATAGAGAACCCTTTGAAGAACCCTTTTTGGTTCCAGATTTTCCTTTGTGGACAGTCGAAAAAATATATGTTGAGTCCTTTTTTCTAAGAGTGTAGGAGAGTGACACATAATCTCAATTAAACCAATTTAAATGCAGGCTGTAACACAAAATGTGGAAAAAGACAAGGAGTGCAAATACTTTCTGAAGGCACAGTAGACACTCAAGCACACTGGCACGCCATCACAAACACTTAATTTCCTCACACACATAATGTGGACATACATTTATACTGACTCTACACACACGCACACCATTCACATACAATTATCATATATGATGCAGCTACTCTGTTTATCGTATATCTTTATGCTTAGTCACCTTACCCCTATACATAGCTACCTCTATCACTCCATTATCCCTGCACATTGTAAATATGGTGCTGGAACTGACTGACCCTGTATATAGTATGCTGACTTACCTTCTCGTGTTATTTCGTATTTTTATTTGTGTGTTTTTGTTCTACCTTATGTTATTTGTTGATTTGTATTGTTATTGATTACTGCATTGCTGGGTTTAGAGCTTGCAAGAAAGGCATTCACTGTACTTTTGCACATGACATTACATCTTGGTACTTAAAATGTCTTGGTACTGGGTAAAGTTAATAATGCCATTGACCTTAATTAACAAGGGCCCCAGGACCAGTGGAAGCAAAATAGCTCCAAAACATCAAATATCCACCACATTTTACAGTAGGTTTTAGAGCAGGGAATTGCCAGGGACCTCACGATATTGTATTGTCATGATACTTAAAACTTATTTGGGAACGGGGGCAGTATTGAGTACTTTGGATGAATAAGGTGCCCAGAGTAAACTGCCTGCTACTTAGGCCCAAAAGCAATAATATGCATATAATTAGTAGATTTGGATAGAAAACACTCTGAAACTCTAAAACTGTTTGAATGATGTCTGTGTGTATAACAGAATGTATATGACAGGCAAAAACCTGAGAAAAAAATCCAACCAGGAAGTGGGAAATCTGAGGTTTGTAGGTTTTCAAGTTTTTGCCTATCCAATATACAGTGTCTATGGGGACATATTGCACTTCCTAAGGCTTTCATTAGATGTCAACAGTCTTTAGAACCTTGTTTCAGGTCTGGCAGAATGTCATGAGCTAAGTCAGGCGCGTGGCCATGAAAGCAAGCTGCATTCCTTTTCATTTCTAAAGACAAAGAAATTGTCAAGTTGAAACATTATTAAAGATTTATGATAAAAACATCCTAAAGATTGATTCTATACCTCGTTTGACATGTTTCTACAAACTGTAATATAACTTTTTTTACTTTTCATCTGAACTAATTGCTTGCACATTGTGCATTTGGATTACTGGGCTAAACGTGCGAACAAAAAGGAGGTATTTGGACTTAAATAATGGACTTTATCGAACAAAACAAACATTTACTGTGGAACTGGGATTCCTGTGAGTGCATTCCGATGAAGATCATCATAGGTAAGTGAATATTTATAACGCTATTTCTGAGTTTTGTGACACCTCTCCTTCTTTGGAAAATGGCTGTATGTTTTTCTGTGACTTGGCTCTGACCTAACAAAATCGCAAGGTGAGCTTTCACCATAAAGCATTTTTGAAATCTGACACAGCGGTTGCATTAACCTCTCTGGTACAAGTGGGACGTTAGCGTCCCATATAGACAACAGCCAGTGAAATTGCAGGGCGCCAAATTCAAAACAACTGAAATCCCATAGTTAAAATTCCTCAAACATCCAACCACAGTGTCTGATTTCAAAAAGGCTTTATTGCGAAAGCACACTGTGCGATTATGTTAGGTCAGCACCTAGTCACAGAAAACCAAACAGCCATTTATCCAGCCAAAGAGAAGAGTCACAAAAAGCAGAAATAGAGATCAAATGAATCACTAACCTTTGATGATCTTCATCGGATGGCACTCATAGGACTTCATGTTACACAAAACATGTATATTTTCTTTCTCGAAAAAGTTCTTGTTTATATCATAAAATCTCAGTTTATATTGGCGTGTTATGGTCAGAAATGCATTGTCTCAAACAAACATCCAGTGAAAGTGCAGAGAGCCCCATCAAATTACATAAATACTCATCAGAAACATTGATAAACAATACAAGTGTTAAACATACGAATAAAGATCAACTTCTCCTTAAGCAACCGTTTGGTCAGATTTCAAAAAGGCTTTACGGAGAAAGCACACTTTGCGATTATGTTAGGTCTGCACCTAGCCACAGAAACCCATACAGCCATTTTCCAGCCAAGGATGGTGTCACAAAAGTCAGAAATAGCATTAAAATGAATCACTTACCTTTGATGATCTTCATCTGGTGGCACTCCCAGGTCTCCATGTTAGACAATAAATGTTTGTTTTGTTCGATAATGTCCCTCTTTATGACCATATACCTCCGTTTTGTCCAGTAATCCGAATGCTTAACTTCTTGACGCTACCCAATCCCTTAAGCAGGTTAATTGTTTTCAGCAACCGCTAAATAGCATAGCGCCACAGTCTTCACAGTGTTCAGAAATCTACAGGAAAGAGCGGTCACAACAACGCAGACAAATTCCAAATAATATCCGTAATGTCCACAGAAACATGTCAACTTTTTTATAATCAATCCTCAGGTTGTTTTTAAAATATATAATCGATAATATATCCACCGCAAATGTCTTTATCAGTAGGAGGGAAAAACAATAGCTATCCAAATTATTTTGCTTCCACTGGCCCTTGGGCCCTTGTTAAGGTCAACGACATCATGAACTTTACCCAGTAGCTGGACATTTTGGCCAAAAACCTGGTTGTCTCTGCCAGGAAGATGAAACTTGGCCGCAATTGGATCTTCCAGCAAGACAATAACCCCAAGCGCACATCAAAATTCACAAAGAATTTGTTATTTGGCCACAAAATCAACATTTTTGCAATGGCCATCTCAGTCTCCGGACTTGAACACCATCGAAAACCTATGGTTTGAATTGAAGAGTACAGCGCAGATGAAGGATGCCAAGGATCTGGAAAGATTCTGTATGGACATATGGTCTAAGATCCCTCCCAATGTGTTCTCCAATCGCATAAAATATTTTAGAAAAAATAATCAGTGCCATTTTCCTCATGAGGTGAGGTATTGAAAACAGGAGTGTCAATCATTTTGAGAGAAAAAAGACGACTTGTTAGTAAAACAAAATCGTTTTCTCTGAGCAATTGTATCAATAATAACGTAATACAATATAATATACATGACTCTCTCTCCTAGGTGAGGATCAAAGGTGCCAGATCAGCTCGGCACATGGCTGACAGATAGCCAGACCCCCCCCCCTCTCTCCCCAGAGGGGGGAGTTGGGCTGGTTTTATGACTTGACAGCCGATAGGTGAAAATACTTTGTTACACAGAGAGACTTTGCCGCCAAAACTCCAACGTCCAAAATGGGAAATGGTCGGTGGGGATTTAAAGAACAATCCTGTCAAGTGATTATTATTTTGTGATATCATTAAGGATGGCTTAACTAAATAACTGTATTTCTGAGGGTGTACACATTCCAGTCAGTAACCATGCCCACACGAGCACAGACATTGTGTCGGCGTGTTGGAATGCCCCTAATACCAGAGTGCTCAAACGGACTTATTAACAAAATTTACATGAGACCAAAACATGCCGGGTTGCTGCTGGTGTGTAAAGTGGTCCTAGCTGTACCCTGAATAATCAACCAATGAGACCAGAGAACATGAGGCCGTGGTCCGCACGTTGAAATGGTGAGAAACATGCACCATCTGCAGCTGTGCGTGTAAAGTAGTCTAGAACGTTTGACCAAAGATGAGAGGGAAGACAGATCCCTCTGAACACAGTGTGGTACACCAGATGTATCTATGCTAACGGACACTCCAGAACAAAAGAAGCCTACAACTAAGAAGGACATTGTGACCTCTGGTGGACAACCAGAGACTTACATCAAACCACTTCCCATAGAAGTATTGAGTGGTTTCACCAGAAAGACGACAGAGACAGACATCTACATGTAAATATATATTGCATTTATTTTCCGAATGAGCGGTCGTTCATGTGCAAAGTATTCATATTCCTGTGAGCGTAGCTCCCAAATGTATGTACGAGAAGTTGACTCTTTGTCTCTCCTTCTCCTTACATACCCCTCCCCTTTCCATTGCTTAACCAAAAGGTTAGTCCACTAGGGACCGGTTTTCATTGTATTTTGTATGTAATCAATAACCTATGCTGTGTGTTTACGTATTCTGTGTGATGATTTAGTTAGTTAGTAAATTATTAATTAAGCCAATTTGTGTATCGTCGATTCATCACTTAGGTTAGGGTTCTTGCATATATCCAAGGATTATGCGGCGTTCAGAAAGAGACCGATGAGTTAATTAATAAATGACTGTCATTCATGTAAGAGATATTTAGGTCATCTTTCGAGTTTAAGTCGGGAGATAGTAACTCGGTAAACAACTGTTACCGTGGTGCCCCAAATTGCTAATGAGTTAAATGTTACATGATTAATTCTAATAATAGAGTAATAATTAAACATAGTCGATAATTATTCAATAAAAAGCAGTCTTCACATTAAGTCAGATCACAGTAATTGCCTCATTTGTATGAGCATACAATACAGTTCAGTATTTAGAATTAGGCTGGGGAAATGTTAGCTAAGTTGAGGTGAGTGTTGCTCATGATCATCTTGCCTAGTTGGCTCACTTATTTGAACATTTTGCCATGTTATGTAGTTTAACAAGTGGATTATTTTGCTCTTCACTCGCAGTCAGTAGCTTAGGCCTACTCCCGAACAAAAGCCTGTTACTTCACTGACTCTGATAATCAATCAATGTGATTTTGTTTCACTGAATCTCTGTCTGTAGGCTATAAGCTATTTGCTTGATTGGTTTCTAGTTGTACAAATCACTGGAGGTGGCAGAGCTAATCTATGTGTTTGGTCATCTATCACTGAAACATCTAGCATGCAAGAATGTAGGCTAAATCAAAAGTAGACGTAGTGTTTTGGCGTTTGCGTATAGGCAACTCCAAAAGCCCGCGGAGGTTGTGAAATATTGACTCACATGCTTTTGAAGATAGGATTGCTATTATTTTCTATTGGTATCATGTTGCAGATAAGACCCTATGCCTGCTCCCTAACAAAGTGGAGTGAGGGTAGGAAAGAGATGAAATGTGGATAAAAAAAACA
Source organism: Oncorhynchus gorbuscha (assembly GCF_021184085.1). Lineage (NCBI taxonomy): Eukaryota > Metazoa > Chordata > Actinopteri > Salmoniformes > Salmonidae > Oncorhynchus > Oncorhynchus gorbuscha. The sequence goes on from NC_060175.1 coordinate 57,219,982, forward strand.
TGGGCTTGGGCTCTGTTTCGAAATAACAATTTTTTATGATATTGGTTCCACACGTTCCTGTGACAAGTTGTGTAGGAGAAATATGGTTTATTTTATATTCCATTATATTCTTACATTAAAATATATGTCTGTTGACTGTGATCGGGTAGGTGTGTCTTGTCTGTGTAATGAACAAAATTACAATCTATTGATTTAATTTGAATGGCGCAGCCATGGCTGCACAGAGCAGTATCTTAAGGCCTAATTAAACTCAAAATATGCTATTCTATTATTTAAAAAATACACTTTATTAGTCTTATAATGTTTCTTAGTACCTGCCTAAACAAATTAATAATGGATTACTTTTTATGGTGTATATTTATAAAAAATAGACGCCAACTCACATCTCCATACCGGTATAAAAAGAGTATGCAGGAAATAATGTGGTAAAAATGGGTCTGTTTGTAAGAATGTCATATAAACATTGCCCAATTACTTTTACAGGCAAAATATTGTAAATCATATTACCTTCCTCCACAACTGTAAACCCTTCCACAACTGCTACCCTGCTGACTGTTGTCAAGCAAAGCCTGCATTCCACGAGCATTCTAGTATAGCAATGTAAAGTCTGTAGTTTTTCACTCCAGTTTCATGTTGATTTAAGTTAGGATGCATAGCGTTTTGGCTGTAGAGGTTACACTCTAGCTAGCCTATATACTACGTACAGTTCTGAGAGACAGACAACGGAGGGGTGAAAACAGTAACACCACTTTGACAAACAAAAACACATTCTATTGTTACTTTTTTATTTCCATCATAGAATAGAGAAATATTACATTCATACTTTAACAGATTCATTGGGTTGTGGTGAGTATACAGTGGGGCAAAAAAGTATTTAGTCAGCCACCAATTGGGCAAGTTCTCCCACTTAAAAAGATGAGGCCTGTAATTTTCATCATAAAAATCCAGAAAATCCCATTGTAGGATTTTTAATGAATTTATTTGCAAATTATTGTGGAAAATAAGTATTTCGTCAATAACAAAAGTTTATCTCAATAGTTTGTTATATAGCCTTTGTTGGCAATGACAGAGGTCAAACGTTTTCTGTAAGTCTTCACAAGGTTTTCACATAATGTTGCTGGTATTTTGGCCCATTTCCTCCATGTAGATCTCCTCTAGAGCAGTGATGTTTTGGGGCTGTTGCTGGGAAACACGGACTTTCAACTCCCTCCAAATATTTTCTATGGGGTTGAGATCTGGAGACTGGCTAGGCCACTCCAGGACCTTGAAATGCTTCTTATGAAGCCACTCCTTCATTGCCCAGACGGTGTGTTTGGGATCATTGTCATGCTGAAAGACCCAGTCACGTTTCATCTTCAATACCCTTGCAGATGGAAAGAGGTTTTCACTCAAAATCTCACGATACATTCATTCTTTCCTTTACATAGATCAGTCGTGTAAAGCAGCCCCAAAGCATGATGTTTTCACCACCATGCTTCACAGTAGGTATGGTATTCTTTGGATGCAACTCAGCATTCTTTGTCCTCCAAACACGACGAGTTGAGTTTTTACCAAAAAGTTATATTTTGGTTTCATCTGACCATATGACATTCTGCCAATCTTCTTCTGGATCATCCAAATGCTCTCAAGCAAACTTCAGACGGGCCTGGACATGTACTGGCTTATGCAGGGGGACACGTCTGGCACTGCAGGATTTGAGTCCCTGGTCCCAGCTCTCTGCAGGTCATTCACTAGGTCCCCCTGTGTGGTTCTGGGATTTTTGCTCACCGTTCTTGTGATCATTTTGACCCCACGGGGTGAGTTCTTGCGTGGAGCCCCAGATCGAGGGAGATTATCAGTGGTCTTGTATGTCTTCCATTTCCTAATAATTGCTCCCACAGTTGTTTTCTTCAAACCAAGCTGCTTCCTACCTATTGCAGATTCAGACTTCCCAGCCAGGTGCAGGTCTACAATTTTGTTTCTGCTGTCCTTTGACAGCTCTTTGGTCTTGGCCATAGTGGAGTTTGGAGTGTGACTGTTTGAGGTTGTGGACAGGTGTCTTTTATACTGATAACAAGTTCAAACAGGTGCCATTAACACAGGTAACGAGTGGAGGACAGAGGAGCCTCTTAAAGAAGAAGTCTGTGAGAGCCAGAAATCTTGCTTGTTTGTAAGTGACCAAATTCTTATTTTCCACCATAATTTGCAAATAAATTAATTAAAAATCCTACAATGTGATTTTCTGGATTTCTTTCTCATTTCATCTGTCATAGTTGAAGTGTACCTATGATGAAAATTACAGGCCTCTCTCATGTTTTTAAGTGGGAGAACTTGCACAATTGGTGGCTGACTAAATACTTTTTTGCCCCAGTGTATATATAAACACCACATGGCTAAAAGTATGTGGACTGTGAGTGCTGTTATTCTAAAGTGGAAACGCCTAGGAGCAACAACAGCTCAGACTCGAAGTGGTAGGCGACACAAGCTCACAAAACGGGACCGCCGAGTGCTGAAGCACATAAAAATCGCCTGTACTTGATTGCAACACTCACTACTGAGTTCCAAACTGCCTCTGGAAGCAACATCAGCACATTAACTGTTCGTCAGGAGCTTCGTGAAATGGGTTTCCATGGCCAAGCAGCCACAAATAACCCTGAGATCACCATACTCAATGCCAAGCATCGGTTGGAGTAGTGTAAAGTTCGCCACCACTGGACTTTGGAGCATTGGAAACACGTTGTCTGGAGGAATGAATCACGCCTCACAATCTGGCAGTCCGACAGAAGAATCTGGGTTTGGTGGATGCCAGGAGAATGCTACCTGCCCCAATGCATAGTGCTTAATGCAACTTAAAGCTACAGCATACAATGACATATTAGATGATTCTGTGCTTCCAACTTTGTGGCAACAGTTTGGAGAAGGCTCTTCCCGACTTCTGCATGACAATACCCCTGTGCACAAAGTGAGGTCCATACAGAAATTATTTCTCAAAATCAGTATGGAAGAACTTGACTTGCCTGCACAAAGCGCTGACTTCAACCCCATCAAACATATACATCAAGTCAGCAAAAAAAGAAACGTCCTCTCACTGTCAACTGCGTTTATTGTCAGCAAACTTAACATGTGTAAATATTTGTATGAACATAAGATTCAACAACTGAGACAAACTGAACAAGTTCCACAGACATGTGACGAACAGAAATGGAATAATGTGTCTCTGAACAAAGGGAGGGGGTAAAAATCAAAGTAACAGTTAGTATCTGGTGTGGCCACCAGCTGCATTAAGTACTGCAGTGCATCTCCTCCTCATGGACTGCAACAGATTTGCATGTTCTTTCTGTGAAATGTTATCCCACTCTTCCAGCAAGGCACCTGCAAGTTCCCGGACATTTCTGGGGGGGATGGCCCTAGCCCTCACCCTATGATCCGACAGGTCCCAGATGTGCTCAATTGGATTGAGATCCGGGCTCTTCGCTGGCCATGCCAGAACACTGACATTTCTGTGTTGCAGGAAAACACACACAGAACGAGCAATGTGGCTGGGGGCATTGTCATGCTGGAGGGTCATGTCAGGATGAGCCTGCAGGAAGGGTAGCACATGAGGGAGGAGGATGTCTTCCCTGTAACGCACAACGTTGAGATTGCCTGCAATGACAACAAGCTCAGTCTGATGATGCTGTGACACACCGTCCCAGACCATGACGGACCCTACACCTCCAAATCGATCCCGCTCCAGAGTACAGGCCTTGGTGTAACGCTCATTCCTTTGACGATAAACGCGAGTCCAACCATCACCCCTGGTGAGACAAAACCACGACTCGTCAGTGAAGAGCACTTCTTTCTGGTCCTGTCTGGTCCATCGATGGTGGGTTTGTGCACATAGGCCAACCAATCAGCATATGTGGGAACTCCTTCAAGGCCGTTGGAACAGCATTCCAGGTGAAGCTGGTTGAGAAAATGGCAAGATTGTCCAAAGCTGTTATCGAGTTTGAAGAATATAAAATATATTTTGATTCGTTTGACACTTTTTTGGTTACTACATGATTCCATATATGTTATTTCATAGGTTTGATGTCTTCACTATTATTCTACAATGTAGAAAATAGTACAAATAAAGAAAAACACTTGAATGAGTTGGTGTGTCCAAAATTTTGACTGGTACTGTATATATATATATATATATATATATATATATATATATATATATATATATATATATATATATATATATATATATATATATAAATAATTATAATACATATAATATATATTATTCTTTATTGTGTCCCTTTTGGGAATTGTGTCTTCCATCTCAAACTCAACAGCACAACATGACCACATAGAGTGCATAAATACATACAACAATGTAAGTCACAAGCAATATTACATTGTTATATGTTTTTATGCATCACATGTCCAGAATTCTAAATGTGAATTTTATAATATACATCCACAGTATTCATCCCAATGCAGTAGGCTCATTGGTAACTTTGACTACATATCCATAGCACAATTACTACACATCTTTAAGCATTTCATGAACGTGTTATAACAGGTCCTAACCCCATTACGTTAATGAAACATATCCATAGCATATCTATTACGCATTCATGTAATGCTATGCAAGACCTCATATTTAGGTATCTTAGTAGTTGCATCATTACAATGACAGTGTAGTGGCTTCATTATGGCGGTTCTCAAAAGTATACTTCTGCCATACCAGTGTTAGTGAAGAATGCCGAAAGGCCAAACCACATTTAGAAAATTATGCTGATACATAGCCTGTACCAGCTCCATTTCCCCCACTGGCAGTTATAGACCCATGACCTACTTTCTTTTTCTTCTCACCTTGTTAATGATACATGAAGATTCCCACAGGGTTGAATCCTCATGGTACATTTGACCTTTTTTATTTGATTTAACCTTTATTTAACTAGGCAGGTCAGTTAGATCCAATTCTTATTTACAATGACGGCCTTCGCCAAACCCTGACGACGCTGGGCTAATTGTGTGCGGCCCTTTGGGACTCTCAATCACAGCCGGATGTGATACTGCCTGGATTCGAACCATGGACTGTAGTGATGCCTCTTACGCTGAGATGCAGTGCATTAGACCGCCACTCGAGAGCCCATTAACTCATTAACTAAGTTCAATGTCCACGCCCCCGCTGAAATATAATTAGCATAATACAAAATCCTGACATTTTATCTAGAGATATATATATATTTTGCATTGGATACTTCTCAATCCACCGCATCCATCTCTGTCGCACTTCTGCATCTGCAGTGAAAGGTGACAGAGCTGTAGTGCTGTTTGTCAGACCATGAGACATCACAAAAATCGGTCTTCTCACAAAATCATCCGTAGCGTCCGAACAGTTTGGTCTAGAAACTATTATGACCCCTCTATGGAAAGATGAGACTCTCGCGAACATGATGGTGTTCATTCTACCAATGGGTGCTCTTCTTTGCATGGATTGGAAAACCTTCCTGGTCTTTGTGGTTGAATCTGTGTTTGAAATGCACTGCTTGACTAAGGGACATTATATATAATGGATTGTATGTGTGGGGTACAGAGATGAGGTCGGCATTAAAAAATCATGGTAAACGCTATATTTGTTTACAATAAGTCCATGCAACTTACTATGTGATTTCTTAAGCATATTTTCACTCCTGAACTCATTTAGGCTTGCTATAACGAAGGGGATGAATCCTTACTGACTCAAGACATTTCAGCTTTTCACTTTTAATTAGTAAAAAAAAAACATAATTCCATTTTGACATTATGGGATATTGTGTGTAGGCCAGTAACCAATTTTTTTTTTTTAAATGTCATCAATTTTAAATTCAGGCTATATCGGCAAGGAAGAATGTTTTCGGCCTACCAGTTACAGTACTCTTTTAATCGAACAATATTATGCTTGTCTTTATAAAAATATTCTGATTGAGAATTCACGACTTAGCCTCCTTCTGTATGCCTTCAGAAAATAATTGAAAAAAGTTAGAAAGTTGTATCAAACCTGAATAGCGAGTTGCACACAGTACATTTGTCCGTGGCAATTATATCAGACCCAGATCCGAGACAAATGTCAGAATTGAGGACCCGCACGGGTCCCAGGTCGAATCTCAGAATTGAATACATTTAATGTACATATCTAACTCAAATACCTTGAACGTCTGCACATCGACTCTATACTGGTACCCCATGTATATAGCCAAGTTATCATTTCTCATTGTGTATTTATTATTACTTCATTATTTTGTGTTGTACTTTTCTATTATTTCTCTACTTTCTTTCTCTCTGCATTGTTGAGAAGGGCCCGTAAGTAAGCATTTCACCTTTAGTCTACACCTGTTGTTTACGAAGCATGTGACTAATAAAATTGTATTTGAATTCTGGCCATCCTACAAGGGTAAAAACTACAATAACTTTTGAACGGATTATGATGGAGACATGAGGTTTGGACCATTGGTTTTCTTAGAAGATTCCAATTAAATTCCCCATTTTAGACTCACAGCTAGCAATAATTATTGTAATGAGTAAAACGTACTAACACAGGCTGGTAAAGCTAGCTAGCATTTCCCCTTATTCACTAATGTAACTTTAGTTAGCTAAGTTAGCTAAACCCATGGCGCAGGGTCAATATGTTTTACCACTCAGTCAATAAACGTTACGAAAAAGTTGCGATAAAACTCATTCACATTTAGTTAACAACGGCAGCTATTTTATTATTTGCATTGTACTTTTGCACATCGCAAACCTTTTTAATAAATGACAAATTAAGAGGCCGACAGAAACCAGTTGAGTTCATTTTGACTGCAGACAAAGATTTATTATATTGACAAAATGACCGCATTAACAATGGAAATACATCTCCTCAATGAATGAAGGCAAGTGAGTTCAGGTGGGACCATTGTAGCCAATGAGAAGGCAGATATTTATTTTAACAAAAGGCACAAGTAAGTAGTTTTTCCTCAAAGTTGCCATAATGTAATGTGCATCGACTTATATCAGTACTTTTGTAACAGTCTAAACATTATGAAACTTCTATACAACCAAATAAGCATAATTTAACTTGAAACTCTTTCATAGACTTCCATACAAAAAAGGCCTTATCACACACGGACAGATTTTGGGCGGAGGAAATCCTCTCACCACGCCTCTTCCTCTCTTCCTGTCACACCACATTCCTAACCCGGAGGAATACTGGGACCTACAGGTGGGTTTTTCGAAGACTCGTGCCACGTCCCTGTCCCCTCATCACCCATGGGACTGTACTATCAACCAACTGCCTGGTTCTACCCTCCCGCGGGGCACATCTGCCCTCTCTCGCAAGCAGCGACCAAACCATGGAGGTCTACATCCAGGAGGCGCTGGCCCAAGGATTCCTCCACCCGTCCACCTCCTTCAAATTATTTTTCATGAAGAAGGACTGATGTCTCCGCCCCTGTATTGACTACCAGACACTGAATAAGGCAACTGTTAAATGCAGTTATCCCTGCCTCTCATACCCACTGTGATCGAACAGATGCACGTTGCTCAGTACTTTACCAAATTGGATTTACGCAATGCCTACAATGCCTGCGCATCAGAAAGGGGATTAATGGAATACTGCCTTCAGCACCAGCACTGCGAATACAGGGTAATGCCCTACGGCTTTACAAATGCACCCTTCATTTTTCAATCCTTCATTAACAAGATGTTTAGAGACATGTTGAGTCACTGTGTAGTGGTGTACATAGACGACATCTTGGTGTACTGCACTACAGGCGAGCAACATGTCTCATGTCAGGTTCGTTTTGGAGAGGCTGATAGGGCATCACCTCTACGCCAAGGCGGAGAAGTGCCTTTTCTTCCAGCAGACGGTCTCCATCGGATATCCACTGTGGGAGTGGAGATGGAAGAGCAGAGGGTCAGTGCAGTACAGTTGTGGCCAGTTCCATCCAAAATAAAGTCGGTGCAGCACTTCCTAGGTTTTGCCAACTATTTCAGGTGCTTCATTAGGGGTCTCAGCACAGGGGTCGGCCCTCTCACCTACCTCCTGAAGGGAGGTCTTAGACAGCTGTGTTTGACTGAGGCCAACAAAGCCTTCCGTGCGCTCAAGGAATGTTTTACAAATGCACCTGTTCTGCCTCATCACCCATCTATGCCCTTCATCGAGGCGGTGGTCACCTCCTAGGTTGGAGTAGGGGGTGTTTTGACAGACCACCGGAACCTAGAGTAAATTCGAGTAGCAAAGAGGCTGAATCCGCGTCAGGTCAGGTGGGTTGTCCCGGGTGCATGACACAGTGGATCGGAGGGAGAAAGTGACACCAATTCTTCCCCTGTCCCGTATTGTGGCTCCTGTCGTGTAGAATGTGAACGCTGACATCCATTGAGCTACGACATGGGAGGCCTCACCGACCCACAGTCCCGAGGGGCGTACCTACGTGCCCTCTGATATGGGGGACCGTCTCCTCACCTGGGCACACACAACATCTGTGTCAGGGCGCCCAGGTATAGCCCTTACTATTGACTCTCTCCGCCAAGTACTGGTGACCTACCTTGGCCCAGAATGCCCGGGTTTACGTTTCTTCCTGCTATACCTGAGCACAGAGCAAGACACTGAGACTACACCCCTATGGCAAACTCCACCCGCTCCCGGTTATACAACATCCCTGGTCCCATTTCTCTGTGGACTTTGTCATAGACCTTTGCCCCTTTGAGGGGCACACCATCATCCTGGTCGTTGTGGACCGGTCTTCCAAAGCTGGTCGTTTGATTCCTCTGCCTGACCTCCCTACGGCCATGCAGACCATAGAGTCTCTCTTCTCTCACGTCTTCCGGCACAACGGGATCCCGGAGAACATCGTGTCTGACCGTGGTCCTCAGTTCACCTCCCGTGTCTGGAAGGCCTTCCCCACCTCCAGGTACCGTCCCCAATTTAATGGGCAGGTGGAAAGGGTCAATCTAGAACTGGGTATGTACCTCCGTAGTTACTGTCAGGACCGCCCGTGGGAGTGGGCTGAATTTCTGCCTTGGGCAGAATATGCACAAAACTCCCTCCGTCACTCCTCCACTAACCTCACACCCTTTCAGTGTGTTCTAGGCTATCAGCCGGCCCTGGCACCCTGACACCGGATCGTCCCCCGCAGGAGCCTCGATCTGACTCCAGCACTGCCGAGGAGGTATGGAATGCAGTGCACACCCGTCTCCAGAAGCCTCACGTCTTTCACCCCGGTGACAGGGTCTGGCTTTCTACGAAGGACCTGCCCCAGCCCTGCCGGAAGCTGAGCCCGCGGTTTGTGGGGCCATTCAAAGTCCTGAGGAGAGTCAATGAGGTGGCGTACAGATTACAGCTCCCCGTCAACTACTGTATCTCACCCTCATTTCATGCATCTCTCCTCAGGCATTTCCTGCATCTCTCCCCACAACGCACCTCCCCCTCCCTTGGACATCGAGGGGGCCCTGGCGTACTCTGTCCGCAGCCTATTGGACTCACAGCATTGTGGGGGGTCTCTTGAGTACCTGGTCGACTGGGAGTGGTACGGTCCCGAAGAGCAGTGCTCCCCTCGTGTTCATTACAAGCCCAGCGTACTTCTGACTTCTTATTAGCTATTTATGCACAAACATGTACTTTCAGTCATTAAAACCTGTTGACGCCTTGGGTTCCCCTACAGGAACTACACCCCCCGTTCAACTCAAACGGTGGCGCAGGGAATGCAAAAATATTCTTAGAAATATTTAACCTCCACACATTAACAAGTCCAATACCTCAAATGAAAGATAAACACCTTGTTCATCTACCCAGCGTGTCAGATTTTTAAAATGTTTTACGGCGAAAACACAGCATATATATATATATATATATATATGTTAGACCACCACCAAAACAAAGACAAAACGTAGCCGGATTAAAAGACAAATCATTCACTAACCTTTTGAAAATCTTCATCAGATGACAGTAATATGACATGTTACACAGTACATTTATGTTTTGTTCGATAATATGCATTTTATATCCATAAATCTCGGTTGACATTGACGCCATGTTCAGAAAGTGCTCAAAAATGTCCGGAGAAATTATATAAAGCTCCGCCAGATAACGCCAGATAACAGAAATACTCATCATAAACTTTGACTAAAGATACATGTTCTACATATAGTAAGAAAGATACACTTGTTCTTAATGCAACCGCTGTGTCACATTTTTTTTAACGTTACGGAATTAGTTTACTATGCAATAATCTGAGACAGCGCTCAGACGGTAACAATATTTCTCCGCTATGTTGGAGTCAACAGAAATACAAAATTACAACATAAATATTCCTTTACCTTTGATGGTCTTCGATCAGAATGTAGTGGAAGGAGTCATACTTACCCAATACACAGACATAATTCAAACGGTTTTAGAAGCTTCAGAGTGTTTTCTATCCCAAAATAATGATAATATGCATATATTAGCAATTTAGGACAGATTTTTATGCAGTTTACTATGGGCACGCAATTCATCCAATGGGGGCAGTGGGGACGAATGTGAAACCAGCCATATGGAAGCAAAGTGAAAATGATATCTACATGGCATGTATTGCGACCCCTTTTCCACAGTGAAGTAGGATATTAATAGCTGTTGCCGTTATTCAGAATTCTAATTGTGTGCCCTCATAATTTGTGTGGGTGAAATTTGGAAAAACCTTCTGTCGGGCTTAACCTGACGAGTTGATGGGATGCGCTTTAGAATGTATTGATTTATATGCCTGGGATTTTCTCCGTTTTATTTTACAATTTGTATCATGTTAAATATTATCCACTATCAGGAGCCACCATCAGTAATACTAACATACTTGCATTTTTTTGTTTTGCGTCATTCCATTCCGTTGACCTTTCTTTTCTCTGTCACGTCTTTGTAAATTGTTCCGGACGGTCACTAGCATTACTGGATCATAATTAGGCTAACGTTGTGCAATAATTTGAGACATGTAGCCATATTTGAATCATTATGGAACTCAGACCAAATCAGGAGCTTGGCACACGGATCCCGACGACTGGACTGTTGTCCAACAGTTCAATGATTAGTGAGAACTATTTATAGGATTATTGTTTAATTAACCCCAATTAGACTTTTTCTTCTACCTTCCAATATTTCATGGATTGAACGTGAATATGACAGCTTTCAAAATACAGTATTTTGTGCGTAAAGGCTCTCCAAACAGTAGCTTCCTTAATAATGCGGTTGGGGCCTTAAATGCTGGTAGATGTGTAATGAATGCGTTATGAATATGTAGTCAAAGTAAATATTTACCGAATAATTGAATTTGTCTCACCTTTAAGATCCGAAACAGATTGTTTTCTATCTAGTAACTAGAAGTTCTCAAAGTTTTCAGCCAGTAAACTAATTTGCGTGAACTGCCCCAGTTCTCTATCCAATGCATCCCGTCAATTGGTATCAGCTGGTGTTGACACTAAGACAGGATGAAAGTTTCACTTTGTTACTCACAGCCTAAGTGGAGCAGAAAATGGCTGAGCCTGAGGAATAGGAAAACAAAGGGGCTGCATAATGACAGAGCAAAACAAATTGCCACCGCTCACGGAAGGAGCATATACCAACCGAGTGGATCTGTGACAGAGACGGAGAGGTGTATCCCCACTTCGCATCATTTGATGACATATGACGGATTGAGGTGACATCTTGTTTAATTATTTTTTTTAAATGACAAACTCTCGTCACTTTGATGCATCATTCAGATGTCACGGCACCGACGAAGTGCCCCTATAAAAGTATCATAGTCACATTGAAATAAAACAGAGAAGATTAAGTTTTTTTTTTTTTTTTTGCTGCAGTTGCCATAGCTCAGGTGGAGTACAGCTATCAGCATCAATGTCAAATTAGAGATATAATAGAGATTGAGTTTGAGAGTAAAGGTTTTACTACTGTAATTTATTTTACAATTCAGATTGAGACATTCATTGCACCACTGTCTGGCAAGTTTGAAACCCTTGCTCTAAGAGACTGATAATACATTCTCAAACCGTGCATTAGACCTTTTCATAATATTTCCATCTCTCAAATTTGACCTTCAAAGTTTTGGCACTCCATTGCATTGAGACAAATGGCAGTGCCAATAACGTCTAGCCCATCCCCTCAGACTGACATCACACTATGGTCCAATAATGCAGATCATTTCAAGTAACAACTAGCATGGGCTCCCTCAGCTGCAGTAAATAACTGTAGTAAAACTGTCTCAATCTTTGTGAACTGGACTGAATCTGTATAATGACACTTCTCTCCAGAGATCTGTCATGGTGAAGGATAGGGGCCCAAAGTCAGGAAAAACTGATGATCTTAAACGTGAATATTACAATGGGAGAAACATTCACTATTATAATAATAATTAGATGGTTCCTATTTCACACATGTACAAGTGTGTATTAGCCGCATGTGTTTTTTGCATATCCCAACTCCCCCCTGAGAAACCTTGGGGAAAGTGGGGTCACGACAGGAGTTGATGGCTCATCAGGGTCTACCGTGTTTGTGACCCTTGTCCGGGCCAGAATGGCCCATAGCGGCATCCTGTTTCTGTAGCGTGAGGTGTACAAGTACACCCCCTGGACAGGACCCATGTTGAAGGCCAATAGAATGTCTGGTAGGGAGCACTGTATCCCACATCATCACATAGCTAATGTGTCCATTAGCTATGTGTTGCTTTGGGATGTGGGATACAGGCATAAATCATCTCAGCTATTAGTCACGCTGAGCTCTTCCTGTAGTGGCTGTGTTATCCTGCTTGTTTCCAACCAATGGAATCTGTCCCAGGTATTAATTCAGTTTTTTTCTCATACCTGCTGTTTGCAAGCTCACAGTCTGACACTGGTCTAGTGAACGTGATCGCTTGATGTGGTCGTCTGGAATGAATGAGAAGAGACACTCCCACCCTCCCTGTGCGCTTTACGTCATTGTTGCAGTGTTTCACTCAGTACCTTTCTCTAGGCGGATGGGGTGTCCAATTGGATTTGCACATCATTCAGGGAACGGGGAAGACTATATTTGAACTTAATAAAGCCGCAATACACCAGAAATAAGGCTCCTCGTGAAGGTCTGAAGTTGTAATTGGGTGTAAAGGTAAAGGCATTAGGTATAAGCTTTTTCAGGCCACTTTTCTCTCTGTAATTGATTATGGTGACTTGTTGTATATGCATGCAACCTCCTCCATCTTACAGAGACTGGACTCTGTTTATCATGCATCCTTACACTTTATTACAAATACCAAGTCGCTCCCCCACCATTGCACATTGTGCCAAATGGTAGGTTTGACCTCACTTTATATGTGAAGAAAGATACATTTGTATGTGTTCATCTACAAAGCCCTTTTGGGTAAACATCCTCTTTACCTCTGTAGTCTGGTCTCCTTCACCACCAGCAGTTACCATACCCAGTCTGCTAGGTGGTTGCTACTTAAAGTCCCCAGGACATTCACAGTATTAGGAAAGACTGCCTTCTCTCCTTGTGCACCAGACACATAGAATAATCTCCAATCCATGCTACATCTAGATGTGTTAGTGCCACTGAAATTAATTTCAAATATTGATGGGAGACTCTGTTACAGAGGAGTGTAAATGCTTTTTTTAAGGCTGGATCATGTTGTTGTATTGTTGTATGTTTTAATGATGTAATGTATTGATTGTTGCTGCCTTCTTGGGCAGGTCTCCCTTGAAAAAAAAGGCTTTTCCTGGTTAAATAAAGGTTAAATAAAAATAAAACAAGTTACACCCTCTAAAGTTACACCCTCTAAAGGCCATAGCTGTTTATAAAGTATTTTTTTAATTGATCCCAACCTTGGCCTCAGAGCCTTTTACAATAACCCAGAGTGCTGATGGCAGCAGATTCCTTTTTGTTTAACGACATCCCCATGGAGATGGCTAGGCCTAAGAATATGCTCCGAAAGACATACTAAACACACTAATGGGCTGTCCGTAACAAAGGCTTTGGTGTATCTTGGGGGGGGGGGGGGGGGGGGGTGTCTCTGATTTTATAACTTCACTATCCATGACTAGAGTATGGAAATGTGTGCATTTTGTGGCCCCTTTGCCCTGGTTATGAGGTGTTATGAATGTCTTTAAAACCTCAAGTGACTCAATAATTCCCAATTCCTGCATGGGAATAGGCAATGGTTTGGCACTATGCAGGATTATAGTATTGTTTGGAAAGAACAGGGGACACCAAAATGTCACTTTTTCCAACTTGAAATATTAAGCATCTTCTATAACTAAGGTTAATTTGATCATGAACATTTGCCTGTGCTAACAATGTTCCTTTATTGAAATGAACTAATAAGGATGACAAGCTCTTGTATTTTAATGTCAAGTGACGTTTGGGTTTAATCTGCTGCCTAATTTGGAGCTAATAGCATCTTCATTCCTTATATGATAACTCACATACTACTAATGAAAAAAACAATTTGAATTGCTGATTGAGCATATTTAATTTCTGACATCCATCTTAATGTAGATTATTCATCGAAATGTAATAGCGGGGAGGGGTCGTCCTAAATAGGGGAGAGTTGTCAAACTTATTTGTTTCGCTTTAGGGAGGGTTGTGTGTTTTTTTATTGGGCACAGGGGAGGGTAGTGCATTTTTTCCCTGGTTTACATTCTCTCTTCTGCTTGTATTGTCACTATAAACAATGGCTGGACTTACTTTTGATGTTACCCTAATAAAGTTGAGAAACTATTGTGAAGGTTTGGTATGGTGTGGCTATTATTAAGCTCCTGCAGGCTTATGATATGAATGCAGTGCGCCACAGTGCTGCAACTGACTCTGACAGTTGAACTTGAGGTGAGGAAGAATGTTTTAGGGCTACCCGAGTTCAAATCAAATAACATTTTATTTGTTACTTGAGCCGAATAGACCTTACCGTGAAATGCTTACTTACAAGCCCTTAACCAACAATGCAATTTAAGAAAACATTTACTAAATAAACTCAAGTTAAAAAAATAAGAAGAATAAAAAATCAAAAATGTAATCAAAAAAGTAACAATAAAAAATTACAATATATGGAGAAGAAAATAAAATAGAAACAGAATAAAATAACAATGTGTAACGGATCTCTTCTTCGTCTGACGCCGAGTATGAATTATCGGACCAATACGCAGCGTAGTAAGTGTCCATGTTAATTTATTAACTGAACACACAAAAACAAAATAACGAAGTGAATGGAAGAAATGAAACAGTTCCACAAACAAGAGTGGATAAACAGGCTACCTAAGTATGGTTCTCAATCAGAGACAACGATTGACAGCTGCCTCTGATTGGGAACCATACCATGCCAAACACATAGAAATACCAATCATAGAACAAAAACATAGAATGCCCACCCCAACTCACGCCCTGACCAACCTAAAATAGAAACATACAAAAGGAACTAAGGTCAGGACGTGACATAATGAGGCTATATACAGGGGGTACCGAGATAATGGGCGGGGATATTGTAAATAGCCTGGGTGGCATTTTGATTAATTGTTCAGCAGTCTTATTGTTTGGAGCTATGAGCTGTTAAGGAGCCTTTTGGACCTAGACTTGGTGCTCCGGTAAAGCTTGCCGTGTGGTAGCAGAGAGAACAGTCCACGACTTGGGTGACTGGAATCTTTCAAAAAATGTTGGGCCTTCCTCTGACACCGCCTGGTATATAGGTCCTGGATAGCAGGAAGCTTGGCCCCAGTGATGTACTGGGCTATACGCATTACCCTCTGTAGAGCCTTATGGTCAGATACCGACCAGTTGCCATACCAGGCCATACCAGGCGATGATGCAGCCAGTTAGGATGCTCTCGATGGTACAGCTGTATAACTTTTTGAGGATCTGGGGACCCATACCAAATATTTTCAGTCTCCTGAGGGGGAAAGGGCATTGTCATGCCCTCTTCGCAGCTTTCTTGGCGTGTTTGGACCATGATAGGTTGTTGGTGATGTGGACACCAAGGATCTTGAAACTCTCAACAGGCTCCACTACAGTCCGGTCGATGTGAAGGGGGGCGTTTACAGTCCTCCTTTTCCTGTAGTCCACAATCATCTCCTTTGTCTTGCTCACATTGAGGGAGAGATTGTTATCCTGGCACCTCACAGCCAGGCATCTTATTTCCTCCCTACAGGTCTCATTGTTGTCAGTGATCAGGCCTACCAAAGTTGTGTCGTCAGCAAACTTAATGATGGTGTTGGAGTCGTGCTTGGCCATGCAGTCGTGGGTGAACAGGGAGTAAAGGAGGGGACTGAGCACGCAACCCTGAGGGTTGAGGATCAGCGTGGCAGATGTGTGGTTGCCTACCATTACCACCTGGGGGTGGCCGTCAGAAAGTCCAGGATCCAGTTGCAGAGGGAGGTGTTTAGTCCCAGGGTCCTTAGCTTAGTGATGAGCTTTGTGGGCACTATGGTGTTGAATGCTGAGCTGTAGTCAATGAATAGCATTCTCACATAGATGTTCCTTTTGTCCAGGTAGCAAAGGGCAGTGTGGAGTGCAATTGAGATTGCATCATCGGTGGATCTGTTGGGGCAGTACGTGAATTGGAGTGGGTCTCGGGTATCCGTGAGGATGCTGTTGATGTGAGCCATGACCAGCCTTTCAAAGCACTTCATGGCTATTGACGTGAGTGCTATGGGGCAGTAGTCATTTAGGCAGGTTTACCTTCAATTTCTTGGGCACAGGAATTTTGGTGGTCTGCTTGAAACACATAGGTATTACAGACTTGGTCAGAAAATGTCAGTGAAGACACTTGCCAGTTGGTCTGGAAATGCTCTGAGTACATGTCCTGGTAATCCGTCTGGCCCAGTAGCCTTGTGAATGTTGACCTGTGTAAAGATCTTGCTCACATCAGCTGCGGAGAGCATGATCACACAGTCGTCCGGAACAGCTGGTGCTTTCATGCATGCTTCAGTGCTGCTTGCCTCGAAGCGAGCATAAAAGACATTTAGCGTGTCTGGTAGTCTCGCTTCACTGGGCAGCTTGCGGCTTTCCCTTTGTGTACTGTGATAGTTTGCAAGCCCTGCCACACCCAACGAGTGTCAGAGCTGGTGTATTAGGATTCAATCTTAGTCCTGTATTGATTCTTTGCATGTTTGATGGTTCGTCTGAGGGCATAGTGGTATTTCTTATAAGTGTCCGGATTAGTGTCCCGCTCCTTGAAAGCGGCAGCTCTCGCCTTTAGCTCAGTGAGGATGTTGCCTGTAATCCATGGCTTCTGGTTGTGATATGTACATACGGTCAATGTGGGGACAAGGTCATCGATGCACTTATTGATGAAGCCGGTGACAGAGGTGGTATGGTATGCTCCTCAATGCCATTGGATTTAATTATACATTTGCAAACATTTCTAAACAGCTGTTTTTGTTTTGTCATTATAGGGTATTGTGTGTAGATTGATGAGGGGGGAAACAATTTCATCCATTTTAGAATAAGGCTGTAGCATAACAAAATGGGGAAAAGGTTGAAGGGTCTGAATACTTTCCTGAATGCACTGTATATACACTATAAATATATATATATATATTTATTAAAATATTAATACCATACAGTGGACACCTAAGCCTATAGGCCTATGCATGCAATGCCCTGATACTGTACATTTAGTGATCAAATCTCTGACAGTTGAACAGTGAGGGGGACAACTATTGTTTTAGGAAAGTTGTGTGGTGCATTGGGACAGAAACCTGTTGGTGGAAAATGTACTGCATGGATTTTATATAATTATAAATATGGCATCAAAATGTTGAAAATCTGATTTCCCCTTGCTGATCATTATCTGCAGCCGGCTCTGATCGTACTGTAATGAACCAGGCTGGGAGAGTAGTGAGCTCGTCTGTGGTGGTCGGCTAACCCTCAACCTTCTGGACCATAGCCCTGCATGCTGACATGGCAAAGTCAATATCCACGTTTATAAACAGGGTCTCTACAGTTACCTCTATGTGTGGTCGTAAATATTATTTTGAGTTCATGCTATGAGAGGACGGTGTTCAATGTATTTTACAGTACAAGGGGAAGGTAATGGGAAAACGTGTAACATTGGAGAGGGAGGGGGGCGCATTTTTTTAAATAACACCTTGAGTTGGACCAGCCCCTCCCCCCCAATATATTTTGATCTGTCCCTAAGGAAACTGTAAGTAGCGCACAGGAAGTTACACGTTGACATCAATATGAACTGTCCCTTTCTCCTTGGTAAATCCATTCACAAAGACCATCCTCTTTTCCCATTATTCCTTGGAACAAACTTGGAAAGAGGTTTCTTCAATGACATTTCCCCTGTTGCTCGCCCTCTGTTGTTCAATTAATAAACGACTACATTATTGATGATCCCCAGGACCATTAATTATTCAAATGTGCCTGTGGTTGAAAGCTGTGCTTTAGATAATGTGGGTGATGTATCGTCAGAAAAGAAGACCTCCTCCTTAATTGTGGTGATTATAATTGGGCTGTCGTGGTTCCTCTTGGCACCAGTGGACTCAGGTGTGTCTTATTACTTCATAACTGTATCCTTGTTAAAATAGGTGTGTTTTCTGTGGTCCTTTGCAGAAGCTTGAATTGTGTTTAGTGTTTGTTGGTTTTTCAAGTGTACTGTAATCACGCGGCTACCATATCTCAGTAAAGTATCATGTTTTTCCTTAACCACTGATTCCTCATCTGGTCTCGTCTCTGCACCTGGGTCCAACCTTACCACGTCACATGGGCACCTACTGATTTACCTCCCCTCCCAGTTTGTGATGTCAGAGGACCTGATGTCCTTAATGGGAGAGAATAAATAGCTGCAGATCTGTTTTGAGCCAGAGAAAAGGTGTGAGAGGAGAAAACGCATCTCACCACACAGAATCATGGCTATGCAGTGACATGAATATATGAATGAAGGTTTAATTCTAGAACAGTTAATGTCCCAGAACTGTCTGGTAGAAACATATGTCAAATTTGGCTTAGATTTACATTTCAGCCATTTAGCTGAAACATGTTTAAAACATGTTTTTGATCATCAATCTACACACAATACCACATAATGACAACGTGAAAACAGGTTTATAGACATTTTTGCACGTTTATTAAAAAACAGAAATACCTTATTTATATAATAATTCAGGACCCTACGCGATGAGACTTGAAATTGAGTTTAGGTGCATCCTGTTTCCATTGATCATCCTTGAGATGTTTATACAACTTGATTGGAGTCCACCTGTGGTAAATTCAATTGATTGGACATGATTTGGTAATACATACATCTGTCTATATAAGGTGCATGTCAGTGCACGTCAGTGCATGTCAGAGCAAAAACCAAACAATGAGGTTGAAGTAATTGTCCGTAGAGCTCCGAGAATGTGTCAAGGCACAGATCTGGGGAAGGGTACCAAATAAATTCTGCAGCATTGAAGGTCCCCAAGAACACAGTGGCCTCCATCTTCTTAAACGGAAGAAGTTTGCAACCACAAAGACTCTTCCTAGAGCTAGCTGCCCGGCAAAGCTGAGCAATCGAGGTAGAAGGGCCTTGGTCAGGGAGGCGACCAAGAACCCGATCGTCACTCTGACAGAGCTCCAGAGTTCCTCGGTGGAGATGGGAAAACCTTCCAGAAGGACAACCATCTCTGCAGCACTCCATCTCCTTTTTATGACACTGTGACCACATTTCATCCCAAATGTAAACCGAGTCAGAATAAATGCCTTAAATACTTTTAGTCCCACAGTTTGTTGGCCGGAAGCTAGGGTCTGTATTTTCAGGTTATTCGATTTTTGTCACCAAACTGCATTACAGTATGCATCAGGCTGCATCAGGCTCTAGCAGATTTGACAGGTAATTAGATTGGGGTGCCACCAAGGCAACAATGCATGTTTACTCTCTTATGACACATCGGGCCCCACTGCCAAAGCAGAAAAAAAACTCAATCTTTCATTCGCAGAGGCTGAAAAATCAACCCAGGACACACAAAAACAACACTTAAACACCATGGAAGGAGCCAAGGAAAGATTTGAGGGTCTTGGATATATCAGGCTGTGTACAGTGCAATTTGTCATGACCCTCTTTGAGTTGAAACACAGTCCTTTGATTGCTTCAGGCTCTGTAACATGAGCTTTCAATTGGTCTCTTTCAGACCAATTCTCCAAGTGGGGTTCAGTCATCTATATTTTTAAAAGATTGTTCGTGGAGGTGCAACGCAAGATTGCGACAAGCTCAGAAAATGATCTGAATTACACATTTCTACCCTCATCTCTGCCTTGGGAGAGATGTGGCATCTTTGGACCTTCTCTATCACACAAGTAAACACACCGTCGGTGTGCTTTCACCGTCATGTCAAAGAATATTTTGGAATTCATCAAGATCTTCATCAAGGTTAGAGTCCAATCTGAAACTATACAAGGTATGTTTTCATCCTCAAACAAGTAGATGGTGGATGAATAAACCGAATCTTAGCATAGATAACTGCCGCGAAACGTATTTTCTCCGTTTCTATTCAAGAAGATAGGATACATTAGGTTTTACTGTTACAAGATTACCTCCCCTTCTGGTGTGATTTTGCTAAAAACTCTTGACCGTGCATTTTCACTAATTCATGTCTACATTTTAATGAAAGAAGAGAAGCCATCTTAAACTGCAATGAAAACATAAAGGAAGAGCCATGAAGTCAGGCTTGTATAGGGTAGATAAAGTGAAACCAATTGACGGCAGCAGACATCTGCAAGTGAGTAAATAGTCTTCCCAGTCCCAATGAATGAGCCCAAGCACAGCAACAATTGGAGAAAATGTGCTTGGTCACAGCAAGCCATGAATGTTTACATGTGCACAGTATTCCAGATAATAGCCTATGTCCCACTTAAGGTCTTATTCGAGATGCACCTTT
The DNA here is from genome assembly GCF_021184085.1 of Oncorhynchus gorbuscha. Lineage (NCBI taxonomy): Eukaryota > Metazoa > Chordata > Actinopteri > Salmoniformes > Salmonidae > Oncorhynchus > Oncorhynchus gorbuscha. The sequence goes on from NC_060175.1 coordinate 57,240,799, forward strand.
GATATCCCGCACATGAGTATTCCTATACACATGAATAAACAGAATATTCCAAATGTAAGTATATGGGTTAAATGAAATAGTAACTGAAATAGTGACACTGACTGTAGACCTCTCACATGTCGAGTAATATAATATTAACTCCTGTAGAATTATGCATTTCTTGCAGTGAAATTATACAACAAATGTTAATTTTGTGTCGGGAACAAGGGAGGAGAAATTTGATTTATTTCCTTCAGCACCTCTTGAGAAAAAGTGAATGCGTGTGTAATGTGTTATCTTTGACACTGTTATGCAAGCAGACAGTATTTCCACCACATAAAATATGAGGCCAAGATGAACTGAACTCTTATCAGAAATGTGTTATGTCGTTTTCTCAGCCTTTCATTTCATTGAAACCGGAAAAACTGATGACATTTGGACATTTTGCACAGGACCAATCTTTCCACTGTTTTTGGAGTTATTGCATTTTGTACCCCGTCCCCAAACAAAACAGATAACTTTACTGGTGATAACTAGATTACTAATGCATTCATTCTATCGATGTAAGACATTCTGGTGAGTGCTACTTTATTTAGTCTTCTGGGGTTATGACAAAGTTATGACAAAGAAGCTGCATGAATCAAACTATAGTTGACAAATGACCTACTAAATATTGGAAATTATAAACAGAAACCTGTCTAAATTAGTGTTGAAAGTCGCCAAAAGTAAATTATAGTAAATTCATGAGAGGCTAAATTATTATGGAAATATTATGATGGCTCGAACTGAGCAGGTAGCCTACTTTTCTAAGTAATTTGTTTGACAATCAGATGAAAATATAACATATAATATGCATGATAACGTAAGATGGCGTCGGAGCAGAAGGCAGCCGTTTTACGTGCTCCCAACTGATTGTGTTTTTTTGTTCAATTATCTGTGTTGTTTTTAACTTCTTATTTTAATATAATGTTGCCGCTCCTATCTGTTATGACTGAAAATAACTTCTAGACATCAGGATTGCGACTATACACCACGGACTAGCAGAATCCTTTTTCTTCTTTCACGACTCTTACAAGCCCGAGACGAAGGATATACGGCTCCCTCGGGAACAGGCCCCGAGAGCGGGTTGCCTGCTAAGAAGTCGTAGGCGATCGAATAAACCCCCACTTCCCTCAATTCTGCTAGCAAGCATGCAATCTTTGGACAATAAAATGGACGAGTTATTGGAAAGATTAAACTACCAACAGGACATTAAAAACTGTAACATCTTATGCTTCACGGAGATGTGGCTGAATGATGACAAGATCAACATACTGGCTGGTAATACGATGTACTGGCAGGATAGAACAGTGGTGTCTGGTAAGACAAGGGGCGGCGGTCTATGTATTTTTGTAAACAACAGCTGGTGCATGATATCTAAGGAAGACTCGAGCTATTGCTCGCCTGAGGTAGAGTTGTTCATGATAAGCTGCAGAACACATTACCTACTAAGATAGTTTTCATCTACAGGGGGGGAAAAAAGTATTTAGTCAGCCACCAATTGTTTAAGTTCTCCCACTTAAAAGGATGAGATAGGCCTGTAATTTTCATCATAGGTACACTTCAACTATGACAGACAAAATGAGAAAAAATACAGAAAATCACATTGTAGGATTTGTAATGAATTTATTTGCAAATTATGGTGGAAAATACGTATTTGGTAAATAACAAAAGTTTATCTCAATACTTTGTTATATACCCTTTGTTGGCAATGACAGAGGTAAAATATTTTCTGTAAATCTTCACAAGGTTTTCACACACTGTTGCTGGTATTTTGGCCTATTCCTCCATACAGATCTCCTCTACAGCAATGATGTTTTGGGGCTGTTGCTGAGCAACACAGACTTTCAACTCCCTCCAAAGATTTCCTATGGGGTTAAGATCTGGAGACTGGCTAGGCCACTCTAGGACCTTGAAATGCTTCTTACGAAGCCACTCCTTCGTTGCCCGGGCGGTGTGCTTGGGATCATTGTCATGCTGAAAGACCCAGCCACGTTTCATCTTCAATGCCCTTGCTGATTGATGGAAGGAGGTTTTCACTCAAAATCTCACGATACATGGCCCCATTCATTCTTTCCTTTACACGGATCAGTCATCCTGGTCCCTTTGCAGAAAAACAGCCCCAGAGCATGATGTTTCCATCCCCATGCTTCACAGTAGGTATTGTGTTCTTTTGATGCAACTCAGCATTCTTTGTCCTCCAAACACGACGAGTTATATTTTGCTTTCATCTGACCATTTGACATTCTCCCAATCTTCTTCTGGATCATCCAAATGCTCTCTAGCAAACTTCAGATGGGCCTGGTGATGTACTGGCTTAAGCAGGGGGACACGTCTGGCACTGCAGGATTTGAGTCCCTGGCGGCGTAGTGTGTTACTGATGGTAGGCTTTGTTACTTTGGTCCCAGCTCTCTGCAGGTCATTCACTAGGTTCCCCCGTGTGGTTCTGGGATTTTTGCTCACCGTTCTTGTGATAATTTTGACCCCAAGGGGTGAGATCTTGCGTGGAGTCCCAGATCGAGGGAGATTATCAGTGGTCTTGTATGTCTTCCATTTCCTAATAATTGCTCCCACAGTTGATTTCTTCAAACCAAGCTGCTTACCTATTGCAGATTCAGTCTTCCCAGCCTGGTGCAGGTCTACAATTTTGTTTCTGGTGTCCTTTGACAGCTCTTTGGTCTTGGCCATAGTGGAGTTTGGAGTGTGACTGTTTGAAGTTGTGTACAGTTGTCTTTTATACTGATAACGAGTTCAAACAGGTGCCATTAATACAGGTAACGAGTGGAGGACAGAGGAGCCTCTTAAAGAAGAAGTTACAGGTCTGTGAGAGCCAGAAATCTTGCTTGTTTGTAGGTGACCAAATACTTATTTTCCACCATAATTTGCAAATAAATTCATTAAAAATCCTACAATGTGATTTTCTGGATTTTTCCCCCTCATTTTGTCTCTCATAGTTGAAGTGAAAATTACAGGCCTCTCTCATCTTTTTAAGTGGGAGAACCTGCACAATTGGTGGCTGACTAAATACTTTTTTTGCCCCACTGTATATTCTTTGTAGCTGTTTACATACCACCACAGTCAGAGGCTGGCACTAGGATAGCATTGAATGAGCTGTAATCCGCCATAAGCAAACAAGAAAATGCTCACCCAGAGGTGGCGCTCCTAGTAGCCAGGGACTTTGATGCAGGGAAACTTAAATCAGTTTTACCAAATTTATATCAGCATGTTAAACGTTCCACCAGAGGGAAAAGAACTCTGGACCACCTTTACTTAACACATAGAGATGCATACAAAGCTCTCCCTCGCCCTCCATTTGGCAAATCTGACCATGATTCCATCCTTCTGAATTCTGCTTACAAGCAACAAATTAAAGCAGGAAGTTTCAGATCAATAAAAAAGTGGTCAGATGAAGCAGGAAGCACCAGATCAATAACAAAGTGGTCAGATGAAGCAGATGCTAAGCTTCAGGACTGTTTTGCTAGCACAGACTGGAATATATTCCGGGATTCCTCCAATGGAATTGAGGAGTACACAATAAGTACACCGATGATGTCTTCCCCACAGTGACCGTACGTGCATACCCCAACCAGAAGCCATGGATTACAGGCAGCATCCGCACTGAGCTAAAGTCTAGAGCTGCCACTTTCAAGGAGCGTGACTTTAACCCGGAAGCTTATAAAAATTCCCGCTATCCCCTCCGATGAACCATCAAACATGCAAAGCGTTAATACGAGTTGTACTAAACCGGCTCTGATGCTCGTTGGATGTGGCAGGGCTTGCAAACCATTACAGACTACAAAGGGAAGCACAGCTGAGAGCTGCCCAGTGCCACAAGCCTACCGGACCAGCTAAACTACTTATATGCTTGCTTCGAGGCAAATAACACTGAAACATGCATGAGAGCACCAGCTCTACCGGAATACTGTGTGATTATCCTCTCCGCAGACGATGTGAGTAAGACCTTTAGACAGGTCAACATTCACAAGGCCGCAGGGCCAGATGGATTGCCAGGATGAGTACTGCGAGCATGCGCTGACCTACTAGCAAGTGTCTTCACTGACATGTTCAATCCCTCCCTGAGTCTGTAATACCTACATGTTTTAAGCAGACCACAATAGTGTCTGTGCCAAAGAACAATAAGGTAACCTGCCTAATTGACTACCGACCCGTTGTACTCATGTCTGTAGCCATGAAGTGCTTTGAAAGGCTGGTCATGGCTCACATCAACACCATCATCCCACAAACTCTAGACCCACTCCAATTTGCATACCACCTCAACAGATTCATAGATGCACTCCACACTGCCCTTTCCCACCTGGACAAAAGGAACACCTATGTGAGAATGCTATTCATTGATTACAGCCCAGCGTTCAACACCATAGTGCCCTCAAAGCTAATCAATAAACAAAGGACCCAAGACTGCACGGTCAGGCACGACTGCAAAACCATCATTAAATTTGCAGATGACACAACAGCGGTAGGCCTGATCACCGACAACAACGAGGCAGACTATAGGGAGGAGGTTAGAGACCTGGCCATGTGGTGCCACGACAACAACCTCTCCCTCAACATGATCAAGACAAAGGAGACAATTGTGGACTACAGGAAAAGAGGACTGAGCATGCCCCCATTCTCATTGAAGGAGCTGCATTGAAGCAGGTTGAGAGCTTCAAGTTCCTTGGTGTCCACATCACCAAACTAACAAACATGGTCCAAGCACACCATGATGGTCGTGAAGCTGGCATGACAAAGCCTATTCCCCCTCAGGAGACTGAAAAGATTTGGCATGGGTCCTCAGATCCTCAAAAAGTTATACAGCTGCACCATCGAGAGCATCCTGACTGGTTGCATCACCGCCTGGTATGGCAACTGCTCGGTCTCCGACCACAAGGCACTACAGAGCGTAGTGCGAATGGCCCAGTACATCACTGGGGCCAAGCTTCCTGCCATCCAGGACCTCTATACCAGGCGGTGTCAGGGGAAGGCCCTAAAAATTGTCAAAGACTCCAGCCATCCTAGTCATATACTGTTCTCTCTGCTACCACATGGCAAGCAGTACCAGAGCGCCAAGTCTAGGTCCAATAGGCTTCTAAACAGCTTGAACATCAAATGGTTACCCAGACTATTTGCATTGCCCCCCCACCACTGCCACTCTCTGTTGTCATCTATGCATAGTCACTTAACTCTACCTACATGTACATACTACTTCAACTAACCGGTGCACCACTGCACATTGACTGTAATGGCACCCCCCTTATATATTGTTATTTTCTACTGCTGCTCTTTCATTTCTTGTTACTTTTATCTCTTATTCTAATCCTTAGTTTTTGAAACTGCACTGTTGGTTAGGGCCTCGTAAGTAAGCATTTCACTGTAAGGTCGAATACCTGTTGTATTCGGCGCATGTGACTAATAACATTTGATTTGATTTGATACCGCAAAAACAACAGTAAACGGGATATGATGTTTACATGCCACCGTGTCTCATCTTAGATCAGCCTATCCCAGGCATCTTATCCTCGTGACTGAGATACAATCTTTTCCGATATTGGTGTGCATGTAAATGTGGTCCTTGGAAATGGAGGTTCTTTCAGCAGAGCTGCCTGCATGAAATGTTCCTTTCCCTGTCAAGGAGATGCGGTACCTCCCTCCCTAATGAAGGTGTTTCGTCACTATCATCTGTCAGGATTCACAATGTAATTATTATTACAGGTCTCTGGCGTTGGCATATGATGTCCTGGCATTTTTTCATATTTCCGAAATATACAGTGGGGTTCGAAATTGTTGACAGCCTTCATAAAGATGAGCAAAAATGACTCTATGAAATAAATAATTAAAATACTATATTGTATGCTAAAAAAAACGAATACAATTATGCAGATAAAAATATTACATTTAACAAGTAATAAAACAAGTTTTATTCATACCGGTTTTCAATAACTTACCTTGCGAGTGTAATGCCACTGATCTTTTTCTAAAAATGTTTTTGAGAACACAGGGGGATCTTAGTCCATTGAGAGGGATCATTCCTCCATACAGAATCCTTACAGATCCTTGATATCCCTCGTCTGTGCTTATACAGTACACTGCCCTCTTCAATTCAAACCACATGTGGGTTTGAAGTCAGGAGACTGAGATGGCCATTGAAAAGTTTTTGATTTTGTGGCCAATTAACTATTTCTTTGTGGATTTTGTCGTGTGCTTAGGGTTATTGTCTTTCTGGAAGATCCACTGGCGCCCAAGATTCAAACTCCTGGCAGAAGCAACCAGGTGTCTTGGCTAAAAATGTACTGGTTAAAGTTCATGATGACGTTGACCTTAAGAACGGCCCCAGGACCAGTGAAAGCAAGATACTGTAGCCCCAACGATACACCACCACATTTCACAGTAGGTGTGGTGTTATTTCCTGATAAAAGCATTATAATTTCACCACTGATGTGCGTTGCCAAAGAGCTCTATTTTCACGTAATCCTTTAAATGTAAATGCCTGGAATTTGCTAAATGGCATTGGCACTTTGATTTGAAACCGGTGCTTTGGTCAAATTACATGAAAATATTGCTCTTTTGCCACACACACCAGTGGTGAAATGAGAATGCATGGGCAGAAAATAACACCACACCTACTGTGAAATGTGGTGGTGTATCTTTTATACGGGGCATCTTGCCGAATAAGGGTGAGTAAACAGTCCATAACTTGCCTTGGGTGGTTGAGTGCATCAGCTTAAACAGGCCGACAGGGCAGCTTTAAACACTTTGTCACCAACTGCTGCGGGGCTGCTCTGCTCCTGAAAACCACCAGATCAAATCAAAGAGATACACTGGGGATAATCGGTTATGACAGGCAGTCGAAAGGGAGTTAGAATGTAATCTATTCATGATCACTACAGTGGAATGAATATTGAATCTGACGTGTTGCAGTGGAATCAGTCAAATCCAGAAATCGCTATAATTCACATGGCCTATTCTAGTCCATTAACTACGATGACAAAATAGTTGCTAAAGGGCAAAACAACTGTAGATTGCATTGGGAAACCATGGAAATGACTTCCTCATGCAGACAAAACCAGTAGGTTATGGCAAAAGTATATATTTCCCAGAGAATAAATATATCCTAATCTTTCAAACGTAGCAGTCATACCTTCCCCGTGATTGCTTTGGGAAAGCAATAATGCAGCGTTTCCCATGTGGGGTCCCCTGATTTGAAAATGGGGTCGCGAGAGAAACTCTGAAATAGAACATCAGTAACCTCCAGTAGCCGATAGATGCAATAAACAGAGTGGTTTCTGTTTTATGACTACAACTGTGCCTATCTTTTGAATGGTTTAAGATACAAAATATTGAACACATATCCCACTAGTCACAAACATTTCAACTTCATTTGTCAACATATTGTGATGTGGAATCTATGTGGAAAATATATTGGTTTTGAAAAAAGTAGACAACGTAAACTGTTGTTTTGAGAGTGAAATTTCAACCACAGGAGTATGTGCTTTATGGACTATGTCATCAATGTAACCCATTTTCAACATAGAAAATGTATGAAAATAAATCAAATATGTTGACCTATTTGTACCTTTGAAACAACGTCAGATCTTCAACGTCATATCCACTATCAGAAAAAGAAACAATAGGCAGGGCAGCACATTCTTCTGGAGAATTCTCTGTCTAGAGCTATTCATTTGGTCTCCTATCCAGGGTTTTAACCAAGCCCAGCTTCGATATTTGTCACTGACTCCTACCACTGTGCTATCGTAAGAATTATTGACAGATCTCTTAATAACTAAATATATTCACTGTTGCTAGCGAAGTCATTCCAAAGAGTAGGTTTAACAGGTGTAATGTAATCATACTTTATAAGTCATTTATCATCAACACCTATTGTTTTAATTCAACCCAGCGTTCAACTAAAAATAGAGAATACAGATAGGCCTAGGCTTCATATCTAATCTTCAAGGTAATCACATTTCCATCTCAACCCGATAATCTAAGTGAAAGAATAGGACAAAATCCAATCAAAGTTTATGCAAAGTGCATTTAAATGTGCATTACATTCGATTTAGTCCTATTATTTAAAGTAAATGTTTTATTGAGATGGATACCTGAATCCAACATATAAATTATTAAGTCATAGTCAAACTCAAATCAAATTGTATTAATCACATGAGCCAAACACAACAGCGAAATGCTTAGTTATGAGCCCCAAACCAACAACGCAGTTTTAAAAAATAGCAAGTAATTAAAGAGCAATGCAAATACACTGCTCAAAAAAATAAAGGGAACGCTAAAATAACACATCCTAGATCTGAATTAATTAAATATTCTTATTAAATACTTTTTTCTTTACATAGTTGAATGTGCTGACAACAAAATCACACAAAAATGATCAATGGAAATCAAATGTATCAACCCATGGAGGTCTGGATTTGGAGTCACACTCAAAATTAAAGTGGAAAACCACACTACAGGCTGATCCAACTTTGATGTAATGTCCTTAAAGAAGAAATAAAACTGGCCTTCTTTAGACTAGTTGAGTATCTGGAGGATCAGCATTTGTGGGTTGGATTACAGGCTCAAAATGGCCAGAAACAAAGACCTTTCTTCTGAAACTCGTCAGTCTATTCTTGTTCTGAGAAATTAAGGCTATTCCATGTGAGAAATTGCCAAGAAACTGAAGATCTGGTACAACGCTGTGTACTACTCCCTTCACAGAACAGTGCAAACTGTCTCTCACCAGAATAGAAAGAAGAGTGGGAGGCCCCGGTGCACAACTGAGCAAGAGGACAAGTACATTAGAGAAAGGCGTCTGTTTCTCAAACTTTCTCAAACACAAATCCTCAACTGGCAGCTTCATTAAATAGTACCCGCAAAACACCAGTCTCAACGTCAACAGTGAAGAGGCGACTCCGGGATGCTTGCCTACTGCTTGTCGTGCGGTAGCAGAGAGAATAGTCTATGACTAGGGTGGCTGGAGTCTTTGACAAGTATTATTGAATTGAGTTTGGTTGACAATGCAACCAAATGTCAATATTTGAAGGAGATGTATCTTTTGTGTCACTGACTTAGTCTGGCTTTAATTCCAGTTTGTCTCCAAATCAATAATTGATTTGTTGGATTCACGTCTCCAGCTCAACAAAGATTCAAAGTTGAATAGAACTAAATCAAATCAAACTTGATTTAAAATGCATTTGAAGTTTGATTTGATTTAGTCCTATTCTTTAACAAAACATTTTTGAGTTGAGATGTAGACGTGACAAGGAAACAAAATACGAATCGGATTTCACTTATTGAGGAAAACAACCCTAATGTTGGAAACGAGCATCATCATATGTTGTCATCCAGAGTCACATTTATTTTCCAAGCTGTAGCACACATTATTTTACATACAGCAGGTTTTTAAAGGTTTGGTATGCTTGGTGTTTTAATTTTTGCCGTGGAAAAAATATTGCGATACAGTTTTCCCGGCCCTATTAATTTGTTGACAAACTGGAATTAAATCCAGACTAAGTCAGTGGCACAGATGGAACTATCCAAGCAGAATATACATCTCTTTCAAATGCATGTATTTAGTTGCGTTGACAACCAAACACAATTCAACATCCACTCATTCCAGTGTAGACTCCTGAACATCTAATCAAATGGCCACCCAAACTACATTGCTCAAAAAAATAAAGGGAACACTTAAACAACACAATGTAACTCCAAGTCAATCACACTTCTGTCAAATCAAACTGTCCACTTAGGAAGCAACACTGATTGACAATAAATTTCACATGCTGTTGTGCAAATGGAATATACAACAGGTGGAAATTATAGTCAATTAACAAGACACCCCAATAAAGGAGTGGTTCTGCAGGTGGTACCACAGACCACTTCTCAGTTCCTATGCTTCCTGGCTGATGTTTTGGTCACTTTTGAATGCTGGTGGTGCTTTCACTCTAGTGGTAGTATGAGACGGAGTCTACAACCCACACAAGTGGCTCAGGTAGTGCAGCTCATTCAGGATGGCACATCAATGCGAGCTGTGGCAAGAAGGTTTGCTGTGTCTGTCAGCGTAGTGTCCAGAGCATGGAGGCGCTACCAGGAGACAAGTCAGTACATTAGGAGACGTGGAGGAGGCCGTAGGAGGGCAACAACCCAGCAGCAGGACCGCTACCTCCGCCTTTGTGCAAGGAGGAGCACTGCCAGAGCCCTGCAAAATGACCTCCAGCAGGCCACAAATGTGCATGTGTCTGCTCAAACGGTCAGAAACAGACTCCATGAGGGTGGTATGAGGGCACAACGTCCACAGGTGGGGGTTGTGCTAACAGCCCAACACCGTGCAGGACGTTTGGCATTTGCCAGAGAACACCAAGATTGGAAAATTCGCCACTGGCGCCCTGTGCTCTTCACAGACGAAAGCAGGTTCACACTGAGCACGTGACAGACGTGACAGAGTCTGGAGACGCCGTGTGAAACGTTCTGCTGCCTGCAACATCCTCCAGCATGACCGGTTTGGCGGTGGGTCAGTCATGGTGTGGGGTGGCATTTCATTGGGGGGCCGCACAGCCCTCCATGTGCTCGTCAGAGGTAGCCTGACTGCCATTAGGTACCGAGATGAGATCCTCAGACCCCTTGTGAGACCATATGCTGGTGCGGTTGGCCCTGGGTTCCTCCTAATGCAAGACAATGCTAGAACTCATGTGGCTAGAGTGTGTCAGCAGTTCCTGCAAGAGGAAGCTATTGATGCTATGGACTGGCCCGCCCGTTCCCCAGACCTGAATCCAATTGAGCATATCTGGGACATCATGTCTCGCTCCATCCACCAACGCCACGTTGCACCACAGACTGTCCAGGAGTTAGCGGATGCTTTAGTCCAGGTCTGGGAGGAGATCCCTCAGGAGACCATCCGCCACCTCATCAGGAGCATGCCCAGGCATTGTAGGGAGGTCATACAGGCAAGTGGAGGCCACACACACTACTGAGCCTCATTTTGACTTGTTTTAAACAAAACAACAGTTTTCAGCTGTGTTAACATACTTGCAAAAAGGTTTTCTAGTGATCAATTAGCCTTTTAAAATTATACACTTGGATTAGCTAACACAACGTGCCATTGGAACACAGGAGTGATGGTTGCTGATAATGGGCCTCCATGCTTTTGTAGATATTCCATAAATAAATCTGCCGTTTCCAGCTACAATAGTCATTTACAACATTAACAATGTCTATACTGTATTTCTGATCAATTTGATGTTATTTTAATGGACAAAAAGTGTGCTTTTCTTTCAAAAATAAGGATATTTCTAAGTGACTCCAAACTTTTGAACGGTCGTGCACATGTGCCACAAAAGTGGTCATATTATTTTCATTTTTATTTTAAACAAGCACCTTTTAAGCTGAATATGCGCAACAACAACAAAAAACTGGTTGTTTTGACAATTGGCAATTAATCACTCATATTGATTAGTGGGGAAATCAGGTTGTGCTCTTGAAAATAACACAACTCACACTGGAAATATTCACTTGTTAGAAGACAACCTGATGAAGACAACCAGCTATATTTTGGAGTGATGCATTTTGATTTGTCGCCAAAACAGGAAAGAGAAAACCAACACTTATTTGTCAATCACTCATATTGCTATCATGCTGAAATCTATAGAACGAGATGGGGGAGTCGGGTTGCATGTCCTGTTCAAACTAACCTTACTAAGAAAACAGATGGAATCTGGGAATAATAATGTACAGTGCCTTCGGAAAGTATTCAGAACCCCTAGCTTTTCCCACATTTTGTTAGGTTACAGGGTTATTCTAAAATGTTGTCAATTGTTTTTGTTTTTTTCATCAATCTACACGCAATACCGCATAATATGACAAGGCCAAAACAGTTTTTTTTTAGAAATGTTTGCTAATAAATAAAAAAATAAAAAATGTAATATCACATTTACATAAGTATACCATAAAGGCCTGATAGGTGGAATGCTGCAGAGAGGGTTGTTCTTCTGGAAGGTTCTCCCATATCCACAGAGGAACTATAGAGCTCTGTCAGAGTGACATTCGGGTTCTTGGTCACCTCCCTGAGCAAGGCCCTTCTATCCCGATTGCTCTCTTTGGCCGGGTGGCCAGCTCTAAGAAGAGTCTTGGTGGTTCCAAACTTCTTCCATTTAAGAATGATGGAGGTCACTGTGTTCTTGGGGACCTTCAATGCTGCAGACATTTTTTGGTACCCTTCCCCAGATCTGTGCCTCGACACAATCCTATCTTGGAGCTCTACGAACAACTCCTTCGACCTCATGGCTTGGTTTTTGCGCCTTTCCAAATCATGTCCTATCAATTTAATGTACCACAGGTGCACCCTGATCAAGTTCTAGAAACATCTGAAGAATGGTCATTGGAAACAGGATGCACCTGATCTCAATTTTGAGTTTCATAGCAAAGGGTTTGAATATTAATGTAAATAAGGTGCAAAGATTTCAAAAAACCTGTTTTGGGCTTCGTTATTATGGGGTATTATGTGTAGATTGCTGAGGATTTTATTTTTAGCATCCATTTTAGAACATGGCTGTAATGTGACAATGTGGAAAAAGTCTGAATACTTTCCGATGGCACTGTATAACACTGGTTAGAGAACAAGTTGTAGAAGACAGCCATTTTGGATTGTTGCATTTTGTGGGTCGTCAACGTGGAAAGGTACACACAACACTATTTTGTTAATCACTCATATTGACATAAATTTGAAATCAATAGAGTGGGTGCAAACATTTGGGGTGTGTGCACTGTTTAAATATCACTATTCAAAGGCCAAACTGAATCTGACACTGATTTTCTTATCACTGGTTTGAAGATCATTTGCTGCAGACAGTCATCTAAAAATAATGTTTTGAGGCTGCCGAAATGGGGAAGGAAACAAATCAGTTGCTTTGTTATTTAACTTCAACGAATCACGACCCGCTATAGCATATCAACAGTGACAAGAGTTGGCTGTTATTTGAGTGATAGTTGACTCTCAAATCCATTTATAGGCAGTGGTGTAAAAATACTTTAAAGTACTGCTTAAGTCGTTTTTCTGGGGAATCTGTACTTGACTTTACTATTTAATGTTTGACTACTTTTACTTTTACTCCACTACATTCCCAAAGAAAATAATCAACTTTTTACTCCATACATTTTCCCTGACAACCAAAAGTACTTGTCACATTTTGAATGCTTGGCAGGCCAGGAAAATGGTCCAATTCACACACTTATCAAGAGAACATCCTTGGTCATCCCTACTACCTCTGATCTGGCGGACTCCCTAAACACAATTGCTTAGTTTGTAAATTATTTTTGCGTGTTGGAGTGTGCCCCTGGCTATCCATCAATAAAAATACAAGAAAACCGTGCCGTCTGTTTTGCTTAATATGAGGAATGTGAAATGATTTATACTTTCACTTTTGATATTTAAGTATATTTTGGCAATTACATTTACTTTTGATACTTAAGTATATTTAAAACCAAATATGTTTAGACTTTTACTTAAGTAGTATTTTACTGGATGACTTTCTCTTTTACTTGAGTCATTTTCTATTAAGGTATCTTTACTTTTACTCAAGTATGACAACTGGGTACTTTCTCCAACACTGTGTGTCATGTTTTGTCATTTATTATCTTGTCTTGTCCCTGTGCTTCCCATTCTATTCGTTTCCCTCTGCTGGTCTTATTAGGTTCTTTCCCTCTTTCTATCCCTCTCTCTCCCCCTCCCTCTCTCACTCTCTCGCTCTCTCTTCTCTCTATCGTTCCGTTCCTGCTCCCAGCTGTTCCTATTCCCCTAATCAATCATTTAGTCTTCCCACACCTGTTCCCGATCCTTTCCCCTGATTAGAGTCCCTATTTCTTCCTTTGTGTTCCGTTCCTGTCCTGTCGGTTCCTTGTCTAGAATTCACCGTGCTGTGTTTGTGTATCGCCCTGTCGTGTCGTGTTTTCCTCAGATGCTGCGTGGTGAGCAGGTGTCTGAGTCTGTCTGGTTCAAGTGCCTTCCCGAGGCAACCTGCTGTTCACCTGCTGTTCAAGATCGAGTCTCCAGTTTGTCCTCGTCATTTCGAGTGAAAGTTGTGTTTTTTGTTTGTATTTACTTTACTGGATTAAAGACTCTGTTTTCGCCAAGTCGCTTTTGGGTCCTCTTTCACCTGCATGACAGAAGGAACCGACCAAGGAATGGACCCAGCGACTTCAGACGCTCGTTACACTGCCGTCGAGATCCAAGGAGCCATGCTCGGCAGACACGAGCAGGAATTGTCTGCTGCTCGCCATGCCGTGGAGAACCTGGCCGCTCAGGTTTCCGACCTCTCTGGACAGTTCCAGAGTCTACGTCTCGTGCCACCTGTTACTTCCTGGCCTGCCGAGCCTCCAGAACCTAGGGTTAATAACCCACCTTGCTACTCCGGGCAGCCCACTGAGTGCCGCTCCTTTCTCACGCAGTGTGAGATTGTGTTCTCTCTCCAACCCAACACATACTCTAGAGAGAGAGCTCGGGTTGCTTACGTCATTTCACTCCTTACTGGCCGGGCTCGAGAATGGGGCACAGCTATCTGGGAGGCAAGGGCTGATTGCTCTAACAAGTTCCAGAACTTTAAAGAGGAGATGATTCGGGTTTTTGACCGTTCAGTTTTTGGTAGGGAGGCTTCTAGGGCCCTGGCTTCCTTATGCCAAGGTGAACGGTCCATAACGGATTATTCTATTGAGTTTCGCACTCTTGCTGCCTCTAGTGAGTGGAACGAGCCGGCGCTGCTCGCTCGTTTTCTGGAGGGACTCCACGCAGTGGTTAAGGATGAGATTCTCTCCCGGGAGGTTCCTTCAGATGTGGACTCTTTGATTGCTCTCGCCATCCGCATAGAACGACGGGTAGATCTTCGTCACCGGGCTCGTGGAAGAGAGCTCGCATCAACGGTGTTTCCCTGCTCCGCATCGCAACCATCTCCCTCCTCTGGCTCAGAGTCTGAGCCCATGCAGCTGGGAGGGATTCGCATCTCGACTAAGGAGAGGGAACGGAGGATCACCAACCGCCTGTGCCTCTATTGCGGAGTTGCTGGACATTTTGTTAATTCATGTCCAGTAAAAGCCAGAGCTCATCTGTAAGCGGAGGGCTACAGGTGAGCGCAACTACTCAAGTCTCTCCATCAAGATCCTGTACTACTTTGTCGGTCCATCTACGCTGGACCGGTTCGGGTGCTACATGTAGTGCCTTGATAGACTTTGGGGCTGAGGGTTGTTTCATGGACGAAGCATGGGTTCGGAAACATGACATTCCTTTCAGAGAGTTAGAGAAGCCTACGCCCATGTTCGCCTTAGATGGTAGTCATCTTCCCAGTATCAGATTTGAGACACTACCTTTAACCCTCACAGTATCTGGTAACCACAGTGAGACTATTTCTTTTTTGATTTTTCGTTCACCGTTTACACCTGTTGTTTTGGGTCATCCCTGGCTAGTATGTCATAATCCTTCTATTAATTGGTCTAGTAATTCTATCCTATCCTGGAACGTTTCTTGTCATGTGAAGTGTTTAATGTCTGCCATCCCTCCCGTTTCTTCTGTCCCTACTTCTCAGGAGGAACCTGGCGATTTGACAGGAGTGCCGGAGGAATATCATGATCTGCGCTCGGTCTTCAGTCGGTCCCGAGCCAACTCCCTTCCTCCTCACCGGTCGTATGATTGTAGTATTGATCTCCTTCCGGGGACCACTCCTCCTCGGGGTAGACTATACTCTCTGTCGGCTCCCGAACGTAAGGCTCTCGAGGATTATTTGTCTGTGTCTCTTGACGCCGGTACCATAGTGCCTTCTTCCTCTCCGGCCGGGGCGGGGTTCTTTTTGTTAAGAAGAAGGACGGTACTCTGCGCCCCTGCGTGGATTATCGAGGGCTGAATGACATAACGGTTAAGAATCGTTATCCGCTTCCCCTTATGTCATCAGCCTTCGAGATTCTGCAGGGAGCCAGGTGCTTTACTAAGTTGGACCTTCGTAACGCTTACCATCTCGTGCGCATCAGAGAGGGGGACGAGTGGAAAACGGCGTTTAACACTCCGTTAGGGCATTTTGAGTACCGGGTTCTGCCGTTTGGTCTCGCCAATGCGCCAGCTGTTTTTCAGGCATTAGTTAATGATGTTCTGAGAGACATGCTGAACATCTTTGTTTTTGTCTATCTTGACGATATCCTGATTTTTTCTCCGTCACTCGAGATTCATGTTCAGCACGTTCGACGTGTTCTACAGCGCCTTTTAGAGAATTGTCTCTACGTAAAGTCTGAGAAGTGCTCTTTTCATGTCTCCTCCGTTACTTTTCTCGGTTCCGTTATTTCCGCTGAAGGCATTCAGATGGATTCCGCTAAGGTCCAAGCTGTCAGTGATTGGCCCGTTCCAAGGTCACGTGTCGAGTTGCAGCGCTTTTTAGGTTTCGCTAATTTCTATCGGCGTTTCATTCGTAATTTCGGTCAAGTTGCTGCCCCTCTCACAGCTCTTACTTCTGTCAAGACGTGTTTTAAGTGGTCCGGTTCCGCCCAGGGAGCTTTTGATCTTCTAAAAGAACGTTTTACGTCCGCTCCTATCCTCGTTACTCCTGACGTCACTAGACAATTCATTGTCGAGGTTGACGCTTCAGAGGTAGGCGTGGGAGCCATTCTATCCCAGCGCTTCCAGTCTGACGATAAGGTTCATCCTTGCGCTTATTTTTCTCATCGCCTGTCGCCATCTGAGCGCAACTATGATGTGGGTAACCGTGAACTGCTCGCCATCCGCTTAGCCCTAGGCGAATGGCGACAGTGGTTGGAGGGGCGACCGTTCCTTTTGTCGTTTGGACAGACCATAAGAACCTTGAGTACATCCGTTCTGCCAAACGACTTAATGCCCGTCAAGCTCGTTGGGCGTTGTTTTTCGCTCGTTTCGAGTTTGTGATTTCTTACCGTCCGGGTAGCAAGAACACCAAGCCTGATGCCTTATCCCGTCTGTTTAGTTCTTCTGTGGCTTCTACTGATCCCGAGGGATTCTTCCTTATGGGCGTGTTGTCGGGTTAACAGTCTGGGGAATTGAAAGACAGGTTAAGCAAGCACTCACGCACACTGCGTCGCCGCGCTTGTCCTAGTAACCTCCTTTTCGTTCCTGTTTCCACTCGTCTGGCTGTTCTTCAGTGGGCTCACTCTGCCAAGTTAGCTGGTCATCCCGGTGTTCGAGGCACTCTTGCGTCTATTCGCCAGCGCTTTTGGTGGCCGACTCAGGAGCGTGACACGCGCCGTTTCGTGGCTGCTTGTTCGGACTGCGCGCAGACTAAGTCGGGTAACTCTCCTCCTGCCGGTCATCTCAGACCGCTCCCCATTCCTTCTCGACCATGGTCTCACATCGCCCTAGACTTCATTACCGGTCTGCCTTTGTCTGCGGGGAAGACTGTGATTCTTACGGTTGTCGATAGGTTCTCTAAGGCGGCACATTTCATTCCCCTCGCTAAACTTCCTTCCGCTAAGGAGACGGCACAAATCATTATCGAGAATGTATTCAGAATTCATGGCCTCCCGTTAGACGCCGTTTCAGACAGAGGCCCGCAATTCACGTCACAGTTTTGGAGGGAGTTCTGTCGTTTGATTGGTGCGTCCGTCAGTCTCTCTTCCGGGTTTCATCCCCAGTCTAACGGTCAAGCAGAGAGGGCCAATCAGACGATTGGTCGCATACTACGCAGCCTTTCTTTCAGAAACCCTGCGTCTTGGGCAGAACAGCTCCCTGGGCAGAATACGCTCACAATTCGCTTCCTTCGTCTGCTACCGGGTTATCTCCGTTTCAGAGTAGTCTGGGTTACCAGCCTCCTCTGTTCTCATCCCAGCTTGCCGAGTCCAGCGTTCCCTCCGCTCAAGCGTTTGTCCAACGTTGTGAGCGCACCTGGAGGAGGGTGAGGTCTGCACTTTGCCGTTACAGGGCACAGACTGTGAGAGCCGCCAATAAACGCAGGATTAAGAGTCCAAGGTATTGTTGCGGCCAGAGAGTGTGGCTTTCCACTCGCAACCTTCCTCTTACGACAGCTTCTCGTAAGTTGACTCCGCGGTTCATTGGTCCGTTCCGTGTCTCCCAGGTCGTCAATCCTGTCGCTGTGCGACTGCTTCTTCCGCGACATCTTCGTCGCGTCCATCCTGTCTTCCATGTCTCCTGTGTTAAGCCCTTTCTTCGCACCCCCGTTCGTCTTCCCTCCCCCTCCCGTCCTTGTCGAGAGCGCACCTATTTACAAGGTACATAAGATCATGGACATGCGTTCTCGGGGACGGGGTCACCAATACTTAGTGGATTGGGAGGGTTACGGTCCTGAGGAGAGGAGTTGGGTTCCGTCTCGGGACGTGCTGGACCGTTCACTCATTGATGATTTCCTCCGTTGCCGCCAGGATTCCTCCTCGAGTGCGCCAGGAGGCGCTCGGTGAGTGGGGGGTACTGTCATGTTTTGTCATTTATTATCTTGTCTTGTCCCTGTGCTTCCCATTCTATTCGTTTCCCTCTGCTGGTCTTATTAGGTTCTTTCCCTCTTTCTATCCCTCTCTCTCCCCCCTCCCTCTCTCACTCTCTCGCTCTCTCTTCTCTCTATCGTTCCGTTCCTGCTCCCAGCTGTTCCTATTCCCCTAATCAATCATTTAGTCTTCCCACACCTGTTCCCGATCCTTTCCCCTGATTAGAGTCCCTATTTCTTCCTTTGTGTTCCGTTCCTGTCCTGTCGGTTCCTTGTCTAGAATTCACCGTGCTGTGTTTGTGTATCGCCCTGTCGTGTCGTGTTTTTCTCAGATGCTGTGTGGTGAGCAGGTGTCTGAGTCTGTCTGGTTCAAGTGCCTTCCCGAGGCAACCTGCTGTTCACCTGCTGTTCAAGATCGAGTCTCCAGTTTGTCCTCGTCATTTCGAGTGAAAGTTGTGTTTTTTGTTTGTATTTACTTTACTGGATTAAAGACTCTGTTTTCGCCAAGTCGCTTTTGGGTCCTCTTTCACCTGCATGACACTGTGTATTGGTATAAAGGCCAGCAGCTTTTATACAGAGTGTGACCCAAATTTTCCCTGTCATTTCAGTTTGAAAATGATAGTAGAAGTCCTAAGACAAAATCAAAGGTAAAACCAATGATATTGATCTGTTTTAAGCACTAGATTGTGTCATTCTATTACTAACATTTATACTAAAATCACTAATCTGAGGTAAAAAGGATGTGTAATTACCCTCAATTCGATGTGGTCAAAACGTAAGGTTATGACTAGGGTTAGCTGACAACTAAACAAAATATGACATTGTTTTTACATTGGAATTTGGTTGTGCTTTTAGATGGTTGAAAGCATAGTGATAACACATTGGAAATTGAACAAACTTCTGGCTGTCTTTTTGAGTGAGTGAATAAAAGGTTGAAATCTTATTGATCAACATCTCAACCAAATATTAACCACATTTTAATGTTGAAATGACGTGGTGTACCCAAGTAGGGTTGTATATTTTCACGGAATTTGAAGAATATTCCATCCCGAGAATAAATCACTTTTCTCCCCGGTAACCCAGCATTTCCAACCAAAACCGTAAGTGTCTTTCAAAAGCATTATAAAGCATATCATATCAGGCCTATGTCTGGATTTGAATAGAGCTTTGATCGAACATTAAAGCCTGATGCTACCTGAACCTGATGAGCCATACATTCAATACATTTTATGAGCCCTAAATTAAAGACATTTAATGAGCCAAACCCCTCCAAAAAACAAATGATTGTGCCGTTATCCAACACATATATCATATAGGCTTCTGCACATTATGAATGACAGAAAAACATAAAAACCCATAGATCTAGCTAGCTATATACTCTCTTGGGTAAATAAATGAAACTAGTTCAAGTAGGCACATTATTTTAAATGTGAACTGTATTACTGTACAGTATTGTATTTTACGGGTTTATATGGACTGGAATTACTTAATTCCTTCCTAGCTTTCAACAGTTAAATTAAAAAAAGTTTTGTTGTCCTTATCTTCATCATTCTAATGACATCTTTGAATAACATAGGACTAGAATTAGATGCAGAAGGCTCTCTTCACGAATATTGAATGGTTATGGGTCTGAATAAATAACTGCTATAGCCTACCGCCATCACGCGTCGCTCTTCTTTCAAACTACCTGTGAGTTCTATTGGCCGGTGTGTTTATGTCATGTTTTGTCATTTATTATCTTGTCTTGTCCCTGTGCTTCCCATTCTATTCGTTTCCCTCTGCTGGTCTTATTAGGTTCTTTCCCTCTTTCTATCCCTCTCTCTCCCCCCTCCCTCTCTCACTCTCTCGCTCTCTCTTCTCTCTATCGTTCCGTTCCTGCTCCCAGCTGTTCCTATTCCCCTAATCAATCATTTAGTCTTCCCACACCTGTTCCCGATCCTTTCCCCTGATTAGAGTCCCTATTTCTTCCTTTGTGTTCCGTTCCTGTCCTGTCGGTTCCTTGTCTAGAATTCACCGTGCTGTGTTTGTGTATCGCCCTGTCGTGTCGTGTTTTCCTCAGATGCTGCGTGGTGAGCAGGTGTCTGAGTCTGTCTGGTTCAAGTGCCTTCCCGAGGCAACCTGCTGTTCACCTGCTGTTCAAGATCGAGTCTCCAGTTTGTCCTCGTCATTTCGAGTGAAAGTTGTGTTTTTTTGTTTGTATTTACTTTACTGGATTAAAGACTCTGTTTTCGCCAAGTCGCTTTTGGGTCCTCTTTCACCTGCATGACAGAAGGAACCGACCAAGGAATGGACCCAGCGACTTCAGACGCTCGTTACACTGCCGTCGAGATCCAAGGAGCCATGCTCGGCAGACACGAGCAGGAATTGTCTGCTGCTCGCCATGCCGTGGAGAACCTGGCCGCTCAGGTTTCCGACCTCTCTGGACAGTTCCAGAGTCTACGTCTCGTGCCACCTGTTACTTCCTGGCCTGCCGAGCCTCCAGAACCTAGGGTTAATAACCCACCTTGCTACTCCGGGCAGCCCACTGAGTGCCGCTCCTTTCTCACGCAGTGTGAGATTGTGTTCTCTCTCCAACCCAACACATACTCTAGAGAGAGAGCTCGGGTTGCTTACGTCATTTCACTCCTTACTGGCCGGGCTCGAGAATGGGGCACAGCTATCTGGGAGGCAAGGGCTGATTGCTCTAACAAGTTCCAGAACTTTAAAGAGGAGATGATTCGGGTTTTTGACCGTTCAGTTTTTGGTAGGGAGGCTTCTAGGGCCCTGGCTTCCTTATGCCAAGGTGAACGGTCCATAACGGATTATTCTATTGAGTTTCGCACTCTTGCTGCCTCTAGTGAGTGGAACGAGCCGGCGCTGCTCGCTCGTTTTCTGGAGGGACTCCACGCAGTGGTTAAGGATGAGATTCTCTCCCGGGAGGTTCCTTCAGATGTGGACTCTTTGATTGCTCTCGCCATCCGCATAGAACGACGGGTAGATCTTCGTCACCGGGCTCGTGGAAGAGAGCTCGCATCAACGGTGTTTCCCTGCTCCGCATCGCAACCATCTCCCTCCTCTGGCTCAGAGTCTGAGCCCATGCAGCTGGGAGGGATTCGCATCTCGACTAAGGAGAGGGAACGGAGGATCACCAACCGCCTGTGCCTCTATTGCGGAGTTGCTGGACATTTTGTTAATTCATGTCCAGTAAAAGCCAGAGCTCATCTGTAAGCGGAGGGCTACAGGTGAGCGCAACTACTCAAGTCTCTCCATCAAGATCCTGTACTACTTTGTCGGTCCATCTACGCTGGACCGGTTCGGGTGCTACATGTAGTGCCTTGATAGACTCTGGGGCTGAGGGTTGTTTCATGGACGAAGCATGGGTTCGGAAACATGACATTCCTTTCAGAGAGTTAGAGAAGCCTACGCCCATGTTCGCCTTAGATGGTAGTCATCTTCCCAGTATCAGATTTGAGACACTACCTTTAACCCTCACAGTATCTGGTAACCACAGTGAGACTATTTCTTTTTTGATTTTTCGTTCACCGTTTACACCTGTTGTTTTGGGTCATCCCTGGCTAGTATGTCATAATCCTTCTATTAATTGGTCTAGTAATTCTATCCTATCCTGGAACGTTTCTTGTCATGTGAAGTGTTTAATGTCTGCCATCCCTCCCGTTTCTTCTGTCCCTACTTCTCAGGAGGAACCTGGCGATTTGACAGGAGTGCCGGAGGAATATCATGATCTGCGCACGGTCTTCAGTCGGTCCCGAGCCAACTCCCTTCCTCCTCACCGGTCGTATGATTGTGGTATTGATCTCCTTCCGGGGACCACTCCTCCTCGGGGTAGACTATACTCTCTGTCGGCTCCCGAACGTAAGGCTCTCGAGGATTATTTGTCTGTGTCTCTTGACGCCGGTACCATAGTGCCTTCTTCCTCTCCGGCCGGGGCGGGGTTCTTTTTTGTTAAGAAGAAGGACGGTACTCTGCGCCCCTGCGTGGATTATCGAGGGCTGAATGACATAACGGTTAAGAATCGTTATCCGCTTCCCCTTATGTCATCAGCCTTCGAGATTCTGCAGGGAGCCAGGTGCTTTACTAAGTTGGACCTTCGTAACGCTTACCATCTCGTGCGCATCAGAGAGGGGGACGAGTGGAAAACGGCGTTTAACACTCCGTTAGGGCATTTTGAGTACCGGGTTCTGCCGTTTGGTCTCGCCAATGCGCCAGCTGTTTTTCAGGCATTAGTTAATGATGTTCTGAGAGACATGCTGAACATCTTTGTTTTTGTCTATCTTGACGATATCCTGATTTTTTCTCCGTCACTCGAGATTCATGTTCAGCACGTTCGACGTGTTCTACAGCGCCTTTTAGAGAATTGTCTCTACGTAAAGTCTGAGAAGTGCTCTTTTCATGTCTCCTCCGTTACTTTTCTCGGTTCCGTTATTTCCGCTGAAGGCATTCAGATGGATTCCGCTAAGGTCCAAGCTGTCAGTGATTGGCCCGTTCCAAGGTCACGTGTCGAGTTGCAGCGCTTTTTAGGTTTCGCTAATTTCTATCGGCGTTTCATTCGTAATTTCGGTCAAGTTGCTGCCCCTCTCACAGCTCTTACTTCTGTCAAGACGTGTTTTAAGTGGTCCGGTTCCGCCCAGGGAGCTTTTGATCTTCTAAAAGAACGTTTACGTCCGCTCCTATCCTCGTTACTCCTGACGTCACTAGACAATTCATTGTCGAGGTTGACGCTTCAGAGGTAGGCGTGGGAGCCATTCTATCCCAGCGCTTCCAGTCTGACGATAAGGTTCATCCTTGCGCTTATTTTTCTCATCGCCTGTCGCCATCTGAGCGCAACTATGATGTGGGTAACCGTGAACTGCTCGCCATCCGCTTAGCCTAGGCGAATGGCGACAGTGGTTGGAGGGGCGACCGTTCCTTTTGTCGTTTGGACAGACCATAAGAACCTTGAGTACATCCGTTCTGCCAAACGACTTAATGCCCGTCAAGCTCGTTGGGCGTTGTTTTTCGCTCGTTTCGAGTTTGTGATTTCTTACCGTCCGGGTAGCAAGAACACCAAGCCTGATGCCTTATCCCGTCTGTTTAGTTCTTCTGTGGCTTCTACTGATCCCGAGGGATTCTTCCTTATGGGCGTGTTGTCGGGTTAACAGTCTGGGGAATTGAAAGACAGGTTAAGCAAGCACTCACGCACACTGCCCGCTCGCGCGCTTGTCTTAGTAACCTCCTTTTCGTTCCTGTTTCCACTCGTCTGGCTGTTCTTCAGTGGGCTCACTCTGCCAAGTTAGCTGGTCATCCCGGTGTTCGAGGCACTCTTGCGTCTATTCGCCAGCGCTTTTGGTGGCCGACTCAGGAGCGTGACACGCGCCGTTTCGTGGCTGCTTGTTCGGACTGCGCGCAGACTAAGTCGGGTAACTCTCCTCCTGCCAGTCGTCTCAGACCGCTCCCCATTCCTTCTCGACCATGGTCTCACATCGCCCTAGACTTCATTACCGGTCTGCCTTTGTCTGCGGGGAAGACTGTGATTCTTACGGTTGTCGATAGGTTCTCTAAGGCGGCACATTTCATTCCCCTCGCTAAACTTCCTTCCGCTAAGGAGACGGCACAAATCATTATCGAGAATGTATTCAGAATTCATGGCCTCCGTTAGACGCCGTTTCAGACAGAGGCCCGCAATTCACGTCACAGTTTTGGAGGGAGTTCTGTCGTTTGATTGGTGCGTCCGTCAGTCTCTCTTCCGGGTTTCATCCCAGTCTAACGGTCAAGCAGAGAGTGTCATGCAGGTAAAGAGGACCCAAACGCGACTTAACAGAAACAGAGTTTATTAATGTTCAAAACGGAATAACAGAAATCCTCTAGATTGTAGAGGGAAAACAACTGGAGAAGCGGCCACAGACTGCAGGTCGCCCGGGTAGGCGCAGGCCGTAGTCGACTGAGACACCTGCTCACACGCAGCGTCTGATGAAGGCACAAAACACGACAGGACAGGGTGATACACAATCACGGCAAAAACACGACAGGACAGGGCGAAACGCAATCACAGCATGGTGAATACAATACAAGGAACCGACGGAACAGGAACGGATCACAAAGGAATAAATAGGGAGTCTAATCAGGGGAAAGGATCGGAACAGGTGTGGGAAGACTAAATGATGATTAGGGAATAGGAACAGCTGGGAGCAGGAACGGTGAACGACAGAGAGAAGAGAGAGCGAGAGAGTGAGAGAGGGAGGGGGAGAGAGAAGGATAGAACCAAACAAGACCAGCAGAGGGAAACGAATAGCATGGGGAGCACAGGGACAAGACATGACAATAAATGACAAACATGACAGTACCCCCCCCACTCACCGGCGCCTCCTGGCGCACTCGAGGAGGAATCCTGGCGGCAACGGAGAAATCATCGATGAGCGAACGGTCCAGCACGTCCCGAGACGGAACCCAACTCCTCTCCTCAGGACCGTAACCCTCCCAATCCACTAGGTATTGGTGACCCCGTCCCCGAGAACGCATGTCCATAATTTTATGTACCTTGTAAATAGGTGCGCTCTCGACAAGGACGGGAGAGGGGGAGGGGAAGACGAACGGGGGTGCGAAGAAAGGGCTTAACACAGGAGACATGGAAGACAGGATGGACGCGGCGAAGATGTCGCGGAAGAAGCAGTCGCACAGCGACAGGATTGACGACCTGGGAGACACGGAACGGACCAATGAATCTGGAGTCAACTTACGAGAAGCTGTCGTAAGAGGAAGGTTGCGAGTGGAAAGCCACACTCTCTGGCCGCAATACCTTGGACTCTTAATCCTGCGTTTATTGGCGGCTCTCACCGTCTGTGCCCTGTAACGGCAAAGTGCAGACCTCACCCTCCTCCAGGTGCGCTCACAACGTTGGACAAACGCTGAGCGGAGGAACGCTGACTCGGCAAGCTGGGATGAGAACAGAGGGGAGGCTGGTAACCCAGACTACTCTGAAACGGAGATAACCCGGTAGCAGACGAAGGAAGCGAATTGTGAGCGTATTCTGCCCAGGGAGCTGTTCTGCCCAAGACGCAGGGTTTCTGAAAGAAAGGCTGCGTAGTATGCGACCAATCGTCTGATTGGCCCTCTGCTTGACCGTTAGACTGGGGATGAAACCCGAAGAGAGACTGACGGACGCCCAATCAAACGACAGAACTCCCTCCAAAACTGTGACGTGAATTGCGGACCTCTGTCTGAAACGGCGTCTAACGGGAGGCCATGAATTCTGAATACATTCTCAATAATGATTTGTGCCGTCTCCTTAGCGGAAGGAAGTTTAGCGAGGGGAATGAAATGTGCCGCCTTAGAGAACCTATCGACAACCGTCAGAATCACAGTCTTCCCCGCAGACAAAGGCAGACCGGTAATGAAGTCTAAGGCAATGTGGAGACCATGGTCGAGAAGGAATGGGGAGCGGTCTGAGACGACCGGCAGGGAGGGAGTTACCCGACTTAGTCTGCGCGCAGTCCGAACAGGCAGCCACGAAACGGCGCGTGTCACGCTCCTGAGTCGGCCACCAAAGCGCTGGCGAATAGGGACGCAAGAGTGCTCGAACACCGGGATGACCCGCTAATCCTTGGCAGAGTGAGCCCACTGAAGAACAGCCAGACGAGTGGAAACAGGAACGAAAAGGAGGTTACTGGGACAAGCGCGCGGCGACGCAGTGTGCGTGAGTGCTTGCTTAACCTGTCTTTCAATTCCCCAGACTGTTAACCCGACAACACGCCCATAAGGAAGAATCCCCTCGGGATCAGTAGAAGCCACAGAAGAACTAAACAGACGGGGATAAGGCATCAGGCTTGGTGATTTCTTGCTACCCGGACGGGTAAGAAATCACAAACTCGAAACGAGCGAAAAACAACGCCCAACGAGCTTGATCGGGCATTAAGTCGCTTGGCAGAACGGATGTACTCAGGTTCTTATGGTCTGTCCAAACGACAAAGGAACGTCGCCCCTTCCAACCACTGTCGCCATTCGCCTAGGGCTAAGCGGATGGCGAGCAGTTCACGGTTACCCACATCATAGTTGCGCTCAGATGGCGACAGGCGATGAGAAAAATAAGCGCAAGGATGAACCTTATCGTCAGACTGGAAGCGCTGGGATAGAATGGCTCCCACGCCTACCTCTGAAGCTGTCAACCTCGACAATGAATTGTCTAGTGACGTCAGGAGTAACGAGGATAGGAGCGGACGTAAAAACGTTCTTTTAGAAGATCAAAAGCTCCCTGGGCGGAACCGACCACTTAAAACACGTCTTGACAGAAGTAAGAGCTGTGAGAGGGGCAGCAACTTGACCGAAATTACTAATGAAACGCCGATAGAAATTAGCGAAACCTAAAAGCGCTGCAACTCGACACGTGACCTTGGAACGGGCCAATCACTGACAGCTTGGACCTTAGCGGAATCCATCTGAATGCCTCAGCGGAAATAACGGAACCGAGAAAGTAACGGAGGAGACATGAAAAGAGCACTTCTCAGCCTTGACGTAGAGACAATTCTCTAAAAGGCGCTGTAGAACACGTCGAACGCTGAACATGAATCTCGAGTGACGAGAAAATCAGATATCGTCAAGATAGACAAAAACAAAATGTTCAGCATGTCTCTCAGAACATCATTAACTAATGCCTGAAAAACAGCTGGCGCATTGGCGAGACCGAACGGCAGAACCCGGTACTCAAAATGCCCTAACGGAGTATTAAACGCCGTTTTCCACTCGTCCCCCTCTCTGATGCGCACGAGATGGTAAGCGATTCTGAAGGTCCAACTTAGTAAAGCACCTGGCTCCCTGCAGAATCTCGAAGGCTGATGACATAAGGGGAAGCGGATAACGATTCTTAACCGTTATGTCATTCAGCCCTCGATAATCCACGCAGGGGCGCAGAGTACCGCCCTTCTTCTTAACAAAAAGAACGCCCGGCCGGAGAGGAAGAAGGCACTATGGTACCGGCGTCAAGAGACACAGACAAATAATCCTCGAGAGCCTACGTTCGGGAGCCGACAGAGAGTATAGTCTACCTCGAGAGTGGTCCCCGGAAGGAGATCAATACTACAATCATACGACCGGTGAGGAGGAAGGGAGTTGGCTCGGGACCGACTGAAGACCGTGCGCAGATCATGATATTCCTCCGGCACTCCTGTCAAATCGCCAGGTTCCTCCTGGAGAAGTAGGGACAGAAGAAATGGGAGGGATGGCAGACATTAAACACTTCACATGACAAGAAACGTTCCAGGATAGGATAGAAATTACTAGACCAATTAATAGAAGGATTATGACATACAAGCCAGGGGTGACCCAAAACAACAGGTGTAAACGGTGAACGGAAAATCAAAAAAGACATAGTCTCACTGTGGTTACCAGATACTGTGAGAGTTAAAGGTAGTGTCTCAAATTTGATACTGGGAAGATGACTACCATCTAAGGCAAACATGGGCGAGG
Organism: Oncorhynchus gorbuscha; assembly: GCF_021184085.1. Taxonomy (NCBI): domain Eukaryota; kingdom Metazoa; phylum Chordata; class Actinopteri; order Salmoniformes; family Salmonidae; genus Oncorhynchus; species Oncorhynchus gorbuscha. Next base: position 57,268,674 of record NC_060175.1, read on the forward strand.
CCTGTCTAACGGTCTGAAAGGAATGTTATGTTTCCGAGCCCATGCTTCGGTCCATGAAACAACCCTCAGCCCCAGAGTCAATCAAAGCACTGCATGCACCCGGAACCGGTCCAGCGTAGATGGACCGACATAGTAGTACAAGATCTAGATGAAGGACCTGAGTAGTAGCGCTCACCAGTAGCCCTCCGCTTACTGATGGGCTCTGGCCTCTTACTGGACATGAAATAACAAATGTCCAGCAACTCCATAATAGAGGCACAGGCGGTTGGTGATCCTCTGTTCCCTCTCCTTATTCGGAGATGCGAATCCCTCCCAGCTGCATGGGCTCAGTCTCAAAGCCAGAGGAGGGAGATGGTTGCGATGCGGAGCAGGGAAACACCGTTGATGCGAGCTCTCTTCCACGAGCCCGGTGACCTAAGATCTACCACGTCGCTCTATGCGGGATGGCGAGAGCAATCAAAGAGTCCACATCTGAAGGAACCTCCCGGGAGAGAATCTCATCCTTAACCGCTGCGGGAGTCCCTCCAGAAAACGAGCGAGAGCAGCGCCGGCTCGTTCCACTCACTAGAGGCAGCAGAGTGCGAAACTCAATGGAATAATCCGTTATGGACCGTTCACCTTGGCATAAGGAAGCCAGGGCCCTAGAAGCCTCCTCACCAAAAACTGAACGGTCAAAAACCCGAATCATCTCCTCTTTAAAGTTCTGGAATCTGTTAGAGCAATCAGCCCTTGCCTCCCAGATAGCTGTGCCCCATTCTCGAGCCCGGCCAGTAAGGAGTGAAATGACGTAAGCAACCCGAGCTCTCTCTCTAGAGTATGTGTGGGGTTGGAGAGAGAACACAATCACACTGCGTGAGAAAGGAGCGGCACTCAGTGGGCTGCCCGGAGTAGCAAGGTGGGTTATTAACCCTGGGTTCTGAGGCTCGGCAGGCCAGGGAGTAACAGGTGGCACGAGACGCAGACTCTGGAACTGTCAGAGAGGTCGGAAACCCGAGCGGCCAGGTTCTCCCGGCATGGCGAGCAGCAGACAATTCCTGCTCGTGTCTGCCGAGCATGGCTCCTTGGATCTCGACGGCAGTGTAACGGGCTCTGAAGTCGCTGGGTCCATTCCTTGGTCGGTGGTTCCTTCTGTCATGCAGGTAAAAGAGGACCCAAACGCGACTTAACAGAAACAGAGTTTATTAATGTTCAAAACGGAATAACAGAAATCCTCTAGATTGTAGAGGAAAACAACTGGAGAAGCGGCCACAGACTGCAGGTCGCCCGGGTAGGCGCAGGCCGTGATCGACTGGAGACACCTGCTCACACGCAGCGTCCTGATGAAGGCACAAAACACGACAGGACAGGGTGATACACAATCACGGCAAAAACACGACAGGACAGGGCGAAACGCAATCACAGCATGGTGAATACAATACAAGGAACCGGCCAGAACAGGAACGGATCACAAAGGAATAAATAGGGAGTCTAATCAGGGGAAAGGATCGAACAGGAGGTGTGGGAAGACTAAATGATGATTAGGGGAATAGGAACAGCTGGGAGCAGGAACAGACGACAGAGAGAAGAGAGCGAGAGAGTGAGAGAGGGAGGGGGAGAGAGAAGGATAGAACCAAACAAGACCAGCAGGGAAACGAATAGCATGGGGAGCACAGGGACAAGACATGACAATAAATGACAAACATGACAGAGAGGGCCAATCAGACGATTGGTCGCATACTACGCAGCCTTTCTTTCAGAAACCCTCGTCTTGGGCAGAACAGCTCCCTGGGCAGAATACGCTCACCGCGCTTCCTTCGTCTGCTACCGGGTTATCTCCGTTTCAGAGTAGTCTGGGTTACCAGCCTCCTCTGTTCTCATCCCAGCTTGCCGAGTCCAGCGTTCCCTCCGCTCAAGCGTTTGTCCAACGTTGTGAGCGCACCTGGAGGAGGGTGAGGTCTGCACTTTGCCGTTACAGGGCACAGACTGTGAGAGCCGCCAATAAACGCAGGATTAAGAGTCCAAGGTATTGTTGCGGCCAGAGAGTGTGGCTTTCCACTGCCCAACCTTCCTCTTACGACAGCTTCTCGTAAGTTGACTCCGCGGTTCATTGGTCCGTTCCGTGTCTCCCAGGTCGTCAATCCTGTCGCTGTGCGACTACTTCTTCCGCGACATCTTCGTCGCGTCCATCCTTGTCTTCCATGTCTCCTGTGTTAAGCCCTTTCTTAGCACCCCCGTTCGTCTTCCCTCCCCCCTCCCGTCCTTGTCGAGCGCACCTATTTACAAGGTACATAAGATCATGGACATACGTTCTCGGGGGCCGGGGTCACCAATACTTAGTGGATGGGGAGGGTTACGGTCCTGAGGAGAGGAGTTGGGTTCCGTCTCGGGACGTGCTGGACCGTTCACTCATTGATGATTTCCTCCGTTGCCGCAGGATTCCTCTCGAGTGCGCCAGGAGGCGCTCGGTGAGTGGGGGGGTACTGTCATGTTTTGTCATTTATTATCTTGTCTTGTCCCTGTGCTTCCCATTCTATTCGTTTCCCTCTGCTGGTCTTATTAGGTTCTTTCCCTCTTTCTATCCTCTCTCTCCCCTCCTCTCTCACTCTCTCGCTCTCTCTTCTCTCTATCGTTCCGTTCCTGCTCCCAGCTGTTCCTATTCCCTAATCAATCATTTAGTCTTCCCACACCTGTTCCCGATCCTTTCCCTGATTAGAGTCCTATTTCTTCCTTTGTGTTCCGTTCCTGTCCTGTCGGTTCCTTGTCTAGAATTCACCGTGCTGTGTTTGTGTATCGCCCTGTCGTGTCGTGTTTTCCTCAGATGCTGCGTGGTGAGCAGGTGTCTGAGTCTGTCTGGTTCAAGTGCCTTCCCGAGGCAACCTGCTGTTCACCTGCTGTTCAAGATCGAGTCTCAGTTTGTCTCGTCATTTCGAGTAAGTTGTGTTTTTTGTTTGTATTTACTTTACTGGATTAAAGACTCTGTTTTCGCCAAGTCGCTTTTGGGTCCTCTTTCACCTGCATGACAGTTTAACATTCAGGCAAAAAATAATAATAATGTCCAGCAAGCTATTCCATTCTAGCTTTTCCTGCATGGGACTCCAAGAGTTAAGGAGCATTTTGTAAGGAGAAAGGCCAGCGGAGCACAGGTGCATGTGTAA